>NC_046160.1:67348962-67648962 GCF_011064425.1 Rattus rattus
AGAGGAAGATGAAAAGGGAGATGGTGAAACTTGTTGATGAAAAGGAATTATTTAAGGCTGTTTTTCATTAAGGGGTCTGAGATCTAAACTGTGTGATAAATGGGTGAGGGGGGGAAAAATACAGATGGTTTGAAATAGCCCTTGTCAGATTATTTGGAGATTATGAAAATAGAAGGACAAGCCCTGTAAAATTGTTCTTGAAGGATTTGTTTTCCAGCACGTGTTTCCCCGCCACCTGGGACATCTCCTTTTACCTGTGGGATTAACTGATCTGGGACCCTTTATGGAGCCTGGAACATATTGACAGAGTTTCCCATCGGCTACAGTGGGGAGTGTCTAAGGAGTGCGCACATGAACCTCCAATTCCTTCTCCACCCAGCTTCTCTCCACCCCGAATTATTAGAGAGGCTTCAATGGTAGCAATGATAGCATGCCCACAAAGGACACAGACTTTCAACAAAGGGAAGTCTGTCCATTCTTCTGTCTGAATACAGCGGCAGATTTTTCTCTCCTTCTCAGTAATGTAGAGGAGAGATACAATTTTTCTTCCGGTTTCCTTTGACACCATGAGCATAGCTATTCATTTCCCCAAAGAGCACACTTCAACTTTCTACAAATGCAGCAAACTTACCCCATTGTGCTGGGGAAAGGAAGGCATTGTCCCCCGGACGGGATAGGTGCTAACTCTATAAAGAAAGTTAATCATCCTCCTATAAGATACATTCTAGCTATTTCAAATGGAAAAGAAACATTGTCCCACCCCGAAGCCCGATGAATAATATCACAGGACACCAGGAGAGGCAGAAGAGAATTCATACTCTGCTCCTTCCCGCCCCCACTTCCCCATCCCTGGTCCTCTGGAGGACAGAACCCACCCTCTGAATAAAGGAGGGCAGGGGTTAGGCTGCTGTGGTGGTGGGATTGAACGGTGGAAGAGACTCATAGCAGAAGTTGAGGTAAAAGGGTAGACGCCATGAGAACATCAGCGAAGATTTCTTTCTAGGCTAGGAAATAATTTCATGTGCCTGCTCTGTTTCTCAAAATGCTGCTCTTGTGGGAGTCACTGATCCAGTCAGTAACTAGGCAAATTTACTCAACAAATGGTTCTCAAAATAGGAAGTATTAGTTGCCAATAAACACATATAAAATGTTCAGCACCCTTAGCCAGCAGGGATACACACGGTAAAGCTACACTGAGGTTCCGTTTTCCCCATTAGGAATGGCTCTTAGCAGAGCAAAAACCGAACAAACAAGAATGGGGAACAGCAGCCTCAGGAGCTGGCTCTGCACCTGAGGTCACATGCAGAGCTCCCAAGATGGTTTCCTAGCACCCATGTCGGGCGGCTCCCAACCGCCAGGACCTCTAGCTGATGGAGGAGCTAGATGTGCTCTTCTGAACCCCACAAACACCTGTGCACGCACACACACACATGTACACACACACACATATGCACACACACACATACACACACATGCACACACATACACATACACACACATACACATACACATGCACACACATACACACATGCACACACACACATGCACACACACATACATGCACACACATACACACATACACACACACATGCACACACACACACACGCACACACATACACACACATGCACACACACATACACACAGCGGGGGGGGGATGCTCTTCTGATCCTCATCGATAACTGCACTCTCGTGCATATATACACAGAGACACAGACAGACAGAGACAGAAATGCACACCCACAAAGACAACACACATACCCACGCACACTCATGCACTTAAGTATACACATGCATGCTCACGTGTGCACATGTACAAACACACCACACACACACACACACACACACACACACACAACTACAAATAAATCTTTTTAAAAAATGACAAATGCCTGTGAGGGTGTGTGAGACAGAATCCTTATGTGTCACTGGTAGGAATATAATTCAATACAACCACAATGAAGGATTCTTAGAAAACTACAACTCTCATGCCCTGAGTCACCATTTTATAGAGAGGAAAATGGAGGCCCTGACAGACTTGCTACTGGCCCATGAGCAACAGGGCTGGATGCCAATTCAGTGGTCTAAGTACAAACCATATTCTTCTTCCACTTAACCAAATGAAGAATAAAGAAAATATCCCTGCTCTTCCCCACATGTGGGACAGTGTAATCAATATGACCTGTGATTTCTGCGGCCCTGCCTCTGCCCTCAGCCTCCCACCCAGCACCTGCAGCCTTCACCCCAGCCTGGAGCATTTGAGGCAAAGGGAAGTGCAGGCTTTGACACTCACACACATGCTAGCGAGAGCAACCCACTAGAGAGACATGTTTACACATTCAACATTCCCTTTAGGAAGTCTGTAGAGATTTTGATTTCTGTTTGCACTCATAGTATGTTAGTGATTTTCATATTACATTAGCAAATTTAATCTCTGCTAATGAGATAGGAAGATATTAGCACAATGAGATGTGATTTAACAACTTTCAGACTTGGGTGGCAAAGGCAGAATTTGCAAGTGAGCACCAATTCCAATCTCTAATTGAAAAATAAATCAGAAACCAGAGATATCTGCAGTTCCCTGATTTCGGGTCTAGATACAAGCCGGAGTGGGAGGGGCAGATGGTTTATATCCAAGAAATCTGTGAATGAGGAGGCACAACTTGAGGAAGCACTGTTTGGTTTGAGATCTCAAGTTGTCCTGAGTTGGAGAACCACCCAGTTTCCGATTTGTTAGATTTCCAACACCTAAGGGAAGTGTGGGTATTGAAATATCAACAGTAACTGTCAAATGTCCACTGTCCAGCCAAGATGGTGGTGTTCTCCCTCTCAGGGGTCCTGCCCCTAACCTCTCTCTGGCATGTAGGGAGCCAACAGGGAGACACACTGAAGCCACATGGCCCCATAGAGAGTAAAATGAGTCCATTCTATAAGCAGAACTGGGCATGGGGACACACTTCTCCCTTGGAGTTTTCCTGGGAAACCCATGGACTAATTTCTGTACTACTTTTTGTTTACTTCTGGTTTCTCGAATACACTGACTTAAAAAGGAAGGAAGGAAAGAAGGAAAAAAGGAAGGAAGGAAGGAAGGAAGGAAGGAAGGAAGGAAGGAAGGAAGGAAAAAAGAAAGAGAGGGGCGGGTCTGGTGAGATGGGTCAGCAGTTAAAAGCACTGGCTGCTCATGCAGAGGACCTGGGTTCCGTTCTAAGCACCCACATGGTGGATCACGACTCTCTGTAACTCCAGTTCTAGGGGACCCAATGCCTCTTAGGGCCTCTGCAGGCACCAGGCACAGACATACAGGCAAGCAAAATACTCATACACACAAAGTAGAAGTAATTAATTAAAAAAAAACACACTTGGAAATACTTTAGAGTCATGGTAGTATGCTAGAAAATGGGATACATTTTATAATCAAAGTTACATTTTCATAAATACTTAAGAAATACATAATCTAGCTCCTCATATGAGTAGATATTCCCCCATCCTATAGCACATTCTAGCTTCTTGGATCACAATACAGCTTTAAGCACAGACACAGACTTTCCAGAACAAAACAGCTCCCACAGTTTGGCTGGGGGAGAACACGTCGTTCAAACTCCCCTTACCACTGAAGCCCCCACCTCCTTTTTAATTTCCTAGATGATGCTTTATTGCTGTAACAGATACATGTGTGTACCAAATAATACACTTTGTGATTACTTTATACCTACACAGTAAACATTTACCAAGGTAAAATTAATATGATTTTAATAATATCATTTTAATAGAACAGAATGTCCACTGACAAGAGGAACTATTTGAATTCCATCTGTGTTCATAAGTGCAACACCATCTTCACCAATAGCTGGCTAGATAGCAAACCGTGCTATTGGTCCCAGGTGTCCCAGTGTCCCATAGGTTGGAGTTGGGACTTTTTGAAAAGAGACCAGAAAAACGTTTTATAGACACTAGTGTGTTTCCCACGTGATAAGAAAACTGGACCAAAAAAAAAAAAAAGTGTGTGTGCAGAACACTCTTTTCTATGTGCCCTTCTGCGAAATTCAGCCAAAGCTGCAACTTCAAAGAATCTTTTGATGGAAAAAAGATGTTTTAATTCTCACATTTTATGACAGTGCTGCAGGACACTTACAGTTGATTGACTGTAAGGCAGGACCTGGATACTGTCTCACAGGAAAAGAAACCCTAGCTTGCTCCTGCCACCCCCCCCACTCCCCCACACACACACACACACAGTATTTCCAGCCAGGGATATGGACAGGCAAGAAATGAGTTAAAGGGAAAGATGGTGAGAACACAGCAAGTAGCATCGTCAGACCCCACCAGGGTCCCTCACATGGGCCTGTGACCGGAGGAAGGAATATTCCCATGGTCAGGTGCCCTGCTCACCCCAAAGCTGCTAAAGAAGGCAGACCTCCCAGATCTGCAAGGCTGCTGAGGGGAGCTGGAGGGCCAGGGAGAAGGAAGTCTGGCTTCCACCCCATTGGGCAAAGACTCAGCCAAAGGAAGTGCCAGGCCACTGTGCTGACCCACTTCGAGCCCTTCCTCTCCATTTATCCCCAAGCAGAAGAGATACAAAAGCATCACTATGGTGAGAGGGAAAGTTGGGGAAGCATTCTGGGAATCGACATGCAAATAAGCACTCCGAGTACTGGGCTTTGTTCTGAAAACTCCCATCATTGGAAGACTTTAAAACACCAGTCAGGAAAGGAGCCGAGCTGGGAAGGACCTGGTAGGTTTACAGCCAGAGTGTCCTCCTTTGAGACCTTTGAGAGACTGTCTCTGTACCACAGCCCAGCCTGAGCTGGCACAGGTAAAACTAAAACTAAACATGTCTCTGCCGAACAACTAAAAGGACAACAGGCCTGAATGGAGCTGCCCTGGGACAGTGACAGTCACCACACTTCCTGGTCTCTGAGTCATCATCCTTGCTGCCACCAAAGCAATAAGAAGTCCAGCCAGGGATCATAAAGAAAAGCCAAGGACAAAAGCAACGGTCTCTAGGAAGCTAGCTTTTGCATTCTGAGCAGCTGCCCGAGTCTCCTAGACAAAGGCCAAAGATACTGTCCTACCCACGCCACTGCTTCTCCAACTTCCAAGCCGGTGACCTGCAGGCTCTCAGATCCACAGCACACTGTACTCAGTGCTAACTGGAGTCAACAGTACTAAAAGGGGAAGGGGGTGACTGCTTAATGGCCCACAGTGGGCTGTAGGACGTCTCTTTGGTGGATTTATTACATACGTAAGACCCTGAAGAAAAACTGCTTCTTCCCACTCCAGGCACTGGGCAGTGCTCATTGTGCATAAAGGGAGGCAAGGTGACTCTAGGGTTTGTTAACGAGAAGCCCTGAATGCTGAGCTAGTGGTTAGAGAAACCAGTGGGTTAGTTCTGTTTGTATTGGGATCCTGCTTCTCCGTATACAAGGCTTCCTTCGCTCCATCAAGATGCCTTATGGTCTTATTTTTACCACTGTCTTTTCCCCTCCCAGAACCAACCCTGCCCCTTCCTCCCTGAGGTGTTCGTGGTCAGGAAAACTGAGCTGCAGAATCCAAGTCTCCCTCAGGTTTCAACTGTCTGTCAAGGACGTTTACTCAGACTATAATTGACTCCTAGAGAATGGACAGTCCCAAAGCTCGCTGGGCATTGATTGGCCTAACGAAATCATGAAGGCCTGGTGCTGGCCATCCTGC
Organism: Rattus rattus; assembly: GCF_011064425.1. NCBI lineage: Eukaryota > Metazoa > Chordata > Mammalia > Rodentia > Muridae > Rattus > Rattus rattus. The sequence goes on from NC_046160.1 coordinate 67,354,653, forward strand.
TGCTGTTTCCTGGTACCCATGAGTCTTTCCCTTGAGCTCTGAGCAGTAGCCATAGCCTCACAGCAATATCGAGATACAGCTGGGATGTGGTGGCCTGGTTAGCCCTTCAATACATGCCTGCCTTTGGACCTCTCAACAGCCTGGTCCTCCCTCGCAGAACTATGCCACCAGATATCCAGAGGGACCTTGCGTGCTTCAAACCTGTAATCAGATGTCAACCTTCCCTGACCTTTCTAGCCATTCAGGCATTTCATACCCATTTCAAACACATCTGTATGGTATGTTTCTCTCCATACCCCCCATACACATATATAAGTCTCTGTGTGTGTGTGTGTGTGTGTGTGTGTGTGTGTGTGTGTGTGTGCACTCACACATCCGTTTATCCTCCTAATAGAATTAGACTGTACTGTGGGGAGAATTTCTTTCTGTCCCATTCCTGCTGTCTCACTGTGACCTCAAACCTATGGCAGGGACTAACACCAGTAGAAACTCAGACAGGACTTGCTGAATGGATCTGTTGTGAAGTCAGTTGTGAGCCTGGATTCATGATGGATTGCTTTAGTCAAGCATGCTTCACCTACAGATTAGGAGGGCTTTGAGCATTTTAGGGGTAATCCTTGTTTTCCTGAACAGTAGAACTAGAAGAGGTAGCTCAGTAGGGAGGTAAATATTGGTTAGTGGGGAGAAATTGGAGAAGTTTTGTTTTTGTTTTATTTAAGAAAAATGTAGAAATAAAGGGAAAGCAGTCAACAGCGCCAATGATGTTCTATTTCTGTTTTTAAAAGCAAGAGAGATGGTTGTCAACTTATCCTGAGTCATGATTAATAATTTCATCGATTCCATTCCTCCTGTTCATCCGAATCACTGGCTTTGGAGACCAAGTTGACATCTGTGTCTTTGAGAGTCCGCAGTTGACAGGACTTGTTTTCTTGGCCTTTACAGGATGGCCAGGCATCTTACTATGAGATAGCCCTGACTCAAAACAATGTAGAGTCTCCGGAAATGGGGTGCGGCATGCTTCTGAAGGACGACGTGATGCCTAGAAAGCCCAGTGTCACCACTATCCGTGGACTGGAGCTAGCTGATGCTCTTAAGCACATTCTGACTCACTCACGATCCTGGGAACAGCGGCCATCCTTCCCCTGTCCCCTTCCTATTGGGAAGCTTTGATTTAAGACGATGCCTGAGCAGAGCAGCTTTGTGCAGTGGCGTCATTTGACCCAGATGGTCTGTTTTTATGGTCTGAGCCAATTAGTTAAAGTGACTTTGACTATAATAGGGACCTGTGACATTCCTCAATATTATTGCATTAGTCACTCTGGAACAGTTTCCGGCTTGCGTTTGGAGTCTGGCTCTGTGCCTTCCTTATGATGATCATTATATGACTTGTGGCTGTCCTACGAAACAATAACCCTTGAGTCCTTGAGAGTAAACTCTGATTTTATTTCAATGAGTCCTGGGCGCCTGATGAACATGTGAATCACCTTTACTGTTCTGATTAATGATAAAGCTTTGATTGTTTTTCTTTCAAACCTGTATTAGGCAAGAGAAGAATGGGTTAGCAAGCCCTAATCTGACCCTGGGGAGTGAGGTGACCCTGAGAAAGTCACCTCCCCTCCCACAGTCTTTCTTGCTCTACCTATAGGGGACTCCTTTAGATCGCTGAGCCTTGTAAGTGCTGTGGTAGCTTTGTCAGTCATGGTGGGTACTTGTCCTGGGCACTGAGTCTAGCCTCTATCTTAAAACTGAGTTGGGCTGGGCTGGATCACATTAAATGTGTTCATCTACTTACACAACAGCACAGCAACGCTGACCTCTGAACTCTATCACCAGATATTTCCTAAGACCATGGCTACACTCCATTTCTGAACCCCAAGCACAGCGGGCTTAAGACCCTCATAGGTGTTTGTTCAATTGACAAATAACTGAAACACAGCCCTCCAACCTCTACTCCCATGGCCTTGGTGGAAACCATGGTTGCCCTTTCCTTTGGGTCCATCTCTCTTTGATCCTTGATATGTTTGTATTAATCTCTTGCACTCCCACCTGAAATCGTATCGTATTTCATTAGTCCAGGGCCTAATGCTTGCTGTTGGGGCAAAACCCATCTGACAAGAGCTGCCATTTGGCCCATATTCAAGCTACAGGCCAGAAGCATCAAATACATCTAAATGTGGTACAGCTGTGGCCAGCATCCCAGAACTTTATTGCTCTAAACTGAAGCACAGGTACCCTAGAAACAACCATCATTTTCCTCTCCACTGAGTCCACTCTACCCTCCCAGATGACCTTGTGGTCATGACCCCACCAGTGTTTGGGTGATTTTTCGTTGTTTCTTCTGCTGAGTCCTGTACCTTCTCCTGGTTCACTCTCCTTTTCTCTGCTGTCATTCCTGACCCTGTAACCCCCAGCTTCTTTATCCTCAGTAGACCCTTGGCTGTCACCTCACACTAGGCCTCCTTTATATTTCCTTACATCATCTGTAATTCTGAGATTCTTCCAATTCATTCTTTTCACCAGAGAGAGCGCTGCCCTGTTTACGTGTTACCAACTATGTAAGGAAAGCAATATGAACCTTCAGTGATTTTTTTAAAAGAGGGTTTGTGGAGAGGATTAACTGGCAAATGACAGTACTTGGAAAGTCGGCTGGAGAAAGAGAGAGCACTAAGGGAGCAGCAACTACAGTGAGATTTACATAAACGAGGGGACTGACCAGTAACATGGTCTCTGTCCACTTCCTTCCAATGAGAGAGAGAGAGACAGACAGACAGAGAGAGACAGACAGAGAGAGAGAGACAGAGAGAGAGACAGAGAGAGAGAGACAGAGAGAGACAGAGAGAGAGACAGAGAGAGAGAGAGAGAGAGAGACAGACAGAGAGAGAGAGAGAGAGAGAGAGAGAGAGAGAGAGAGAGAGAGAGTGTGTGTTACTAAGCAGAAAAAGGCAGTTTCTTCAGTACCAAAAAGTAGCAAAGAATCCTAGAGTCCAGCCATATCCACCTCTGTGGGGAGTCGCTGAGTTTTGACTTCACTCTGAAATCTGAATTGTTCAGAGGACACCATGCTTTTTGGGGAGCTTTAGAAAAGTGAGCACTGTCCCTTTAAATGTGAGCATGAGTCGACAGAGTGACTATCATAGAATAGTACACATTTCATTAAATCTAGAAAATAAACTAAAATCCCTCTAAGTCTGCTAGTCTCCCTGCCAGAGCCCTGTGTGTTCCTCTCCATTTCCATACAGCAGGCCTCAGAAACGCACCACGGCAGAAGTGCGGAAAGTTAAAGATTTCCAAGTAAATCACAATGAATAAATTGGATTCCAGTTGAAGGCATGCTCCACAAGCCCGTTGTGGGGTTTGAGAGTGCGTGGTCATAGACAATAGATCCTCTTTAAAATGGGAAAAATAAAAGTGCTTATCTCAAAGGGTGTTGTGACAACTAAATTAAATGTGTATGTAAATCAGCTGGCATTAACCCTAATCCCTGCACCTCAAAGCTGGTATTCACCACAGTAAAACGGCTATTGAGAAAATTCTGACCAATCACCTACTGTTTAGCTTTTACATTATCGTAGTTGCCAATGTTGGGATCACCTGCCTTCGTGGTGATTTATGTTTTTTGAGGTAAGTGTCCAAATATGTGTTAATTCATGTGTTTTTGGTTGTCTGGGCCTAGGAAGTTGATTGGATTTTAGCATATACAGCCCAGAACCAGCAGCCAGCTTGTCGGCACAGACATGACGCGGCAGTAAAAGAGCACGCCTCCTCCCTTTCTTTCTCTCCTGTTTCCTCAGCACACCAAGTTCTTGTTTGGTATAATTTATCATCTCATCATCTGCATAATTACAGTGTATTTTCCTCATCCCTCTTAGCACTTTAACTTTCAGCCTTCTCTCTTTCCCCCGCCTTACTCTATCTAGCTCCTCTCTTTTTGTCCATTAAAGTCTCTCTTTTTATTTTCACATTTGCTTTTCTCCTGTTACGTTTACTATCCCCCATTATCTGGCAAAACCGTGGACTAAAGTTCTCTTCCTGTCTTTATCGAGCTCACGATAGCAAGGTGTCTCTGAGCTGTAATCAACCTAGAAGTCTTTCCTCCGATGTTTCTCGTGGTACCCCCACCGCAGTGTTAGGGCCGCACATCTCAATCTGGAGAACAGATTGTGCCACGGTAGAGTTGGCTGGTTTCTAATATTGGTCAGATCTGCATTTGGCCTCATAACAGTGTATGCCACTCAGAATTAACTTGGATTTAGCAAACCTCACCCTCATGTACATTTGACTACCCCGAAGTTTTCTGGAAGTTTGGTGACCCAGGTGACATCATGCCCTTTACTTCCTTAAGGGGATACATGGAAAAACAAAACAAAACAAAACAACAACAACAAAAAAATACCCACATGCTGAACCCAAGACTACATGGACCTCCTAATGTCATGAGATCTGCACAGCCCCTACACCATACTGCTGCTTTCCCTGGTTTGATCCCGCCTGAAGACACCACTTTTGTTTTTCTAGAATGGGATTTTCTACTTTGGGAGCCAACTGACTGCCAAGCATCACCGCCCGTTGCCAGTCTCTCAACTACCCAGTGATCCTTAAAATGGGTGTCAGGAATCAACCTGCAGAGATGTTAGCATCAACAACTATAAACACATAGTAGGTCTTAGCATGTGCCAACCTATATGTTTACATGGATTGGTTCATATGCTCTACTCAAATATATACACATTAGTGGGGGGGCACAAGCATTCATACACGTGTTTGTTCGTGTGTTGGGCAGTGCATGAAGTACAGAGGTCGATGTTGAATGCCTTCCTTTATCAGTCCCGGCCTTACTTTTTGAGACAGGGTCTCTCACTCTACGTAAAACTCACCAATTCATCTAGATGCCTGGCCCACAAGCCCGAGAGATCCTTCTGTCTGCACCCTAGGATTATAGGCATGTGTCTGCCTTTTCTGTAGGTGCTGAGGGTCAAGACTGAGCTAAGGTCTGCATGCTTGTGTGCAAATGCTTCAGCAACTGAGCAGTCTTCCTGCCCTGAGTTCTTTGAAGACACATAAAAGGCCATCTACTCTACCAAATACACCAAAACGGCCTCGCAGAGAATGCTTTAACCTATTGAAAGGAAAGGAAGTAGGGTCTCGTGGAGATTAAAATAAAATGGGAATTGAACCAATAAATCTGATGGCCAAGTCCATCCCTCCTCTTTAACTGGTCACCAGGGTGTATAGCATTTTCCTTTCTGATGAGCTGGCCTCAAACTAGTGTCGAGCTGGGGCCATTACGGAAATAAATCTCCATGTTGCAATGATTGTCTCACTCTTCGTCCTCTGCTCTTAGTCTTCTTTCCACAGGAAGGCACAGTGTCCCCAGGCTTCAGGTAAAACCTCCCTGTAAAGTTCTCTTCTTTACACACATCAGTTGTCAGGCAGAAGGAGATACTCCAGAGATAGGGACTGTTACAGGGACAAGAAAGTAAAGGACGGTTCACATAGGAATTGTCCCTATTAAAGAGGAAAGCCCTCATCATCAAATATAAATCCCTCTGAAGCAATCTGTTATTATATTTAATTATATATTTAAATTATAAATAAGTAAATAATAATAAATGGAGAGACAAAGACTGGCTTCTGAGTTCAAACTTTTCCTTTGGTTGTTCCTCTCCTCTGGAGTCTCCTGGGGGTATAAGCCTATAATTTTAATTCTGTCCTGGCCTCTTCCTGAAGCAGATAGGCTGCTCAGGTAGTATTTATTACCTGTTAGGAGGACAGTTATGAGTATGCCTCACAAATTCCAGCTGCAGTGGACTGCACTGGGCCTTTCTCAAGGACAGAAGGGGTGGGCTGGGACGTACACAGGAGAAAAGTTGCTCATTAAGAGAAGGCTTGTTATCCGGGAACGTATAATTAAGGTGATGGTCCCGGCTTCTGTGACAGCCAACACTTGGGTAGTTGTTTGATGGCTGCATGGGTCAGGGATCAGCTCCTGCTACAAGATGTAGGCACATTAGTGTGTTAGTGAACAGGTTAGGAAGTAAATTACAGCTGCCTGTCTCGCACACATTACTGTCGGTCTTCATTGTTTTGTTTTTACTGTACATCAGCAGGACTGTGGCTTCTAAAGTCTCCATGTGACAGGGTAGGCATTTTATCCTTTGAGTAAACAGTAATCACGGTGTGAAGAAGTGGGGCGTTGGAGAATTTTTTTTTCTATTCTTTGAGAATTCCACTCTTCTTTTTAGTTTGCTCCAAGGGCTCATTGGGGATACATATATTAAGCCCTTTAAATAGTTCATAATAAATCTTTGTCTCAGGCTGATTCTGACAGTTTTTTTAAAGAGTCTTTTAAGAGAGAATCCTCAATCATTTGTTAATCCATGGGGTGATCTTCAGACTTCGGAAAAAAAATAAGAGCCCGGGCTCTTGGGTAGTGAAAATACAATGGCAGAAATATATATATGGAAAATACCAAGAATATCACCTTGCTGAGATTACATATTCTGCATGTGTCTAAATGCTAGTGCTCTTCTTCAACAAGCTAGAAGAGAAAGGAAAATAATTGTCAGAACACCAAGGGTTTGTACAGCTAATTTTATGTTTTGGACTTACATGCATCTGAAACTCCAGACTTCAAACTGTCTAGGAAAAAATATGCTTCTTAGAATAAATTATTTTGATGGGAAGATCATTTCTTTTTTATATCACCTCTGTCTCTGTCTGTCTCTGTCTCTATCTGTCTTTGTCTCTGTCTCTGTCTCTCTCTCTCTCTCTCTCTCTCTCTCTCTCTGTGCATGTGTGTGTGTGTGTGTGTGTGTGTGTGTGTGTGTGTATACAGAGCTATTTTGTCTGCTCAAGAAGCAACATTCTACGTTCAGAAGATGAACTGTAGATGCTGGCTATTGGTATGAAGAATAACATTAAAGCTTTGTAGGGTAGGACACAGCATCTGAACAGAGACTTTCTGGGCCTGCAGCACCGGCCTAACTTCCCCTATAGATAAGAGTTGGTTCACCAAGAACATCAGATGTTCATGGTTTTCAAATAGACCATGAATTTACCATGCACTATTTTAACACACAAAAGAAACATGTACATCTGCCAGGTGAGAATGAGGCACCATGATTTCTCGTGTAAATAGTGAACATCACCAATTGTCCTAATCCTCACACAGTGTTCACATAGTGAATCCAAAACACCTCACAGTCTCTCTGCAGCAGGAAAGCCTGGTTGAGCTCAAGTGTTTTACATAATCAGTCCTTTCAGGGGAACTTTTCCAAGTTCATTTAGCTGTACTTGTAACTGGACTGGTTCACAAGGAAACAGGCAGACTCCATGGCAGGGCCATTTTCTCCATGTATATGATCCAAATCCATAGGTCAGTTCTAAAATTCAGTTCTGAAAAATATCAGAACTTTACTAATGACATGCAGATAGAGTTTGTTAGCAAGAAAGGAAAGGATAAAAATGGAGTAGTGGGTGAAGTAGCCCACTGTTATAGACAGATTCATTCTCAAGTCAGGTCAAATAATTGAAGGCTTGGAACAAGGGTAGCCATAAATATCTGGTGCCCCTGCAGTGGAGGGAATTAAGCATGAAACAATTATGAAGAATGCAGAGAGGGCATCGGCTCCCAGGCAACAGGGAATAATATGTGGTAGCAGCTTTGAAAGTAGTTACTTAACATCATAATATATACAGTTCAGCTTCAGAAGCCTACTGGCACGATGCTGAAACGCTGATGGTAAGTTTATATTTAATTTAATTTCATATATTAAGTACATGAGCTGTACATATCATTAGAAAGCTCTATTTGAAAAGATCACCCTGTCTTATGAAACAGGAAAGAAATAGTAGTAATTAAGATCCACAAATCTGCTTTGCCCCCAGTTTCAGCAAAGGCAATTTTTACCCCCATTTCCCTCATGACTGGTAGCAATGGCCTTTATCTTTTTTAATTGACGAAGAGAAGGCAAGTCTATGGCAGGTCTAACTGAAGCTATGTAAATGGACTCGTTAAAAAAGAACAGCTTTTTTATCCCCACCACTTGGGAAGATTATGCATAGCCTTGAAGAAAATACACAAATGACCTAACGTGGAGTTCAGATATGGAAATTGTGCCCATACATACATTAGCAGGTGAAGACCATGATGGTGAGACCCTGACCTCCTCACAACAAAAGGAAAGCAATGTCTTGCAGGAGACTGAAGGCGTTAGGTCAGGAGATAGAACCCTGGTCATCACAATTTATTGGGATCATGAGACAGGAATACTCGTTTAATTAAAGATGTCCTAAAGAGATATTCATTAGCAAAATAAGAGATGAAGGTAATTATTGAGTTCTCTCCAGTTTCTGGCTTCTCTAAATCATTACCAAGTAAAATAATGCTACCAAGACTCTTCCTCAATCAATAACTTCCAATTCCTTATTGATGATAGATTTGATAGAGTACCTCTATCTAAAAGCATCTCAAAAGTCACCATTTCAGGACGATCTGGGATACAGGCATCCATACCCAAGATTCCTTCGATGGGAACAGATAAGGAAATTAGCAGAAGATGCCATCATTCCAGAAGTGGTGTGGAGACACAGAGAGAGAGAGAGAGAGAGAGAGAGAGAGAGAGAGAGAGAGAGAGAGAGGTATACTGTTGTGCTAGGCCTCATCCTTGAGAGGATAAATCTGAAAAAGGCCCTCGTACCAAATGACACCTAAGTCCTCAACTGTTGCTTGCAGTTGTCCCTACAGTGCACTCAGCATTTACTCCATCTTGGAAGCTGATGGAGCCTGGACCTGTCTTCTAAACACCCCCTACCCCTACCCCAACCCCCACCCCATTCACATCCCTACTGAGCACCTCACTGCAATCATCCCAAACCTTCTAGGCAGAGGGCAGCCCAACGAGCAAATGCAAATACAAGATTACCAGTTCAATCTGAAACATATGCAATTTTGGATCATACTAAAAAAAAAATTCATTGTTTATCCAAAAATTTATAGGGTGCCCTGAATTTCTCTAGAAATTCTAATTAGAAGCAAGCTTTCCAGTCACCACCAGCCTTCCCACAAGGCCTTCCTTTCAGCCCTCACTGAGCCCCACTCCTCTCTAGGCCATACTCTTGAACCATAGCAGTGTTCTGACTACTTCAGTTCAGTCCCTTTTATGCAGGAAGAATGGTCATGTTTTCTTTCTGCTGCCATTCCCACACTATTTTGCCTAAATTGAAAAAGCTTTAAAAGCTGCTCTTCAAAAAAAAAAATAGTAATGGGACTGGAGAGAAGGCCCAGAGGTTCAGAGGGAACCTGAGTTCCAGGCCTGGCCTCTATGTTAGGCAGTTCACAACCACCTGTAACTCCAGTTGCAAGGGATTCCGTGTCCTCTTCCAACCTCCTCAGGTATCAGCCCCCAGCATGATGCACACACATATGCAGACATTCACAAATACACATAAAATACATACTTATTTTTTTAAAAGGAAATAGCATTCTGTCCCTGTTCTCCATGCAGTTGTCTGTCAACATCCCTGACCTGGTTCAGAGGCACAGCTCCTGTTCTTTGTACCTCCGGCCACACGGTGGCAGCATGCCGGAATCGGAGTTCGTGGTGGGATCTAGTAAACACCAAGTTCCTTGTCCTGAAGAATCACTGACTCACCTTGAGTTTGAACATTCACTGTGCTTCATTTTTCAAGATGAAAAATAAAAATTCTGTTAAAAGAGAAATTGAGGAAAACTCAGGGAGGAAAAACATACACGCGAGTCTTAAACCGTATCAGAACCAATAAACATAAGCTAAGTGGGGGAAAATGCCAAACAAGTAGGGAGATATTGTCAAGAAATGTGTCAAAGTTAATAACCTTAATATACTCAAGGATCTCATTCAAACTGAAAACCAAAATACTAAAAGCCCAATTAGAAACTAGAGAACATAAATATATGACTTACTGAAAACATTCAAATGGCCAATAAATATGTATTAAAACGTAATTCATCCTCACTAAAAATAGGAATGCAAATTAAAGATGTAAGATGTTTTGCGTATGGCTTATCAGTGAGCTCCCCATAAGTACCTTTCTCTGTATCTCGCTCATCTGGTCTTTTTCTCAAATAAGAACACATATTTTAAGACAACCGTCACAGTAGAACAGCATCGAACATGGCCGACAAGCATAGCAAGTGACACGGGACAACTTCTCAGGCAATTGGTTTGTCTAGACCTATTAAGAGCCTTCAAAAATCAGTTCCTGCCCTTTCGGCTAGTAGGATTCTTTTCAAGGGATCTACCCTAAGAAACAAGAGCAGAGCTGTAAGATTAATGTCGAAGAAATATTGCATAGCCACTAAAAATGGTGTTTTCTAAAAGTGATGTAATGACATGAACAGATGAAGGTATGATAATGTTTTCTTAAAATGTTTGTTTTACAAGTGGTCCTAGAGTCCCAGTATCCATTTGCTGTCTTAACAGTGTCTAATAACATGAAAACCATAACCTCATAATGCTGTAAAACAAACACAGATATAATCTTTTTTTTTCTCTGTGAAACAAGGTCTCACTATGTAGGCCAGGCTAGCCCCCGACTTGTAGCAAATCTTTTACGGAGGTTACTGCATCATCTTATAGTATTTATTTCCTGTTGATATCCGTTGGTTACCCAAATGGTCTATCACAGCCTCACCTGACTTCAGTCTCCCACCAGCCTTTGCTTGGCTGACGATTGGATGCACAGCATTCCCAGAGCACCCATAGCTCTCCGTTCCTGACCCTTTTCTTCTCCTCCCTCTCATCCTCCCTTTCTTCCTCCCATCCCAGAAGTTCACATCTTTCTCTGTACTGATTAAGTTTCTCTGAGCTTTAAGTTTTGTCAGCTGGCATTTCCAACACGCACGACTGTAAGCTCTAGCGGCACAATCAGCACAGATGCTCACGGGGCCCTTTATTTTTAACACCAAAAATCACCAAGGAGAGAAGACTGCTTAACTCCGTCCTTCCCCACTCTTTCTGTACAATCTGCTTTCTCTGAATATCTTAGTGGGAACACCTAAGAGTGTTGAACGCCTCAGCCATGTTCACAAGTTCTCCCCTTGCTTCCCCTCCACTGAAGACAGGAACTTCCTCATAACTTCGAACAAATATTTGGAAGTAACACATTTAAAATGTCATGATAGATAGATAGATAGATAGATAGATAGATAGAGGTATAGGTATAGATATAGATATAGATATATAGATATCATTCACACTATTAGAGTCATTCAATAACTAATATAACTGAAAAAACTAGCAAGCTGTAATAGAATATTTGATGTATATGATGATGAATATTCATGTATTTGCAATATTGTCTTTGTGGGGCTACATGATGAGCCAAAGGTAAAACATTCCAAGGCAGGGAGGAGAGAGCAACCTTTGAAAATCTAAAAGGTGTGCTCTTACTGTATGCGTTTGGGGCGGGGAGTCCTGTTCTGGCTGCCAGAGGTTCGGTCCACTCCCTAACCTTCATCTGATGAGAGGAAGCCACTCCCACCTCAAAGCAGTTGTACTTCCCAGCTTTAGGGCGGGGAAAGGCAGAGTGCGGCCTTGTGTTTGCTGCTACCTTTCTCCAGGCTCCTCTAGATACCTCCATTCTCAAATACAGAGCCTGGCCAACACCTGTGCCTGAGATGGAGCCTTGGCTGGAATGCTAAGAAGACATGGCCGCTCGGCTGCATACCGGTTGCCAGCTACCACTCCGTGAGTAGGCTGCACGGAAGATCCATGTATATAAAATAGTATATTAAAGTAAACTTACAAAAGCAAAGAGCAATCACTGCAACTATAATTTTTTCTTCTTCTTTGGGAATTCTAATTTTAAAAGCATTAAAGGAGACAGCTGCTCATGCTGTGATACGCACTAAACAGCCCGAAGGATAAAAAAAAATATATTTGTAGCTCATAATAACTATTGACCTTTCTGATATACAGTGTTCCCCGCGTTAGCTATTCGGTTCTATCAGCAGTGAAGATTGAACATGAGTTTTTAATAGAAAACATGGGGTTTGAGCTGCCTTCACAAAGGTGTTTATGTATTATTTTGTACCGTACTACAAAGACTGAGTCCAGATGCCCTTTGTCTGGCATCAGAGGTATCGTAAAGAAAAGAAGAATGGAGAAGAAAGTGTAAAGAGAGGAGAGGAAATACAGGAATGAGGCAGAGGAGAAAGAAGAAGCCGCGTGCTGGTGAGGATCCTTTATATGAGGGATTGGCTCGTAACCCTTTTATTGCAGTGATAAAAGCATTGCCACACTCGATCCCGTACACAGTGTTCGTAATGGAATCCATGCTGTGCCCCAGGAGGGCATGCTATATTTTTTCCTCCAGAGCAGATCCCTCAAGTGGCAACATTTATAGGAAGTTTCCAGGAAGATTTAAAACACTGGCTGACAGTATTGGTACCGTGTATCCTTTGGCACAGTCACAGTGGCTCCCACGTTCTCTCTAAGGTTATCATCAGAATACCTGCCATTCCTCTTGAACCCTCCAGCCCGGTAGTTGTGTATAGAAACACCCACTGGTAGCAGCTTGTCGCTGACACTGTGTATATTTTCCCACAGAGATATCACCCAAACAACAACTGATAGCTGCAGGCAGCTGCCACACATGCTCCCTCAGAGGACAGCCTCAAGCAGCAGCCCTGCCTAGCACAAGGAGCCTGAGAAGCTACTCAGTCCTAGGATCCCATCCCCAGTCAAGCCAGGAGTGCCAGGGGTCCTGATAGGTGGCAGGGGTTGGCAGGCTATTAGACTTAACACTCTCTCTCTCTCTCTCTCTCTCTCTCTCTCTCTCTCTCTCTAGTCTCTCTCCCCCTCCCCGTTCTCTCCCCTTCTGTCTCTCTCTAGTCTCTATCTCTGTCTTTCTCCCTCTCCTCTCTCTATTCTCCCCTCTTCCCCTCCTCCCTCTCCCCCTCTCCTTTCTTCTTTTAATCTCTCTCTGTCTCTCTTTCTCTCTCCCACCTCCCCAGAATACTTTAAATGTTACTTTGAAAAGATCTGATTCAATATTATATCATTATTGAACCATGGTTATTTCACAGCTCTGCTCTGGAGTTTTCGTTAATGATTTGCAAGCTTCTAAACAAAGCTGCAAACTCACATGACTTGGAGCAGGAAGTGACCCTAGTGAGACTGACATAAATGGGGCTCACTTTAACCCAATCCTGAGCAAGCACCCCAGTAGACATTGAGGTCTCTGAGTCGGAGGATACCTACCACTGTACTGCCTGGGAAGGAAAAGGCATTCCAGAGCACAGAAAACAGAGGGCACTGATTGGCCATGTCACCAGGGCCACCAATTCCACTGTGGTACCCTGAGGGCTGTAGTACCAGGACATGGCAAAGACAGGCCTGTGGGATGAAACACAACTCTCAAGAGACAAAGCATTCTCTACCCAAAGATCCGGGCACCCTCTCTTACTACTGAAGATCCGGCCACCCTCTCTTACCAGCCTCTCTTACTACTGAAGATCCGGCCAGCCTCTCTTACTACTGAAGATCCGGCCACCCTCTCTTACTACTGAAGATCCGACCACCCTCTCTTACTCCTGAAGATCCGGCCAGCCTCTCTTACTACTGAAGATCCGGCCACCCTCTCTTACTACTGAAGATCCGGCCACCCTCTCTTACTACTGAAATAATGTTCCTTCCAAAAAACAAAAATCAATTCTGTACAATTCTGTAGAGACAAGCATGGGGAGAAGAGACCCTGATAGCTTGGGAGAGTGGCAGGGTGGAGTGGGAATTCTTGAAAGAAAGCAGGTAAGAAGGCTACCTTGTCTCAGCACAAGCAACCCAGGGGGATGAATGGGGCTGGAAAGATAATCCCACCTTGGGACATTGCATAGTCATGGTCCTGTGGTTAGCACCTTTGGAGAATTACCAACTTTAAAAACCAAGCACTGGGGCTGGAGAGATGGCTCAGCGGTTAAGATCACTGACTGCTTAGTCTTTCAGAGGTCCTGAGTTCAATTCCCAGCAACCACATGGTGGCCCACATCCATCTGTAAAGGGACCCAACGCCCTCTTCAAGTGCGTCTGAAGACAGTGACAGTGTACTCATATAAATAAATTGGTTTTAAAATATTAAGAAAACACAACTGAGCAGTTGAAGCTCTCCTCATGACATCGGTATCGCAGTTCATATTCCCTACGCTTGCAAGTCTGCCGAGCGACTTTCCCACCATTGCACAAGCGCAACCCAGGTCCTTGGTTATCCTGTATCACAACAGAGCTAGGGTTTCCCCAGAAAGGTTTAACATGAATAGCATAGCTGCTGTGAATTCTGATGTCCTTGAGCATGGAAAGCTTTAAAAAGGCAAGGCTGCCTCTGTAGCTCCCGGAAGCGAGGAGCCCAGGAACACCTTGTTCCAGGGCTGTGGACGCCAGAGTACAGTCATCTGCAGGCTCCCAGGGCTGGATGGTCCACTCCCAAGGTCATTAATGTGATTCTTGCTACACTGGCCTCTCCATAGGACTCTCTGAGTTTGTCACCACATCTCGCTGGTTTCTGTCAGGACTCAGGAGAGACCGTGGAAGAGCCAGCTCGTAGTCATACACTATCCACTCCTCTACGTGCTATTTAGTAAGGAAATCATCAGGTCCAGCCTGATGATTCCTCACTCAAGGAAACAGGAAGTGGCACCACCTTTGAAAAGAGGACTTTTGAAAGGATTCGTGGCAGCTTACAACTATCACAAATTTCATCTGGAATGAGTACAAGACCTGCCATAACAATTTTATGATTTTAAAAGATTCATGCTTGGCCTGCCGTTCATACAGTAGGTTGGAAAGATTTGATGAGTCAGTATTTAATGAATATTTGCTTCTGAATACACACACACACATATATATATCCTCAGCCATATCAATAAACATGTAACATATCCAAAGCAATGATTATATATATATATATATATATACACATACATATATATATATACACACACACACACACACACACAAAATGAACCATGCTGGGTGTCATAAGAGATCAAGGTTAAATGTCTGTCATGCTGCCTTGTGCTATTTAGGGTACAATTAAATGGAGATTAGAAGTATATTATAATGTAAGCTAAGAAAAGCGTGCTATCTGCATCATAGTCTTTAGACTCAGGTAAATATGTCATGTCTGTGCTCTGCTGGGACTGGAACTGCTGAGCGTCTGGACTAGGGCCTGAGAATGAGGTGACTTTTATGACATCTCATTGTCTAAAAGAAGACACGAGCATCAGCTCCAAGGAGCTTTGAGAGTACAGGTTGTCCTCAAGTGATAGAAAATGTTTAAATGTTTGTTATTAATGCATACTAATTGCTCTACCACTCCCTAGAAGGTTCTTGAGAATTTCCAGATTTGGGTACCTGTGGAGGTTCTAGAACCAATCTTGCATGGAGATCCGGGAATGGCTATATTTAATTCCATGTTATAAAGACTTACCCAAAATATACTCTTATACAAAGAAAATACCTTACTATTGAGAAGCAACATTTCTTAGTTAATTTTTTTCTTTTTCTTTCTTCTTTTTTCTCCCTGCACACATCAGGGTTGATGGTACTTGGAGGGTTCAGATGCTAGACCTGCTCTGAAAACTTTGGCTACACTGAAATAATCGCCCTATTGGTGCTTTACCCGTGTCCTTGTGGAGTCCCCACAGCAGATATTGACAGCATTCAGAAAGCTCTATCTGTCTCAACGCCTGCCAGCTCCTGCCCCTACCTCCTCCACCTACCTCCTCCACCTCCTGCCCCTACCTCCTCCACCTACCTCCTCCATTTACCTCCTGCCCCTACCTCCTCCACCTACCTCCTGCCCCTACCTCCTCCAGCAGCTCCTCCAGCAGCTCCTTCCCCCAGGATGATGCAAGGGAAGCACAGTCCACATTTAATAGGAGTCACCAGCAGATAAATGATAACTGAGGTTTCATTGTGATTACAGCATGTGCCAACATTCTGACTTTGATTATGGATTTTCAGCAAATTTTATAAAATATATCAAAATGGATATTCCAAGAACTGCGGCAATATAGATTTATTTAAAAGTGGAGGAGGTGGAAAGGTTGCTCATTGGTTAGGAAGAACACGTACCTCCTATAGAGGGAGGATCTTGGTCCCTAGGACCTCCATTAAATGGCTCACAACTGCCTATAACTCTACCTTTAGGGGATCCAGAGCCTCTGACCTCCATGGATGCTGAACTCATACACACACGCACATGCACCCACAGGGACATGCACACATTTTTTTCAAGAGTTGAGACCCCTGAGATTTAGCAGAACAGAGTAGTATGTATGCCTGTGTTTTGATTTAGCTTTTCATCATGTTGGCCTTGTTTTTATGGTTTATTTTTTTTTAATCTTTAAGCTTATATGTCATGGGCTAAGAGTAGACATGATGCAGATCTGACCCCTCTGTGCAGCTTCTCCACAGATCTGCCTGGTGTTTCAGGCAGTAGTTAGAGCTTCCTGGAATCCTAAACCTACAGAGTATGAGGCAGAAGAGGCCAGTCTCTGAGAGTTGACAGAAGCGTATTCCACATTTAGAAAGCACTCGAAAATAGTTTAGACATAAGATGGAGCCACTGTGTCTGGAGAACCCAGGTCTCGAGTGGACTTCTCCCCCTACTCCATCCCTCCCTCAGCACAACCACAACCTGGCCCAGCCACCGTGCCTCCTCCCCATGCAGCCCTCCTCCCACCTGGACTGTCTGTCACCTGAGATTCTCTCAGAAAGCTGTTCATCTGAGGTGGATGCCCTGGCCTGTCACATTGCAAGTAAAGCCTCTCTTCCCAGGAGAGACACCACTGGGACAACTGCAATAAACCGTTTGCTACCCCATAGGGTAGCCTGGCCATGGTGGGAGTGTTCTGAGTAAGCCGGCCACCTGTCCCATTGAAAGATGGAACAAGGCAGGCCCCTGTGCCTGGAACCGGGAAGCTAAGGGCAGTTGAAGTGGAAGTCACCATCTTGAAAACAAGCTCTGACTGTCCCACCTACATCTCACTGACTCCTCGGTCCCCTTGCTCTTGAAATTAAAGCATGATGGTTAATTTAGATTCTAAATCTCTGCTTCACTGGGGCAGAGCCTGACCTTAGCATTCCTTACACACCAGTTACCCTGGTGTCACTAACATTACCCTGCATGTTCAGGCACTTACTACCATGATGTGAGGTGGATGCTGTCCTCCTGCCTCCGTAGGACATGACAGGGTGTTTGGCTGCCCAGCCCACGCGAGGCTGTTTTCACCCAGCTGGAAGCCCCCTTACTGCAGCCTCTCCCATAGGCTCTGAGTGTTTTACTGTGCAGTTCTTGTTCTGAGAGCAGCGAGTTTTCTCAACATGCCAGAATGACCTTCTCTTCTACGGTGAGATGCTCCCTTTCCGAATGGGTGAGGACATCCAGAACCCTACCCCTAAAGCCCTAAAGACATATTTCCCTTCTCTGAGAAGTTTCTTTATTTCTGTTCCCTCTGCTATTGCAAACACAATCTTGCTGAACAGAGCTAAATTTTTAAAAGCCGAGCTGGTGCTGTGGATTTTGATGGCTTCACGTTAGTTCAAGTCTCTGAGGACCAGTGTCAATAAATGTGTAAGGGACAACAGTAGATGGGCATACTTTTCCATTTCCAGCAGGATGAAAAACTGCTATAAATTAAGTCTAACCTTAAATGTATAATCTGTCCTTGGGAGAAAGAAAAAAAGAGAGAGAGAGAGAAGGATAGAGCATCTTCAAGCTCTCGGCATCCCTTACGAGAAAAAAAAATTGGTTCTAAGGGTCTCTGATCTTGTGTTTTAGTAAAATAGAACTGCACGGCTGACTGACAGTTCTGATCTAAAGCATTTACGTTTAAGTTTTGATCTCTCTGCTTTTGATTAAAACTAATGAGCTCATTTAATTCAAAATGGGAATCTCTGATAAGAGAAATAAGGTTGATGTGATTGGATTAGAGGGGCAAATTAAACTCTTAGAGCAGAAGTTTGTGCTTATATAGTGTATTAAAAAGCTGTTGGCGTATTATGGCGTGTTAGATGATGAGAAAAATTTCATAGTAATTCATATTTAATCAGAAGAAATGAAAGTACTAAATATAACATGGCTCTGCTTTTCCCTCGAGTGATAAAAAGCTGTACATTTAAAATGACATCAGATCCGTGCTCTCTAAAACAAAAAAAAAAGAAAGCCTTGGGAGAGGCACGTAAGGAAGGGGCAGTTGTCCGATGTCCTGCACCCCAGAGTAGAAAATGCTAAAAAAGTAGGAGATTGAGCCTCACCCAGCGATGACTGAGGTGCTGAGTCCCCTAGGCCACAGAGAGCACAGTGCCTGTGACTGCGGTGGCCACACCCTCCTGTCACCTGAGCATCAGTCACATTCAATAGGAAAAGAGAGATTACTTATTCTTTAAAATATACAAACAGCATTATATATTTATAATAGTTAATAATAAACATAAATAATAATATAAATAGTTTGAAGTTTCTCCCAATTTTTAATCTCTTTTACAATTGTTTTCTCCTATGATCCTTACAGCTCGCTTCTTTTCCTCCTTCCTTCCGTTTTTTTAAATTTTGTTTTTGTTTTTGTTTCTGGAGACAGGGCTCTCACTGTGCAGATACTCAATATGTGAGCAGGCTGGCCTTGAACTCATAGAGATCTTCCTGCCCCTGCCTCCCAGGATTCATGTGTGTGAGCCACGGTCCCCAGCCTCTTACAGCTCTTCATTACATGGATTTTGTCTGTTTGTTTGTTTTGTTTCATTGTTGTTGTTGTGTTGTTTAACCTCTGTTTCAGAAAAAAGAAAGAATAGTGTTAAATTAAAGCTAGTAAAAAAAAATCCAGTTTGTTGATGGACTTTATTCTTTTTAATTTTCAAATAAGAAAAAAATAATATCTAAGAAGACCAAAATTAGAATATTTATTAGTATAAAATCCCCAAATTTAATTTTTTGCAGCAAAATGCTTCAATTTATAGAATCTCTTCAAAATGTCTTTAAAAGGAAATTGACTTTTATAGCCCGCTTGCCATTGCTTGGATAAAGGGTCTTAGATCAACCTGTGGCCACCCACCACAAAGGTAAAAACATATTCTATTCAGTCTAGAAGCATTTCCTGGGGTAGAGCGACTGCTCTGTTTAAGATAGAAAATGTCCTGTATTAAACGTGGAGAAGTAGAGGGGCTGGGAAAGGTAGCTCGGCGGTTAAGAACAAGCACTGCTCTTGCAGAAGACCCAGGTTCACCTCCCAGAGCCCACAGCTGGGACCCACAACCAACCCCTGTCACTCCAGCCCCAGGAGATCCAACGCCCTCTTCTGGCCTCTGTGGGCACCTGCACTAGTGCACAGAGCCCCAACACAGACACACATAATTAAAAATAAAACAAATACTTAAAAAAATAAAATCAGAAGTAGAAAAACAGGCTCTGCTGTTTGGCTGACAACTGGGGCAACAAGCCACTGCGATGAGACTTCAATACCTGTGTCGTTTTCCTTTCTCTTTGCCTGTCCATCCCATTCTCTTGCCTCCATCCGCACTCAGCTGAGAGGATTGCATGCTTCCTGTTCACAGTGAAAAGACTCAGCTGAGAAGGCTGTGGAGAGAGAATGAGCAGCAGCCCCTGTTGCTAGAGCATCCCTGCCTAGACCCTGTCCATCCCATCAACACTTGGGCCCTTCCCTCTCAAAGCACTGCTTCTGCGCATGGCAGCCAATGCTCGAAGGAAGCGGCAATTACTTACTCTCAGGCCCCACTCAGGGAGCCGCAGCAAATTAAAAGACCTGAAAAGCTCTTGCTAAAAACTGGAAAGGAGTTTCTCTAGATGCCTTAATTTTTCTTTTTTTTTTTCTTTTCTGCAAAGTAAACATTTTCTCAACGAGGTAAATTGATTACAACACTCTTAGCACCCATCAGTCATTTATTTTTAGTGAACTCAAGGGTTGCACCTGAGTAACGGCTCTGGGGCGCTGCGCAGAGGCGGAAGTCACACGTGTCTGTGTTTTTCTCTTCCTCAGTGGAGACAACCAGCCCCGGTCTGCTAACTACTGACAACACCCTTGAACGGTCCTTTTTCATCCGAATGAAATCTACTCTGACCAAACGCGGAGTGCACATCAAGTCGTCGGGATATAAGGTAAACTGGGCTGGGAAGGGGACACAGCCAACCAGAGGCAGTTTACACTGAGTTTCCCAACTGCTTTTGGGTCCGTAGAATTAGCACATGGGACTGGAAGTGTTGCATACCATAGGCTCCCTGGCTATTTTTCTACCTCAACAGAGACATCTTTATATCCCCTCCTTATCACTTCAGATGTAACTGGTGCATCAAATGCCCAACCCCTGTCTTTCCTTCACGCCCCTGGTTATTAATATGCCAAGTGCTTCAGCGCCTGTTAGGAATTCACACTGGTGGAGTGGGAGAGGCAAATTCCTTTCAATCCTTCAGGAATTGTTCTAGAATACCTTCTAGGAGAGTCCCCCTTTTCTCACGCTCCCCTTAAAATATCCCCTTTCTCTGAAAAGACGATCCCCGTCAATAACACTATCACCTAGATTTGTACACGCTGATAAAATAGAAACGAGTCTGGGGGTGGGTGGGGAGAAGGTGAAGTGTTCCCTGTGCAAGCCTAGGGACTCTAAGTTTGTGTTCCTAGCACCCACTTAGCAAGCCAGGCTGAGTGACACTGAGGAGGGAGAGATAAGAGGTTCCCCGGGGCTTGCTGGCCAGCCCCGACTAGCACAGTCAGTAGGCTTATCAAGCTCCAGGTTCAGTGAAAAACTATCTCGAAAAGTAAGAGGGCAAGCAATTGAGGAAGACACTGGACAGCAAACTATGGTCACCACACCCACATACACACAGACACAGACACACATACACACACAGACACAGACACACACACACACACACACACACACACACACACATCAGGTGGAATCTTAGAATACTTCATTTTAAAATTATAATTCCTGGACATTCGTCGTACTTAGGCATTCACAGAATACTCAAAACTACAAGGCATACACATATTCCTCACGCGCAGAGACCGAGTTTGGAGTCACAATCTACACAGCACCGTCATTTTAAGGCTGAGGATATCTCAAGAAATCCCAACATTCTGGTTACTATAGCAACATAAATTAAGAGCTAGAAAATTTATGAAATGCCTTTGGAA
Organism: Rattus rattus; assembly: GCF_011064425.1. NCBI lineage: Eukaryota > Metazoa > Chordata > Mammalia > Rodentia > Muridae > Rattus > Rattus rattus. The sequence goes on from NC_046160.1 coordinate 67,375,843, forward strand.
ACCTGAATCATACAATTTTACAACACACTAACCAGTCTCTTAAACAGCATTCATTGTGCATCGGAAGGCAAACACAGACAGAATGTCGCACCAGTGTGCCAGCGCGACCTGCTCCAGGCTGAGACCTTAAAGCTTATCTGTGTTCTTTAGGGTGACACCAGCATTGTTGGTGGCGCTAACAACCGTTACTGACAGGGTTTAAAAACCTTTATGTAAGTCATCAAAATGCTAGCGGCTATATAAAGTCAGAGGCATGCACTTTCATTGACATTAATTCTTTAAAGGAAAAAAAATGTTTTAAGAAAAAGGAAGGTGGTGGAAAATCCTTCCCAGGACGACCTTTAGCTGAGCTGTCCTATAGTCTGAAAGGCACAGGAGAAGCAACCTTGACCTTTAGCTGGGTATAAAGCAAAGAGGGAGCAACCAGTCAGTTCCTACGGTAGCTTTTCCCATAGCCAGTTATTATACGTCAGTGCCTTGTCGGGAAGGAAGACAGGCCTGTTCTTCATGGTCGTTGATGCGTCCCTGTCTTGGAGAACAGTGTACATTTACTCCTTATTAACCACGAGCACATTCAGATTCTCTAAGTAGACTGCAGGTGTGAGATATTGTTTAAGTGCTAGAAAGGGTCATTCCTTGGACTCCAGATTTGGGAATCCTGGGGTTCCATTTTTAACTCTTGCTTTCCTGCCTGCCAGCATCCTTTCTCATTCCGGCTGGTTGATAATGGGCATACCACAAGTGGAAAGAAATAGCTAGTATAATTCATATATCATTGACTAATTTGTCTTTAAAAAATGATTTCATAATCTACAAACTATAGTTTACAAAGCTCTTTGGATATTTGATCTGCAAAAAGAGTGGTATGGATGGCTATAACAACAATAAAGACAAATGTTTGTCTAGGCATCAGACCAAGCATCTTCTTGGGTTGTAGTTGGCCATTTGGGTGCCTCAGTAAAGGTAGTTTTGCTGCCTGATCTGGTTAGACTTGTGAACACCATCCGTTGAACAGAGACTTTTGAGCTCCCAGTATGGGCCTTGTTTTAGAGTCTACAATCCCAGCATCAAACAATGCAAAGTCTTCCCTTTCACAGCGCTCGAAACATCGGAGTGGGGAAAGGACTATATCGAGTAATAAAGCAGTGATTTAGAGAGTAGTGAAAGCTAAAGGAACAGCAGCCAGCATCTTGGAGCCCTGTGACAGGCTGGGCTTAGCTCTCACAGCTGTCCTAGAAGAGAGTGTTGGGCTGTTCTCACTCAATACACATAAAGAAACAAAGGGTGGAAAAATTAGCCTGCCCAAGGTCACATGCTGAGGAAAGAGAGCTCGGACTTTAGAATGCTGACTCCATACCCCCCTGCCTTTACTCACCAGGCTACACTATGCAGAGTGAAGTGAGGAAATGTGAGCCCCAGACACCACTTAGATAGGACAGGTCACGGGAGGCTCCCCGAAATTGGTGGCATGTTGTGGCCTGTAAGTCATGAGTAAGAAGGGACCTCACACGTACAATTAGAGAGGGAGAGATGTCTGAAACAACATGAACCTGGGATTAAAGGCCTCTTACTATAAAAAGGAGACAAAATTTCAAAAGGACAACCTTAGGCCAAAAGGAGTTAGCAAGCATTTAAGGAACAGTTCAAGAACCTGTTACTTCATGTCACTTCCACATGCCTGTCAGGAAGTCTGTCTCAAGAAACCACGGACAGCTCTAGACAACGTCTTGTGCCCCTCCTCAGATCTGCTACCCACAACCATTTTATCCACCCCCGCCCCTTGTAAGATGAATCTTCCAGCAGGCCCAGCCTTGCCCCTTCTTTGCAACAAACGTTCCTCATTAATTAACCTTGTCTGAAAGTTAGGGGAAGGCCCAGCAAGAGCCGGTGACATAGCACAGCTGAGCAACGTCCCTGTTTATCTGTTCATTCTCAGTAAGTAAATCTAGCAGCTTATAAAACATTCCAATAAAACTAGTAATCACCCACCACCACACAATAAACGTAATAAAAAGGAACTGCAATGATAATTTCTCTGTACTTCCAATATTCCTTCTAATTTATTATCATCATGTACATGTTGGTTTTCCCATAAAGGTCCACAGGACTGTCTAGGTCATTGTATTTCTTTGTTTTTTTCTATGACCTTGGACTATGCGGTCTATAGACCTTTCTAACTTTCTCCAGGACTTCATATCTTCCGGTTGTCAGGGTAGCATTTACAGCAACAAAAGGAGCAGATACCCAATGCTAACTGAGTACAGGGAACTGTGTACTATTAGTCCGCAAAGGAGCATTATTTTAAAATCTTCTCCGTGTAGTCTGCATATTGTATGCAGTTTGCAGGCTGTGACACTGAGGCTTTCACAGGTGGCCTTCAGCCCTTTGCCTTGTGCAGCTCTTAAACAGCTGCAGGGAATTGGAATGAAAGCCGGGCGATTGAGTTCCAGAGTTGGCCCTCTCAACCCTTCTGCTTCACTCATCAAGAACGCAGACAATCTGTCATCACTGAGGTGGTGGGCCTCAGTATTTGGTCCTTTACATTTCTAAAAGGAAAGCACTCTGCCTGAGACCTTCCTGGTGTAGCTTACAATGTCCCACTCCTCTAATGCACCCGGGTGTGGAGAGTCTAACAGACCCATCCTCCCTCCCAGGGCCCGCATCCTGATCACATAGATGGCACGCGCCCCTAAGCTGGATCTCCAAAGTTTGCAGCATCTTGGCACAATGCCACCATGAGAAATTCTACTCCTGATCCCATCTGCTGGGTCACAGTCAAAGCACAGATGGCACTAAAAATAACCCACGAGTCTACCTCCAGGCTTTGTGCACACGGTGTCTATGAAACATAAATGAGTTTTTGGGTTTGAACTTCTTCAGTCCCATCCCCCAAATTCTTGTAATATTTTAAAAGCTCAAACACTTTTGGCCCCAAGCATTTCAGATAAGGGTTACTCAGCCTGGACCTCATAACCAAGAATTCTAACCAAGAAGGGCCCACTCAGTCCCCTGATACAGCAATGGAGTACGGAGGCCTCACTTGCCACACTTGCCACACCCTAGACCTCGGGAAATTGCTCTAATGAAGTTTTGTTCTTTTTGCCCTCCTCTGCCTAGAAATCCACGGTCGCGTGTTATCTGGTCAAGCCACTTTTTATGCCTCAGGGGCCTCCCTGTTGTTTGGGTCTCATTGTTGGCCACATATCTTAGCATAACACAGCTCTCATTTAAATTGCCTTGCATCAATATTCTGCCTTCTTGATTAGGTCTATGTCTGGGGGAACTTACTAGGTAGAGCACATGGGGCAGAAGGAGATATGTAATCAGGAAAATTATGGAAAGGAACGCTAATTGGGTCGTCTCCTCAGCTCCTGTCTTTGGAGGATAGCTTCCGTCGGTGTGGAACTTTCAGCTTTCTAATCTACTCCTGCATGCCCACCAGCACCTCTGTCATCTCTGGAATATTTATCCCCACACGTTTTAATGTCCTGACTCTAATAGCAGAGCAGAGCAGCCTATACTCTGGAAACAGAGAGTCCCTATCCCATTTTATGCAGTACTAAGAGTGTCTTTCACTTCTTCACCAGGGTGATGGCTGTTCCTGTATGGCAGGTACTCGGGGATCATAAAAGGATGCTGGGGGAATTCAGGGAAAAATTTAAACCCCAACAACCCTTATCTGGGATGATTTGGTGCCAAAATCTTGAACTAAATGACTGAAAGCCCATGCAGTCTCCTTAAGATATAAAGAATTAGAACAAGAGAACTTGTAATTCACTGGTTTATTGCAGTGATTCTCAACCTTCCTAACGCTGCGAGTAATTCCCCAACCACAAAATTATTTTTATTGCTACTTTATACTATACTCTTGCTATTGTTATGATCCATAATGTAAACATCTGGTATGCAGGATATCTGATATGTGACCCCCATGAAAGGGTCAGTCAACCCCAAAAGGGGTCATGACCCCCAGGTTGAGAATCACTGCTTATTGAGAGTATTGGTAACTTCCATTTTATAAACTTCCATTTTATAAATTTCTTAGTCTTACATGTACAGTAGCAATATAGCTAAAGAAAGCCTTGCCTTCTCTAATCATACATGTAAGTGTCTTTGAAAGTACAAATATCTCTCGTTCTGAGAGTTTCTGGGAGTTCCTAGCATAAATAGGAACTGTCCTGTGGCATAAATAAGATCATGTAATTTCCACAGTGGTTTTATTCTCTTTGGACTTTGTAGAACTCTTTAAAGATTTGATGATACCCATGGAGCCTTCCATGGTAAATTCACTTTGTATCTACAGGTTCTTGAATTCTTGGGGCTTATCCATTCATCTCGTAAGAAAAGCTCAGTTAATATAAAGCCATTTAATACTCAGAACGTATTAAAAGAACAAGTTATTATGTCTTCCAAAAGATATTTTCAGTACACGCTCACCCTTGACTCACCCCTCCATCCCATTTACCTAGCTAGAGTTAGAATACCCTGAAGTCCTGTACCAAGAGCATCAGCTCCTAGACTACAGACACAGAAAGCCATGTTTTCCATTATGATATTCCTCTTATAAAGATCATTTCTAAAATGATTACTGCAAAATATTGTTTAGAAATACTATACTTGCCAGGCAATCGTGGTACATGCCTTTAATCCCAGCACTCGGGAGGCAGAGACAGGCAGACCTCTGAGTTTGAGATCAGTATGGTCTACAGGGTGAGTTCCAGGACAGACAGGGCTATACGGAGAAACCCTGCCTCAGAAAGCCACTGACAGAGAGAAAGTCAGGGACAGAGAAAGACAGAGAGAGGGTGGGGGAAGAAGAAAAAATACTACATTTAAACTAAGGGCTAGCAAGACAGCTCGGTTGGTAGCTTGCATACAAGTCTGATGACCTGAGTAAATAATTACAAAGAGTATAGGTTTTGATGGCACCTGCTACTGAGCTCAACATCAAAATCACAGCTAGTTAATTCCAAAGGCTGAAGGTTCTTTCTCTACAAACTGAGCCTTGCTTGGATGTTTCTATTGATGAGTTTCAGGGTGCTTGCAATACTGGCCTATATCTTGCTCTATCATTTGTTTGGAATTTTGGCTCTTGGGTTAATTCTTCAGGCAGGTCCATAAGCCTCAAGATGCCTCCCCTTCCCACGTGATCCCCACTGGTGTTAGTGCACTGCTGAACTTGGCCAGGTCTCCCTGTGCCACTTTCTATTCCCCAACCCAAATGCCTCTTTTTCCGGATCTGCCGTGAGACATTTCCAAATTAGCTCCTAGGAGACTATTTCTCCCTGCTTCTCCTGTACTCTGCTTGGGTACCTTCCCATGGCCTCAGAGACATTGACTTCTCTGCTGCCGTGTCCTCAGCTGCTCACAGGACCAGGATGCTTATGAAGCTGACACCAGGTTCTTTGTCAAGCCGTTCTTCCTGAGAATCTTCCCACGGAGGTCCTAGCTTGCCCAGACCCTTATCTTTCCTGAAATGCATGTGTACAGTCATGGTGCTATGGTCTTGACTGTGTTGTTTACGTTTCCCAAAATGCATCTTGGCTACCTGGGAACTTTTTCACCACTATGACACCCACAACTGACTGCTTTTTTAATTCCCCCTCCATCTCTGAGCTACTGTGTAATCACACATGCTCCTTTGTGCCTGTTTTCTTATTGGTAAAGTGAAGTAGTACATAATTTTGTGTTTTTCCTACAGATCAAATCACTCAAGCTCAACTAAGCATCTCCTTGCCATTTTATGAAATATTTTCCTATAATTTCAGTGAATATCATAATATGTCTTTTTAGGCAATTACCTCTGATTTCCCAATTTTGAAAGTAAGTAAGTAAAACTGGGGTGCAGAAATATGACTTGGTAAAAGGCAAGGCTCAAAGAAGTATCCGTATTTCCTGAATCCAAATGCCTTCTCCCTTCTAAGGCTCCGTGGTGAATGCTGGGTAGTTCTCCTTTCCTCCCAAGCGCTGTCTGCTGCATCAGGCTGCTATTCAGCAAATGTTTTCTGAGTTAAACTGCATGTTTTCCCTTCTTTTGAAATGTGAATGAGGATTGTCTACAGGACTGGGTGCCATTTCATACCATCAGATAGCACGAATTCAGTGACTTCTCTTTTGCTTTGGCCAAACTGTAGAGACAATTTCCAGACAAGGATTTCTTTAGCTCATGCCTTCAGCTGCCTCAGTCCACCATGGATGTCTGAGCTGTGATGAAACATCATGATCAAAGCAAAGGGGGAAAGGGTTTCTTTGGCTTACACTTCTACATTGCAGTCACCTCTGAAGGAAGTCAGGACAGGAACTCAAATGGTAGGAGGCTGGAGGCAGGGGCTAATGCAGGAGCTATGGAGGAGTGCTTCTCACTTGCCTACTGGCTCCTCATGGCTTGCTCAGCCTGCGTTCTCACAGACGCTAGAACTACCGACCCAGAGATGGCACCACCTACAATGGGCTGGGCCCCCTACATTAGCTACTAATTAAGAAAATGGCCTTCAAGCTTTCCTAGAGCCTTTTCTTATGGGGGAATTTTCTTGATTAAGGTTCCCCCCTCTTGTGTTATGTTGACATAGATCCAGCACAGGCAGGGAAGGCATGGCAGAGAAGCCGAGGTCGTACCACTCTGGGCAGGGAGCAGGAAAGAGGAATGTGAATGCCTACTGTCTTTCTATTCTTTCCCCCTTTTATTTTGTCTGTACCACCAGCCTATGCTGAGGGGTTGATGCTACCCCTACCCCTCAGGCAAGGGTTGCTTCCCACTGTTTACCTCTGGAAACACCCTCACATACACCCGGAGATCTACATCAACCTCAAGGCAATCCTCTATCCAGTCAGGTTGACAATAGAGCTTAACCTACCGTTTGCTACTCTGACATTAGAGGCATTTAGAGCAGTGGTTCTCAACCTGTGGGTCACAACCCTTTGAGGGTCAACTGACCCCTTTCACAGGGACCACCTAAGACAACCAGAAAATGTAGATATTTATATTATGACTCATAACGGTATCAAAATTACAGTTGTGAAATAGCAACAAAAATAATTTTGTGGTTGGGTCATCACAACATGAGGAATGTATTAAAGGGTCACAGCATTGCTATAATAAACCCATTAAAGGGTTGAGAACCATTGGTTTAGACTGACCCTCGGAACAGCTATAAGCCCAAATAACTGTACACGAACTGGCTTCCATTTCTCCATTTTCCCTCAAGTAATTGTGAATCTTTCTCAATGTATTACCCAAATCAAAGTGTACAATATTCCTGTGGACACTAGTTCAGAAAATGACAAATACAGATTAGCATCTCGCTGTCACTTCCTGTCAGTCTGTGGTGATCGCCATTTTCTTTCTTTTAAATGATCTTTGGAAAGAGTTTTTTTCCTACAATTCTTAAATTTTATGTAATATAGCTTGATCATATTTTATTGTTCCCAACATCCCAACCCCTCCCTACTGATCCAACTTCATGTTCTCCCGGCTTTAACATTTACGGGCTGCATTTCTAATTATTAGAGTATTGGCTAGTACCTCCCTCATGGCCCAATTCTATGACTCCTTGGAAATTGTAAAGAGTATAGAAAGTGCTGTCATAGGGAACTGGCTCTCGGCTTGCCCAAGAAAGTAACTACATTCGGAGAGCAGCATTGCATGGAGGAATGCCTAGCACTAATGGAGGGTGTGGTGTAGCTACAGCTTTTCTCTGGAGATTTCTGAGAGCATTCATCAGTTGGAAGTTGTTCCCTCTCTCTCTGCCATCATCCAAAAGTTCCTCTTAGTCTGGGTTTCAGAGATGCCCCATAATCTAGGCACATTTATACTTCCGCTGAAGCTTTTGCTTCAGTTCCATGTTGTCTTGAAAGGACAGCTGCAGCATCCTACAGCATCCAAGCTGTGCAGAACGTGGCTATCTTGTCAAATCAATAGATGGAGTTGCAGAGAGACCAACACTTCTGTCAATCAGTTCAGACTTTCTAAGACCGTGCATTTATTGCCTTTCAATCAACCCCGACACCCAGAAAAAAATTGGAGAAGAAAAAAAATTCCAGAGTAGAATTTATAGGCAGAGGTTACCCTGGTGAAAAAATGCAAATAGAACAGAGAACCAATAAAAAAAATCACAATTTCTAAATCATTTTATTCTCTGCTCATCTCTGCACAATTGTCCACTAGAACATGGTTTCCAGTATCATCTTATATATCTGACATTGTTTCTGATCTAAAAGCATGTATTTCCCATTATCAAGACAAGACAGTAGTTCCAGCTTGAGATGTGGCATTTCTGCCAGCACTGAACTATTTCACCAATCAGAGATATGATCACTAGCCACTCTGTGATGTGTCTAAATCCTAAGTATGTCAGAGACTGCGACCTAAATGTGCCACCAACCTACAGGTCCTCCATTTTGCATTATGTAAAGAAGAAGGTGGAGGAAGTCACTATAGCCCATCTGGCTGATGTTGTATCTTCTCTGGTTTCTACGCACTTGTGGCACAAACAACAAAAGTGATGGCCACTTTGGAAATGACATCCCTAAGGAAAAAAAATGTCCTTTTCAACGTAAGATGTCTTTAATACTTTTCAAAAACTGTAATGGTTTCATCACTGTAGTCTCACTCTCACAGATGTGTTTATATAATTGTTCCATTTATTGACAGGGGTTCATAGAAATTAGTTTTTAAATGAACCTGAGAACTAAAAGGTAAACACTTGGACAATTCATCATTTCTTCTCAGGCCAACACTTCAATATGCTGAGAGCCCCTGCCTCCCCAAAATAATCTCTTCCAATGGCTGAAGTAATAGTTTTTTTTAAACTCTGCACATTTTAAGTGCTTGAAGATAGATTACTCTGTGTGACACTCAGTACACCTCAAATCCGCCCTGATGAACAGTGATTAAGCATGGAGCTCTTACATCAGAAAACCAAGGATGGGGACTTCATTCTGCATTCCCAGCTCTTTGACTTTAAGTAGATCATTTGAATATTTGTAGTTTCCTGTCTCATAAAGAGAAAATGGTAAGAGAGCCTCCTTGGTGGGGCTACTGCAAAGTAAACAAAAGATATGAAAGTGAAATCCTTACCATGACTCCAGGCCCCAGGAGTATGTGGACCATGTCCATGGGAGATGTTTCCCATTCCTGGATCTCACTGAGAGTCTAACAGAGGTGAGTCAAGACTACCTGGGCCTTAACTTCTCTACCTCTGCATGTGTCCCTGTAACGATGGGCAGTAATTCACCAGTACCTCTTCGGATCACCTCCTGGAAGTTGTATGAACTCCAGAATAATAAATGATTTCTCCAGAATATAGAAAAGGCATTTATTTCTGGGAAATTTCTCTGTGCTTTAGTGTCCTGAATATTGATTTGATTATAAGGGACAAAATGTGACTGAAATACGTCATCTGTCCCTTTAACAAAAGAAGCACATACCAAATGGTTCTCTTTGGAATTGATTTAGCGTCATGGCAAGACTAATACAGCCCTTTAATGTAAGAAACGTAGTAGAGGCAGGGCTAATTTGATGCTGTTGATCTCTGGAATAAATGGTACTCCTAGAATCTGCAATGCACAAGGTTCCAAGCTTGTTTAGACCCTCCACATATCATAAAAGGACCTTTTAAGGGCAGGCAACTATTACTGTGACCTAAACCCTGCTGCATCTCCAAGGAAACTCTGGTTGCTCATTCCAAGTAGGAAAAGGAAAAAAAAAAAGGAGCTAGAATCCTGGACTCCAGATCTTCTCATATATTGCCTCTCTGGAGGAACATAGTATCAATCACACCTTACGCATGCCCTGCCAATCATTCTAAAAGCATAATCTCATTACAAAGTTCTTGAGTAGTAAGACATTTATTGAACCAGAAGAATAATCATTGTGACCTGCTCGTCTCCTTCAGGAGTCTTATTCAAGGGCTGCCATAATGACGTGCATCTGTGCATGCATGTGTGCCTGTGTATATGTGTGAACAAGGCTTTATTTTTGTGTCTGCTGAATTTTTTTAGACAGGGGCTCACAATCTAATCCTGACTAGCCTAGAACTTACTCTGTAGACCAGGCTGCCCTTGAACTCACAGAGATCCACCTGCGTGTGCCTCTGGAGTATTGGAATTAAAGGCACGTGCCACCAGACCCAGTCTGCTTTTCCATTTTGAGCTAAGCGCACTTGCACATTTTGATCTCAAGTTGGCATAATGAAGAATCACAGTTAGGCTCTTATACACCGTCATTGACTCATAGCAGTATCTCTTCCTTCCTTTTACAGGTAACTTTATAGTATTTGTTCTAGCTTTAGATTCTCCCTAGAGCACATGCTGTCCTTGGATATGAGTTTCACTGAGATTTTTGTCAAAAAAAAAAAAATCAGTCTCTTGTCCCATTCCCAATAAAAACTAACTCAAGCATCTGCCCTATAACCTGCCACCTGCTGTCCCCTCTGCACCATTACTTCCCAGAGCACTGAACACAACCTGTTGTATATATTTATTTCTGTAGGTTTCTTTTCTTTCAACTGTAGTTTATACACAAAATCCTAGAATAGTAGAAAGCACACAGTTGAAATTGAATAAACCTTTCTGCTTCCTAAATAAAAGCGTTCATATAAACTGCTCATGGTTTGTAGTGAGGGCAGCATGCAGCCCTCTTCTGGCTAAGAGTTACAGGTCTTTAGAAGGGACTTAGAGTTCAGAACCTGTTTTCTACGAACAAGTAGTTGTTTAACTTTCCATGCCCTGGTAAGCTTAAGTTGACACTTTCTTGTGCCTTTTAAATGTACACTAATAGCTAGCACACTCTGTGGCAGGCATTTTTCATACTTTACTATTTGGTTGTTAAAAATTAGCATGTATTTAAGCTTAAACCCCACTTGTACCCAATTCTTATGGCTAGAGCTCTAGAAGCGTAATCAAGAGCTACTTGATTGTTACTTGGTAGTTCTGAACACATTAACAGTCCTCAACAGCCCCTTACCAAATGTCCTTCAAACTCTTGAGTCCTTATAGAAGTCACAAACAGACTCGCTCAATAGGAGCCCCTCTAACAGGGTAAGTTAGGAAACCCTACACACTTCCCACCCCAGCGCTTCGTTGCCTCCTCTTGCAATGGAAGGCAGGCGTCTTAAGTACTCTGGCTTCCCAGCTCTTTAGTTTTTTGGTTTTTTGTTTAAAACAAAAAACAAAAAAACTAAGCAGTAGGACTCGCCTTTGATGCCCGTGAGTCAGGGGTGGTTGACACTGTCTCCTGACACTGATGTTTCCTCTGTACATTAGAGGTGTGGCTCTCTTGGGACATTGTGGGTGGCATGGAAGAGGGCCTGTCTCCACAAGAGCATCCCTGATGTCTGAAGACAGAGAAGTTGAAATCTCATTTGTTGCATGACTTTCTAGCAAAAGGTAGTTAAAATAGTCCAGAACTGTAACCAAAAAGGTGGGCAAAGGTCTTCCTCTTCCTCTTTCTCCTCTTCATCTTCTTCCTCTTCTTCTTCTTCCTCCTCCTCTCCCCCTCCTCCTCCTCTTCCTCGTCCTCCTCCTTCTCTTCTTGCTCTTGTTCTTGTTCTCCTCCTCCTCTCCCCCTCCTCCTCCTCTTCCTTCTCCTTCTTCTGTTTCTTTGGGTAACTCTGGTTGTCCTGAAACTTGCTCTGTAGACCAGACTGCCCTCTAAATCAAGAACTTCAGAAGCCTGCCTCTGCCTCCTGTGTGCTGGGATTAAAGGTATGTGCCATCATGCCTGGCATGAGGGCTTCTAATTTTTTGTGAACTTGTAAACCTTGTCCTCAGGGAGATTACTAATGGACTGAAATGACTGGGACTCAGAGAAATCACCCTTGATCTTAAATGGAGAGGAAAAATAAAATGTTGATTCGAGAGGGATCCTCTTGTCTAATTCTAGTAGTAACAAATGTCTTCACTTACTTCATCATAACATATACTCACCCTTATCTTTGTACTAAGCAGCATTTACACAATATCATAGCCTCCATCTTGGATTTTGAGAAGTTGGGTAACTGATGGATACCTATGCCAACCCTGTCCAAAATCATTTTAAGTTTCCACTTAAAGAACCTAAAATCCATTGAGTCGTGAAAAACACTTTTTAGTGATAAGTGGAATTATAAATATAAATTCCAAGGCTTGTGAACAAATATACTATGGAACCAGAAAATGTTGATGAAGGAGTTGTTATTGTTTGGTTTGGTTTGGTTTGGTTTGGTTTGGTTTGGCTTTTGGCTTTTAAACCAGGGTTTCTCATCCCTTGGCTTTCCTGGAGCTCACTGTGTAGACTAGACTGGCCTTGAACTTACAGAGATCAGTTTGCCTCTGCCTCCCAAGTAGTGGGAGTAAAGGCATAAGGCACCATACTAGGCCTGACATTGATATTCTTGACCCATGTTATTAATAAACTACCAACTTCCCTGTGAAATGTTTATTTCATCTCATTCAAGAGAAGGATCTAAAAGAGGAAGCAGTTTACCCAAGACACCATTGTGGCTATATCCCTAGCACCTGGACATGATGGGAAATTTTAACGTACGCAGATTTGAGCTTGAAGGCACAAAAGTAGTAGTACCTGGCATTTGTAGGTCATTGGGCATTCACAGACCACTGTAGTCCTAATATCCTAAAAATGAAACCTCAAAGTAGGCCTTGACAGACAGAGCATGCTCAGTAAGTGGAAGGGGAGTGAAATTCAGGCTCACCAACCACACTGTCACTATTCCTCGGACAGCTAACAGATGACTAGTCTGGAGAGACTGCTCGTCTAGTCATCTCCCAGCCTGGACTGGTCCTACCCTTTGAGGAATCTCCGTGGAAGGGAAACCTTGAGACAGCAGAGTGCCCAGAGGCTCCTCTCCGTTTTACATTCAGTGATCACACCTCCTAATCATGCCATCCAGTTCTAAAAACTTTTAAAGCATGGTGCTCTGCTAGGGAAAATTCATGGGCACCTGCTTCTGATTTACTTCCTGCTTGGAATAATTTCCACACAGCTGTGACACTGCAGAAACTCTGCTCAAAGTATCAAGCAGCGTATGCTCAGTCAGGACGGGGTATGTTGGCTGTTTGGATTACAATGATTTCAGCTATTCCTTCTCTTTTCATACAGCATCATTAGTAATCTGTCATTCTAATAAGAGTAATTCCCTTTTGACATCATGGAGGTGAGAAGAAATCATCCCTGGCATAAAAAATGAGGTGATATTTCAGCCCCATCATTTCACTGAAGATGGAATAGAAAGCTTTATGACTCCCCATGCCTTAAAGAAAGCTGAACAAGGCATATGCTGACCCCAGAGCTTTATCTACTTCAGCTCTCTGCAGAGTGGTATGAAATCAGTAATTTTAATTGTTCCAACTAGTTCCAGAATGTGGCCCCCCAAAGCTTTCCATGTGCATACCGAAAACATTTGAAAATAACCCTTATCCGATTCTAAGAGTCAAAGAAAACAAAAGAGAAACCCAGTATAACCAAGAAGGATTTCATTTTCCCACCTTCAATGTCACGTGACATTCAAAGTACTTAGCAATTGATTTTGCCCATTCATCAGCTCCATACTGATCGTGTACTTGTGTGCCTTACACACTGTGCTGGTGTTCCAAAGACAACTGATGAATGAAACCGAGTCCTTGGTCCAGAGAACAGAGGCTAGATTTAGGCAAATTACACAAAGAAAGGCTTAGGAGGCAACTATGCTCTGTGCTACAGTAGGGGTGTGTGGATGAACAACAGAATGGAGTGAGTAACGGAACGGAATAGATCTCAAAGGCAGCATCACTGCAGCCAGCTCTTCATGGACTGGCTCACCCGGCAGAAGGACGGGGCTGACAGAGCAATGAGAGTCAAGTCCATTGCAGAGAAAGAAGTGTGGTGCTCTGGCAAGTGGAGCACAAAGCCATCTCAGGGGAGGTGAGTGGGGAGCAGAGAAACTCGGAGAACTCAGCAACTGTGGACAGGACTAGAAGTCTTGGTTTCCTGCAGTTCCATATGCAGTGTTCAGAATAACAAGAATGGAAATTAGGTAGAGCTCATGTTAACAAAATGTCTTGGATTCATTATAAGAAAAGGGGACATGATTCTGTAACAAGGAAGCCATGAAGGTTGTTCGTTGCCTATGGGACAAGAGACTAAGTATGTAGATTTAAGTCAGCCACTGGGAAATTCCTTTTAGAAATTTCTCACATCATTGTTCCTTTTTTATTTTTTATTTTTTTGTCATCCTACCAATATACATACAGGAACTTTCCTGACCCTCAAATTGCTCATATAAATAGACATTCCAAAAGGAGGAATATAATCTTCCTGGAGTCAAAGCAAAAGCAAAACTAGCAAAAGATCCTTACACAGTGAAATCTTAGGTTACAAGATAAATGACAATAAGAAGTCAGAGCTAGGGGCTGGAGAGATGGCTCAGAGGTTAAGAGCACTGACTGCTCTTCCAGAGATCCTGAGTTCAAATCCCAACAACCACATGGTGGCTCACAACCATCTGTAATAGGATTCGATGCCCTCTTTTGGTGTGTCTGAAGACAGCTACAGTATACTCATATAAAACAAACAAATTAATTAATTATTTAATTTAAAAATAAGTCAGAGCTAGACCCTAGTCAGAGTCCTTTTTGACATATACTAGGGATCTGCCTTCTGGGAGAGGCCTTCAGGTATCGTAAGATCCTGGGCTTCTAAGATAGGAGCAGTGTTTTTCAGCTGTGTCCTCTGACACTGGACCCTTTGTCCCTATAAAATCTGTACTTGTCATATCAGTTATAACTCATCTGCCATTAAGCAGCTGTTCTCAGTGAAAAGCAATGGTGGCATAAAATAGGAGTTCTATACATGCAAATATGCAAGATTGTTGGCTTTTTTAAAAGCAAGCATGGTTATTAGATTTTCAGTATATACAAATGTCTACCCCTTCTCTCTCCTCCTCAGAAAGTAAAATTTTCTTTCCTAGGATTGAATACATAATCACTTTTTTTTTCCAGAAGGGGTCTCTCAATGCCGTCAAGGCTGGCATTGAACCCATGAGCCTCAACTTCTTGAGTTCCTGGGTATTAAAATGCACCCCCACACTAGGCATTCCATTAAAAATCAGCGACTTAGTTCCAAGAGTTTCTTTAAAGAGACCTGACTCTCCCTGTTCTTGGTGTCTCCGTTTGCACTGTCTCCAGCTTACACACCAACTGGGTTGCTTTCATCAGACTGATAATTTATTATTTTTCTCTTTCAGACATCTTTTTCTTCTCGAGATAATCGGTGTTTGCAATTGCGCATAAATGCTTCTACTCTTATCACAAAGCTAGCGTAGCCTCATGGAGTACAATCCCAAACCATGAGGAAGCCTTTTACTGGTAGATAGTTCAGCCTAAGTCAACTCCCAGGGCTGCAGTGGAAACTGTATTCCTAGTAGTTCTTGGCTTCTTCTCATTGCCACAGGCAGAAGCTGGAAAAATGAACTGGACACAAATGGGTGAGGGGTGTATGGTTTCTTTGTATGTACTGAAACAACACAGAGCTAATCACAACTAATGAACAAGCATTTAGGTTCACTCGCCTTATAGACATCCACATTCATAAATTCTGATAGTGTCGTAAGAAGCCGACTCTGACGGGACCGGACTCACAGATGCGCTGGATCCCTGGCACAGCCACAGTGTGACTTCACACGACAACTTAATCAGCCCTTCTCCGTCAAGGAGAATGGGTTTTTAGTGCTTGCCTATCGATAATCACATACGTAATATGAAAGAGTTTTGGGGAGGACGGCCTACCATCTGTCGCTCTGATTTTCTTTTCAGTCTTTCATGCCCCACTTCCACCGTGCATCAGACTGTCACAAAGGAGGGCTTGCTCACAAGACCAGACACTAGTGTGATCTTTCAACTTTTAAAGTTGGTTATCTTTTTTGTAAAGAATTATTTATGTGCATGAATGTTTTGCCTGAACAAAAGAATAAGTGCATCACATGTATGCCTAATGCTTGCAGAGGTCAGAAGACGGTGTCAGATCCCCTGGAACTGGAGTTACAATGGCTGTGAGCCACCGTGTGGGTGCCGGGAACTGAGTCCAGGTCCTCGACCTGAGCAACCGCTGCTCTCGACCTCTGAGCTGTCTTTCCCGTGCCATTTGCAGAGTTTTAAAAGGAGATATCGCTGATGCTGCCGCCTGGGTCATCCTTTGAGTGTGCTTCAGCGTATGATTGCTTTTGGGAGCCAACCTGGGTAGGCTTTAGATTCTTACATGGAAAAGTTGCCTGTGTTCTTTGAGAAGTATTACACCTTATTTTTGCAAAACTGGCACTTTACAGAGAAAGTGGAATATAATAGAAGCTTGAAAAATGGACCTCAACCAGACTGATGGGAATAATGAAGATGTGTAGAATCTCTCTTCCAAATTCCAATATGCTAAGATTCTTTTATCAATAATGTTTTTTTTTTTTCTGCAATAGTATCTGCCTCGGGGAAAATCAGCTCCAATGCCGACAGGCTTACACTTCTCAAAATATGCTTAAAATGCTTCTGTGAAATGGATTTCTTTAAGTGTTGTCCATGAGGTAGAAAGATTGCTCCAAAGAGCACCACCCCCAAGCCTTTCGTGTGTGACTACACTGGTGTGGCAGGGCATTTATTATGCTATAAATTCCATCACTGATTTTGGTCAGTCCCGATTGATTCTGCAGTAACTGTAAGTAATGAACCTTCTGGAGCCAAAAGCAGGATGGGGAGGGGGAAGGGAGGGGTCGCCAATACACTCATGGCTCTGAGAATGCGAAGCATTTAGTTGCAGCTTTTATCAGATCATGCAGCCAGTACCCTACAGAGCGAGAAAACACACATCCGGCAACGTCTGCGGGTTCCTCGCTCTGGCTTCAGCAACTAGAACAGCAAACACAGTGAGAACAACTCTTGGGGAAAAGAAATGATTTATTGTTCCTTTACAAACTTGTTCTTTTCATCCTCCTCTCTCCACCATCAGATGTCCATGAGTCAAGAATGAGATTTCCATTCCTAGGTACTATTGTTTTGATCTGAAATGGGACCCAAAAGATGGTAAATTAAAGGCTCAGTCCTCAGGATAAAGTTGTAGCTGAACTTTTAAAAGGTGGAGCTAGTGAGTGGCTTTTAGGTTATTAAAGAGTGTGGCCTTGGAGAGGACTATAGGACCTTGGGCCCCTCCTTGCTTACTCTTTTGCTTCTTGTCACACAGGCCCACCAAGATAGGCCACCACAGGCCCAGCGCAACAAAGCCTCAGACACTCCTGAACTGGGAACCCTAGAAGAGCCACAACCAAACCAAACCAAAAGGGAAACCTGTTGCTTTATAAACACAACCTCAGATATGTGCTTTAGTGGTAGAGCATTCTAGAGGGGCTTGACCTCAGTGCCCCATACCCAGAGTGAATGGCCTCTTAGACAAGGTGAGGTTTCCAAGGACTAGAGGTAAGCAATCTTCCACTCAGACATTTGTAAAGAACACCAGTTACCCTGGGTAAGCTGATCTTTGAACCTGTGTAGAAAACTGAGAAGAGTGGGAAGGCGTTAGGTGCAGCTGACAAGAGCAAGCTACGGCAGCAAGCACTCACGCACATCACGAAAGCAGTGCCATCTCGTATCAGAGGCGTTTTCCTGCTCTTTAAAAGAGAGGGCTAAGGAAACGGGCAGAGTATGGAGGGATGGAAATGGGAAGAGAGTGGAGGGATAGCACAAAATGTAATCTAGGCCCCTAAATACCAATGAGGTAGAGCACAGTGTGTGTGGGGGGGGGTGACTTTTGTAGCAAAGAAAGAAAGAAAACATGGGCATTAAATGATGGCTTAAAGTCACACTCCACAGCCAAGAAAGTGTGCATTTCATTCTTGCCTATCCACTTCACCGTGCTTATTAGATTGGTGCTAAATTGAAAGTGGTACAGGGAGGTCATGGCTGGGTAGACACACAGGTGAGCAACATTTTGTGTCAGTTCTAAAATCAGTATCCCCCATCACTATCCCCTGAATTTATGAAGAACAGAGGTATAAATAATCCATTTCAGAAACTTACTAAGAAGCTACATTATCCTTTCCCCTCACCCCAAGTCAAATACCACAGCTTCTTCTGAGAGTCCTTCACCATACTAGTCCCCTTATTCCTCTGTAACATCACAGAACCAGAGTTGAAAGGTCTATAGATGTGTTGTTGACTATTGTGAGGTAGGACTGACAGAGTGAGCCTCTTTGGAACATGAGCATTTCTCACTGAAGAGATTGCCATGTAGTTTATCACAGAAGAAATTATGGCTACAACAGGCAGCCCTTTAGATATGAGAAGGAAGAGTCAGATACAAGGGGAACCTATAATCAGTGGAAGGGGAAGGCACTGGACAGCACAGGCACACATGAGTCATGTGTTCCTGACAAAGTTATTGGAGATCAGCCCTTCTGGGATCTTCTCAGTCTTGCTCCGTGGATAGAGCCTGGAGAAGGCAAGTGGTGTGCCAAGGAAAAGAGCCACAAGGTCCTGCCTTAGCCCTGCTTGGTAAGGGAAAATGAGTTTTGAAAGATTCTAATTTTAGATCCAGTCATAGAGAACTTGTTTTGCACTGAGCCTCAGGGCTCTACAGTAAGTCATGGCACACAGGTCACCTACAACTCAGTTCAATCTGTTACTTCCAGTGACCGAGTTGAAATTTGAACATGTCATTTAGAAAATTAGAATGATTAAGAGAACTGAAATGCTGGTGAACTTCCAGAACCCTTTGGGTTGCCTTCTGGAGGTCAGGGCAAAGATATAAAATCTGCCTATGGACAAAGAAAAGCACGGCTGTATGTCTTTCTGAAGTAAGTAGGCAATTCAGTAGGCATATTTATGACCAATTAAGATGACCACAGGGTCACTTGGTGAGTTGCATAAAAATTGACCATTAATTGAATAGCAAAATATTTGAGCCAAAGTTGATTCACACAGTCATTGTAACCTAAACTCGATATCTGATGGCACTCTGAATAGTTACTGTCCCACTCCAGCAGAGCCACCAAAAAATTAACTACCTGTAAGTTAAAAGTTGAAATTAATGAGCACAACACACAATTGCTATGTATAGTGTAGCTTTTGTGTCCATGTTAGATGATATAAGAAATGTTGTCATTGTCGTTATGGGTGACCTGGGTCTTGCTAGTAACAAGTTATGTTTGAGTCCCAGTTTTCCTTAGTATGTCTTTGACCTTAGACACTCATTCATCCTGATTTGGTTGTTTCAGGCATCACAGAGTTGCTATGATATTAATGTACAGCATTGGCATGAAAAGACTCCAAGAACTGTAAGTGGCTGACATGACCACCCAATGTTGTCTTTGTTAGAACCTTACTATAAAATCTTGGAATGTCAGTGTCTTTGGAAAGTGTTAAATTAACATACATTTAGCAATACAAATTTATCTCTTCACTATGTTTCTGGTCTTAGGCATTTATTTGGGGGGTAAGAAAAAAATGACCATTAATAGAAGCCTTCAGATTATCCATTTCTGAAGACAGCAAAGGTAGAAAACACGCGGACAAAGAAAATCAAGATAGACAGAAGCTTCCATCGTGACTGTTCCACAGTGTAGTCCGTGGTGCTCGGGTTACAGGATTAGCTAAAGTCACCAGGAGTCAAGTCTGATATATATAGACCTTGGAGCCACCATGAGCTCCTTGGGGCTCCTTCCCATTGCCATTTACTTCGGTTAGCAGCTAAGTATCTCTTGATAGAGATTACCTCATTAATCTATCAGCTCTGAGTATGATATTTTATTGATTAGTCTTCTTTGTTCCTGTGTATTTGTTCTTTAAATAATGTTATGGAGACACACAAGGTGCCTAGAAGTAAACACAGTAACGATATTCTCCTCAGTGCTCAAGGTGGGACAAATATACTTTCTATATCATCTATGGCCTGGTATTTTCTGTACTTTTGATAGCATGGCTTCTTCAGGTATTCCATTGTGTTCAGAGAATGACTAATTGCCAAGAAGAATCTTGTTAATGTAAATGTTTGAGGAGAAATCCATCTTGAAAGGTGACGGAAGTGCAAGGGAAGGCCACGCAGCTTAGACTGCCCAGACAAATCAAAAAAGGAATGGAGCACGGCAGGAGACACGAGGAGACGATGAATAGGAACACTAAGCTGGAGGGATGTCTGAACTATATTCCAGGTGTGCAATCACAGCCCAGCACTTCATCTCTTAGCCTCTGGTTTCTTATTTCTGGAACGGAGATACTAATATCTGTCCTCCGCGTCTCGGAGGCAGTGGCGAGGATCGGGAGAAATGAAATTAAGAACTTGTGAATTCTCCTGCAATAGAATCAGAGTGCCTCAGCAGTCAGCCTCCCTCCTGTAGTCCTGAGCTTGCGAGGTAGGCAGAGAAATCAGACACATTCTGTGCCTCAACCAAGGGAAGCAGTAAGAAACACAAGGACAAAGCCGTCCTTGAGAAAAGGGGGCTGGCACTGATTAGGTGAGAGAGAGGAGGATGGTAGGGATGGGATAGCAGAGGTAGCTTTGGCCTTGAGTGACCAAGGGGAAAGGACACTTAATTAATGACCTGTTGTTTCTTAATGGATACAAGTTATTCTGCCAGTGAAAAGGAATAAAGAAGGTGCCCCAACGAGAAAGGTGGTGTGAACGAGGGGGAGGAGGCAGAGTGGAGCAGGTGAGCACAGGCAAACGCAGGAGGAAAGCCACGGATGATGAACAGGCTCTGAGGTTTGAGGTTCCGTTATCGCAAGTCTTCCCACGATAAGCTAAGTGATCGGAATTCTATTCCAGCAGTGACCAAGATTTTTGTCACAGGGAGATTATCGGTAGCACTTTAGACCACATGGTGCTGTACTATTAACGAAGTATTAAATTTCCTTGCTTCTCTTGGTTCTTCCAGGGCTTCTAAGGGATATGAGTGAAACAATGGCACGTGGGAAACTAAGGCTCAGAAAGTTCACCTTGTTGCTTCCAATGTTACCAAGGGATCATAGGATCATCCTGTTCCACTTTGCTTGGTTAAAAAAAAAAAAAAAACTTTAAAAAGATAAGTCTATCTAGCAGCAAGATTATCATTATCAGTCTACACAAGGCCCTGGGTTCAATACCAGCAACAAGGAAAAGAAAATAGGAATGAGGGAAATCCATCAAGAGGTCTAGATTTGAGATTTCAATAGTCTGTGTTAAAATCGGTTACTGAGAATGGATGTAATGTCAAGAGTGAGACGTTTGTTTGTTTGTTTGTTTGTATAAAAAGCCATTGACTAGAATTTTTATCCTTCTATGAGTAAATTATGGAATTTATAGATTTGGCCTTTCTATAGTGTCTGACACTTTCTGCCTATTCCATTCAGATAGGGTTCTTATTTCAAAATTTTATCACTTTCCTAAGTTGAATGATCTAACTCCTCTACTTTTCTTGAGGACCTGATTTGTCTTCCAAGCACACTGCTCAGTTGACGAGGCTTCCCATGGGGCTTTCTTCAAATGAGAATCACTGAATCCTCATCTCATTTTAGTTTTTTATTTCCATCTTCATTTCAGTTTAGATTTTGTTTACTGTTTCTCTCTTTTTTTTATTTAATTCAATTTTCATATCCTGACTCACCCTCGTTATCTCTTTCAGCCATGGGACAGCTGTATTTTTAATTGTCAGCTCGACATAACCTAGACTAATCTTATGGGGAAAGTCCCAGTGAGATGCTGTCTAGATCAGGTTAGCCCGCGGACATGTCTGTGAGGGAATTGTCTTCATTGCTCCGACCGCTATGGGGAAATCAGTTTGAAGGTGGGCAGCACTGCTCCATGGTTTGGGGCCCTAAGGATACATAAGAGAGGAATCTAGAGGAGTACTGAGCATGCGCTCATTCACTTCTTACTGTGCCTGACTGGATGTGATACAATCAGATGTCTCGGGCTCTTGTCACTGTGACTGGGCCACAGTGATAAACTATAGTCTGGAATTGTGGCTAGGGCAAGCTCTTTCTCCCTAAGTTGCTTGTTGTCAAGAATATTTTATCACTAGGAAGAACCTGTGCTGAGGGACTGCTGCCATCATACAAGCCACAGAGCAATAATAACTCCGTGTCTCTCAGCCTCCTCCTGGAAGAGCTCTGTAGGAAGAAGGTGGAAGGTAGCGGTCGGCATGTTAGGCTGTAAAGGTTATTCATTGCTGGAAACAGAACTTAATTCCCAGCATGCTGAGAGAAGTGCAGAAGGCAGAAGGCAGGCTCTTGAGGATTCAGAGTGGAATAAGAGCTCTATCAGGAACTGGGAGAGGAGCCATTCGTGTGATATTCTACTCAAGGCTTCATTCTGCCCATGTCCTGAAAACCTAAGTGGGGTTGAACTGAGAGATAATGGACTGGTTTGCTTGCCAGAGGATATTTCAGATTGGGAAACATTCAGTCGGAAGCTAAGGAAGCAGGGATTAGATAAGAGATCAACACCACCAAAGTGGAGTCTCCTGGGCTGCCCTAAACTATTAGAGGGATGTCCTGACGAGATGCTCTCACCCCTTAGAGGCTGCATTTTATGGGGATCAAGCTAAGGGGGTTCCCTGCTCCTCAAATGCAACTGTATAGGAAAGCATGACCTCAGGATCAGCACAGTAAAGCAGATCCGGGCATGGTCCAAAAAGGTTTTCTGCATCTTAAGCTGGCAGCAAAACTTGGCAGTGTTAGCACCACCCGAGTGGCATTGGATTTGAAGGCATGAGAGATGAAGGAAGGGGACCATGGAGAGCAACTGAGTCCAGGGACCATGTGTTGGTCAGAGTTCCTGCAGAAGAGGCCTTGACAAGCCCATTGTATGACGCTGTGAAGGGGAAGCCTCCATTACCATGGAGACCCAAGGATATTAGAGGTGCTCGCACCATAGGACATCTGCCTAGGAGAACTGTGAGCGTGTGGATTGGAGCTTGTCTATGAAAGAAGCTGTGCGTGCCACAGGTAACTGGCTGGGATAGCATGTGAATACCCCAGTCCTTTAGAACCGAAATGGCATTACGACTCCTAGGTGCTCATCAAGGAACTGCATGATTTGGTTATTCTCTGATTCTTATTTGTCTTTAATGAAGTTTGCTCTGTATCAATATGTTGGAACTGATTTAGGGGGAGCTTACATTTGATAATTATTTTTTACTTTTAATATAAAATTAATTCAAAATATATCTATATTTTACATGTTTTATGGGAGCTTATAGTTGAGAGAATTTTAACTTGGAATTTTTTAAAGACTTAGGGGACTTTTAAAGTTGGACTGTAGTTTACATTGCGAGATAAGCATAAGACTTCGGGGACAAGAGATAAAGGGTTTGGCCTTAACGTGACGTGTTTGTGTGTCAAGTTGAGAAGAGTAGAGGTGTGTTGTACCCAACCTCTACCTGTCAACGTTTACCTGTCAATGTGACAAAAGCTGGAATCACCTGGGAAGGGAGTGTCAGGGAAGCATTGCTTAGATCAGGTTGGTCTGGGGATCTGCCTATAAGGAATTTTTTTCTTAATTGGGTTAATCGAGGGAAGACCCACCTTAAATATGAGTGGCACCATTCCCTAGATTGAGTGGGCCTGGACTGTTCAAGTATAGGGAACAGGCTGAGCACAAAAAGCTTGCATGCATGCATGAACCCATTCCCTATGTCCTTGACTGTGGATGCCTAGCTATAACAGTTTGTAGTTGCTTTTTCTGGGGTATTTTATCACAAGGTTCAAGCCTGCGTAGCTGGACACTGCTGCTACCCACATCCATTCTTTACCCTCCCATTCTCTGCCATCCCTTTCATTTACCTTTCCAGTCTACCCCTCAGCTCTTGAACACAGATGCACTGTGGGACCCTTAGTAACTGCGGTGGCTTTAACACCCAGCACAGTACCCAACAGGGGAAAATACTAGTTGATGGCATTCATATAAACCTTCCAAGTTTTCTCTCTAAATCTGGGGTCAAATCATAAAACCCTTGCTTCAGAATTCCTCAGGCATTCCCTTTTTGTCTCTAAAACAAGCATCCCAATGACTTTGGGCAGCATGTATCACGCTATGACCAAACCAGCACCACATTCCCCAGCATTGCCCAGCTGTGCCCCTCTGGTGTCTCCATTCCTGATTTCTGAACACAAATGCATTTTACTGTCTGCTTGCTAAGTGCTCCTGCCTAGAGGGCTGTGAGTCCTAGGTACCATATAAAACCACATGCTGATGCTACCTCCTACGAAAGTCCCCCACTGCTCCTGGGATGTCCCCCTCCTCCCTCCCCCTATGCTTGGCATACTCCTGTGCCAGAGGTCTCACTCAGAGTTTGGCTGGCATGTCCATCTACCTGAAAAGTCTGCTACAACAGGGCCCGGGTGAGGGTAAGCCCCTGGTAAGGGGTCAAATAGAGAACAGAGTCAGAAGAGCTCTTTCAGGAAAAGGTAATAGGTTTAATTTCAGATTCTCTTTGTAAATTGACCCCTTTGCCGCAATTTCTCTTAATGAAAAGTAAGAATCATTCTTTTTTAAATGACTGCCTCCCTCCCCTGCCTATTAAGATGTGGGGTGACTACAGTTCAAAATCGAGGGTTCCTCTTATTCCTTACTCAGCGGAAAAGCTCACGCAAACAAAAGGAAGAAACTGACATATTTTGGATTGACAGGTGTCAAGGGACACTACCATCTAATTTCCTTGTTGATTAATTTGAAGGTAATTTCCTGGTAACCCAGGCTTCCAAAAATGTATTTTAAGTGGCATGTTGGTAAAAGAAAATTAATTTCTCTGCATTAAACTTGCCAGCTTTTGAATTAATTGCATGAGCATAACAATCAATTAATAAATGTTAAGCAAACAAGGTAAAATCGGTCAATTAAAAATGACAAAATTGCTTCCAAGGGTAGATAAAGCATAAGAGCCTCGTAGTGCTTACTTCTAAGTTGAGATCGCCTGCCTCGGTTGGGTTCACCTCCCACTCTTCAGCCCAGCATTCAAATTGCAGAGGCTTTATTATGCTTCCTTATAAATAAATCACCACCTTAGCCATCATCACAGCCGTAGCAGCATTAAAGAACCAAACACAAGTAGCAGGCCCCCAGCAGCTGAGAGAAGGTCACTGCTTTGGACAGGTTCTCTCTGTACATGGACTTCTAAAGAGGGACCTTTGCCAGATATACCAGCCCTCTAAATATTAGCCAGCACGCTCTGCCAGGAAGTTCTGTCTATTGTCTTCCTTAAATAACTTCCAGAACTCGGCGTAAATGTGAAATGACGGGACCTAAGTCAACTGTTGGCCTTCTGAGGACATTCGAATCAAACCTCCTTAAACATGGTGCTAGCCATACTCTTCTATCTAGGGTTGACCAGAGCCTGTTTGCATAGGTTGACTCAGTTTCTCCATATTGAAATCTGTTCCTAAACACGAGAAGGTGATAGTCTTAAGAAATACATTTCTTTCTGACTGGTAAAAGGTCCTGTGGGCTACACAAGCCTCCTTACTGGGGTTCATTGTTAGGCTTGCCTGACTTGCTGGACTTGTCTTCAGTCTGACTCACAAGTGTGTATTTTCAGAAACTGCCTTCCTTGTCCTCTCAGACCCAGACTGAAAAAGAAACCAGGTCTGGTAGTGTATGTGTAGCATTAATTCCCTATTTCCCCAGGGATATTTATCATATTGAGTAGGTATATACTGAAATGTCTCCACTTTAACATTATAGACAATCTTTGAACAAAGTGTAGAGGAAAATGTTGACAACTGAGAAGTACGTTTAAATGGCTATACCCAGCAGGTTCATTTTCATTTGATTGTTGACAATTTCTCAAATGTAATATAATAGAAATCCCCAAGACATTTTGCTCTCCACCAGTCCTTTCACCTCTGGAAGTAGCAACACCCTCCATCCTGAAGCTTTGGGCTAAAGTGTAGGCCTGTGCGTGACTTGGCACTGCTCTGCTTCAAACCCCATAGAATACAGCAGAAACTCAAACATTAGTCAAGTTGTCAACCCTGCCTTCAGACTTTACCCAGAACCCAGTAAGGAGTCATTACCTCCGCCTGGACTACCATCTTCTCCCTTGCCTGGACCTCAGCAGGAGTATCCTACCTGACCTCCTCTGAGAACATGGAAGCCAGCCAGAAACATTTAGCAGATCTCATCACTCCCCACTGTCAGCCCTTTGTGCCACTGTATCCCAGGAGCCTAGGCCAATGTCAGGCAGTAGATCAATCTTTGTGATAGTGTTGAGTGGATGGATGAACGTACGTAGCACAAATGGAGTATACGAAATAATACAGCAACATCTGGACACTTGAAAAGCGTTATCTGACCACATTAGAAACCAGGAGAGAGTGGGGCATCTCCTCTCGAATCTAAGCAATTCACACACCTGCCAGTCACCCACTCCCCTCATCTCTCTCTACAGAACTGTTAATGACATAGAAGGCATTGCAAAGGAGTGAGGTTTACTACCTCTTCGAGTCTCTCTTTTGGGGGTTATGCCTGCCTAGACCAAAGCAGATCTACGATAATAGATGCTGATACCAATTGCCTTTTTTCTCAGCCATTCTGAGCTCCAGTAATCAAGAAAATCATTACTTTTCTCCAGCTAAAATTCCAGGGAAACAGCAAAGTGTTGACGCTATGGAGACCATACCCAGAAAAACACCATTTTAATTATCATAGATTTGGGAGAGCCACTGAAGAACCGCAGGAGAGCAGTAGATTCCACCCAGATCTGGGCAAAGTGCATTAATATCCCATGTTTTTGTTTTATTTAGTCTTCCCTGGCTGTGTAGAGAATCACCTGAGGTAATGGGAGGGCTTCTAGGGACCACATCAAATAGAACCCTACAAAGGAATGTTATCTTCCCCCTCCCACACCATGCATAGGGACTACACTAGAGAGGAATATTTGCTCAGCAGTGTCGTGCAAGCTTACAAGATTGGTTTGTTTGGCCACTGACACTTGTGATCTGACCCAACCTTTCCAGCAATTTCCACCCTTCACAGAGAGTCATCACTTCTTGCACTGGTTCACTGTGCCTTTATCCGGGTGTCTGCAGAACTGCGCTTCACTGGCAGGGCTGATCCGGGCTGGGTGTGAGCACTCATGGGGAAGCCTGCATATGAGCACTGTTGCTGATTGCTTCATTAGAACCCTCTGCGCTTCCAGGGCCATATGCTTTCAAGTTTCTCTAAATGGTATTAGGGAAAAATATCCTCAAGGCATTATTTTTAAAGGGGACTTCAAACGTTCCCCATGAAAAAAAAAAAGGATCGCACGTTTGAACTCCAGGGGGATGCAGGAGAAATCTCACTTAGCAAGACTGTGAAAATGGAGCCATCTTCTCAGTTTCAGTGGGGGGAGAGAGTGCTGGTCACAATCGGGGATAAATTTGAAAAGTGGGTGGAGAAAGAAGCAGAAAATCTCCAAATCCTTGAATCTTTACCATAAAATAGCAAAGCAGATCATGACTTGAGGAAGGAATTTTTTTTAAACAAGTTTTCATTTTATATACGATTGAATAGGGAAATCTGAACTCTCCCCCACATCGTCAGTGTGCCCGAGCCTATAAATTCTTCCCCCTTCATTCCACACAGGAGAGAGATAGAACAGGAGCCCCCTTCCCTGCACTTGGGTTACACAGATTCACACTGACACTGTAAATAGGGGAAAGCCAGGCCACAGGAGGATGCAGCTATTCCCTTGTGATGCCCTATAGAAGTTCTGTCCCAGAGGTCAAATTCTCCAGTTCAAACTCTCCTCTCTCAAATAGATCCCAACCTGATTTCTTTGGCTGCGATGATGTCTGGTTAAGAAACCAAAGAAGGCATTATCAATGTCATATTATATATCAAAAAGACTCCTAAGAACCACCACCCCCCCATTGATAATTCTAATTTCTTATGTATACTCTATTCACTGAGGACGATGCATTGTAGGCTAAACCATGAACAGTAAGAGCTGCTCCTTCTCTGTGTGGGTTTGTATTACACAGAGATGCTTTCCAGGCTCCCTGTCTGTTCCCACATTTGAGTTCCTGGTGTCAGTTTGGATTTGGCATCTTGAGCACATTAAGGTTTCCCTAGTGTGTATGAGGTTATTGCCAAGAGCACACTTGCAGCAGTCTGCACTTGAACAGTCTTTGTGCCAATTACTTCAAAAAGTATTCTTGAAAATGAAGGAAGAAAGGGGACTTTTTGTTGTCGTTGTTATAGAGTGTGGTTTCGATTTTAATTTCTAGAATTGATCTTTCCCAAAACGATGACTCCTTTCAGCTCTGGGCTGTGCATCTCTGCGCCCTAAACCTTGTTTCAAGCCTTTCTATAAAATGGAAATCCTGATAAAGACATAGAAATAGCATTGGAAATCAGCAGGGCTGGGGAAAGTGCTGTCGCTGCTGACGCTCCACCCTCATCTATTTAAACTGCTTCAGAAAAGAAACTGCTAGGAGCTGGTTAAGGAGTTTCCAAATGTGTGACTGTAAATGACTATCTCTAATCATGGCTGAAGAAACCAAATGCAGCAAATGAGCTGGCTGCAGGCACAGAAGGCCCGCGAGTGCTGGAATTGCATCTGCTGAATGGATAATGACCCTTGTCAGTGCATGGGGCTTTGGAAAGTTAAAGTCCTCAGTTTGATCAATTCGTTTATATATGTACACAGACAGAGAGGCAGACAGTCATGTGCGCAAGTGTACACACACACACACACACACACACACACACACACATGTACATGTTTAGGGAAAGAAAAGAGGAAACTGCCCTCTGACGTGTCATTCTAAATGGTCTCAATGGTAATGAAGCATTAGGCGAATGTTCACCGGGTTTGATCATTAAAGGAGTGTTATATCTAAATTCTTGGAAGACTGGAGTTGACTGGAGTTTAAAACCGACCTGACCTTCCTGTTTGCTTTAAACAACTTTAGGAGCTGGACAGATGGCTCAGTGGTTAAGAGCACTGACTGCTCTTCCAGAGGTCCTGAGTTCAATTCCCAGCAACCACATGGTGGCTCACAACCATCTGTGATGGGATCTGATGCCCTCTTCTGGTGTGTCTGAAGACTGCTATAGTGTACTCACATACATAAAATAAATAAATAATCCTTAAAAAAAAAAAACTTTAACTACCTTTAAGAGGAAAATTAAAAACCACTCTACCTCAGGAGACTGCCCTCCACTGATATTCAGCCTGGCTCTCAGGTCTATGTGGCTAACTCTTTAATTCTGTGACTTCTTAACTGAGGAAGAGAAGACTTGACTCCACTCAGTATCTAAATCATCTCTCAATGTTTTCCTTTCTGGTCGAAACACATTCATTATTGTCCCATAGTCCTTTATGATGAAGGAGGGGCAGAACAGGATCCCTTTTTGAGGCTATCCATGTTTCCTCTTGGCCGAGACTGCCACCTTCATGCAGGGAGCACCTAGTTCATGGCTCCCAGCTGGCTTTGAACATTCTTTGGATTTGTTATAGTTTAGAGCATCTGTATAAAACTCTGCTAGCAAACTTGAGAGAGAAATAAGAGACTTAGAACATGACTGGTTGTTGAACACAGGAAATTTATGTCAAATGTGCCAAGGAGTAAAGCGAAGGCCAGAAACATACCCTGCCTTTGTTTCTATCGAGACATAGAATGTGTTAGATCTTTCCCATTACGATAAGAGCCTATGGGCTTCAAAGACAGTGTATCGCCTACCATAGCATTTCTCTCTGAGAAGTGGGACAGGGGGAGGAAATAGGGAGCTCGTTTTTATCCCTTGCTTGGCATGAGACCGGTTCCGAATCCTCTTTGTTTCCTGACATGGTTGGAAGATATGGTCGAAGCCTGTCATAGTGAGAAGAAATGCCTCTCTGCCCTGTCAGTGGCGCTAAGCCACAAGGGGTTCTGGGGGGCCAGGAAGGGTGATGCCCATCCTCCACATCAAGTGACAGGGGATGAGAGACTTGCCCTCTCCTACAGCACAATGGTGCTCTGTCCTTCTCTAGGAGACTTTAATAAAGTAACCGAATCAGGTGAAATTTGATCAGATGTGTACAGCTCAGTCTTCTCGCTTTGCCACATAACAATTTATAGATGTGTTTCTACCACGGTCCTGTTTTATTAAATGATATTTGAAGTGTTCCACTCTCGGAGAAAATGTGGTTTATATCCTTGGCGTACATTTACATAATCTCGTTAAGGAGATCTGGCAGCTTAGTTAAACTATCCCAATAAAAAAAAAAAATCTTATCTTTGGGAGAAGAAAGACTATTTTCTCCAGAGGGAAACAAGAAGCAGATATGGGGTCTGGGCCCATTTTGAGACCTTTGGCTGTAATTGTAGTTCTATTTTTCATGTTATGCATTTGAACTTTGTTAAAAGAGATAGATGAGTAGTAACTTATGTTTGGAGGACACAGTCATGTAAGGAGAAAATATCTATTGTATATTAAATGTGGGTTTTTAAAGTGAATTTTTACTTGTTGCCTTTAGAAAATATTTCTATTTAAAAAAAAATGAAACAAGGGTGATGAATTACCAGCAATCTCTCAGCTCCCCCACTGGAGCCATCAAATTAAGGGTTAACCTCCCAGGATCCCCTGAATTAATCAGGAGCTGAGCCAGCGGCAGGATGGGGAGGGGGAGGGGATTGGCAGAGCTCAGCCTCCCCCAGGAGGCTCCCAGCACAACAGAGCAGCCCACTGTGGTGTAGCCACTGAGAAGGCAGACCCTTTCACAAAGAAAAGGGCAAGCACCGGAAGCGAGTCTCTAGCCCACACCAGCTCTGGCCTCCTGCTTCTCAGGTGCCAATCCTCCGTTGTCTGGGAACCAAAAAGCACCAGGTCCGACTATTTTTCAGAACAGAGTTTATTGTAAATACATGCTTTTCTCCTTTGGAAGGCAGGCTGCGATGCGCCCTGGGTGGCCTTTTTTATGATCCATGGGCTCATCCAGCCTTTCTGTTGGACAGTAAAGCCTGCCAACCCCCACCCTCCCAAGCAGTGGGGAGAGCCAATGCCCAGGACATCCTGAGGGACGAAGAATCTAAAGTTGTAGAGATGGGACCTGGGAGTCCACCTTCCTCACAAGCTTGCTTTTCTCCTACACATACAATTTTAAGAACCACTGATTCCAGAAGCTGTTTTTGCTGGTTGGTTTAAACAAAACCCCTGATATTACCATCAGCTGTTCCGTGGCTTCTAATTAAAGAGCTTTCCCTCTGCACCTGGCCTTTTAACCACTTTGGGTATCTGTGTGCAGAGCAGTCTAAGGGGACCCCATCTGTGAGAGTACCAGTGCCCACGTTCACACACACCTCTGTCGGGGTGAGTTATCCATCCTTCAGGACCTGAGCACCCCTGGTGAGGGCTGAAACTCACTTCCTTCTCTTCATGCTGCTGTCCAGAGCTCAGACTCTCTAGCCTTCCAGCTGTGTCTGCTTCCTGCTTCCCTTCCCTGGCTTACAGCAATCGGATAACCGGCATACGATATGCTCCTCCTGTGACATCAAACCCTCCTCCATCCAAACCTGAAAAGATGTAGAGTCCTGAAAACGAACACTTCCCACATAACTGTAGCCCTTCCACCTGGCAAGACTGATTTCTTCAGCATCTGTCTGTCTTAACGCACTCTCCCTCATGCCCAGACTTATTCTTCTCTTCCCATGTTGACCCCACCTGAAGCTCTCCCTGCAATCTGTGCCCAATATCAATAGTACCCAATGTTATAAGGAAGACTCTTAGCATCCATGAGTTCACAGACACCCTTCTTGCCTACCCAGTGACATTCCAGGACAGCCTCTATTCTTCCAGCCTCCCCTTGCGCTGGAAGAGATCTGCCTTGTGTGTTCTCCTAGCCCATAGTTAGTTCATTCCCTCTGAATCCTCTCTGCACAGTCTTGCTACCTCTTTGAGAAGGCAGTCTTCCGCATTTGAAGTCCTGCTGTAACTCACATCAAATCTACAGCTTTCATTTGAAAGTCTGCTTCCTGAACTAAAACCAGAGGTCTTGCAAAGAAGAAGGGGAAGTGGCGTGCTCCACTCTGCCTCCCAGGGAATCTAAGGGTTCTGAGCTCTCGTCTCCACACTGTTTGCTTCCTCTATGAAGGGAGCTGTTTCACCTAAGGCTCAGAGGGAAGGTTGTTGGTTGGCTGTTTTTCAGGCGTTGTACAATAACCTTGGTGGTAGCCATTAGAAATGCAGAAGATCAATCTATCACAGGTAGTCTCCAACATATGAATGTAGCCTAATTACTCAGAAGAACATTCCAGAAGAATTTGCATTGCAATGATGTCTATAAAGTCAATATTATTATGGCGACATAAATTAAGTGGTTGTGCTCTGGGCTAGTTATTTTGGTACCAAAGACATGGCTAAGCTCTTATCTTTCCCAAGTTTAGGTCCACCTCACAGCCCTCATTTAAATAGCCAGCTGACTCCATCCCTCTAAGCTACTGGTTCAATATAATCTATGTTCTAAACCAGCCTTCTACAAGGGGAGAAAAAAAAAAAAGAAACCAGAGTGCCAGAAGAAGCTTAATTTTTATGATAAATTTAGGCCCCCTTAAAGGACAAGTAAAAAAAAAAAAATCTCTTAAGATGTTCCAAACCCAGAGATCTATAGTCTTCTGTGCCTATGGCTATGTTTGTTCCCTGACCACTCTCGTGCTATACTGTGCTTTAACATCATGTGATTAATGATGCCAGCACTTCCATTTGATGATGTCTCGTAATATTAGAAGCAAGATTTCTTTCTAAAGGGAAGGAGCCTAGCTTCCAGGTGTGGCTTCCATGGGACCTTCTTCCCTTGAGTACCAACTGGAAAGGTGTGGCTTCCATGGGACCTTCTTCCCTTGAGTACTAACAGGAAAGGTGTGGCTTCCATGGTGGACCTTCTTCCCTTGGAAAGGTGTGGCTTCCATGATGGACCTTCTTCCCTTGAGTACTAACTGGAAAGGTGTGGCTTCCATGGGACCTTCTTCCCTTGAGTACTAACAGTGAAGGTTGCATCAGGGTCTTGCAACAGGCTTGTTTATGAGACACTATGAGAAATGCGTGTGTCGATAGGGGATGAATGCAAGGAGCATACAGCAGGGGGAGGACTGCCAGTGTGGCTTGTTACCACTCCAGAGCTCGCCCATGTTCAGCAGACTCATTTACAGCATGACACACAGCACTCATCAGAGAAGGCTGCACTCTGGACCATAACCTTTTCACTTTGGGACAAACAAGCAGTGCTGACTTGCCTGGCTTTATTATGGTGGTGGGAATTCAACCTGGAAATCCCTGGCCTTCAGGTGTTGAGGAAACTTATGGGCTTTGCCTTTCTGTGCATCCCCTGATGATGAGAGTGGTGAGAGAGGAAGTGTGAGGTTCAAACTTCCATGAACTTGAAGGCAAAGAATCTCATAGTGCCAAGAGTTCTTTTGAAGAATGCTGGTAGATTAAAGAGCAGAATATGGGATGATCCTTTGGAGTGCAGATGTAGTTTTAACTCAGATATGATACATAAAAATCCCCGTTGATGGGGCTGCAGAGATGTCTCAGTGGTTAAGGGCACACTGACTGCTCTTCCAGAGACCCTGAGTTCAATTCCCAGAAACTATATACATGGTGGCTTACAACTGTCTATAATGGGATCTGACGCCCTCTTCTGGTGTGTCTGAAGATGGTGACCGTGTACTCATATACATAAAAAAATAAATCCTAAAACTCCCTTTTGATTATTTGAAACTACATTTGTCAGTTCACAGCTGTCCTCTGAAAACCTGCAAGCTGTAGTC
Source organism: Rattus rattus (assembly GCF_011064425.1). Lineage (NCBI taxonomy): Eukaryota > Metazoa > Chordata > Mammalia > Rodentia > Muridae > Rattus > Rattus rattus. Next base: position 67,409,557 of record NC_046160.1, read on the forward strand.
AGCACCAAGCATACTGTACTGGGTATCTGGTTATGGAATCCTGTAGAGATCATCCACATCTATTTCTTTTCCACCATTTTCTGTCTGAAGAATTATTACCCTGGCCAAGATGGATGGCTTACCATGGTTGCCAGAACTAGGACCAAATTCAAAGGCCTGTTTCCAATTTTGTTATTTCTACCACAGAATGGCTCTTAAATTTTAAATTTAAAGTAATTTTATTACTTTTTTAATATTTGACATCTTAGAATTAGAGCTGGTATATTTGTATTTGTAATCAACCCCATTCATGTCTTTAACTTTAAAATGAGGCTAGAGCCACCCTTTGGAATACTGCATCTAGACCTGGAGATTCTATGAAAAGCCTGCATTTATTTTAGGACGTCACTTAAAAAAAAGTAACTGGGAGGTTTCAGAACTTTTGCTTATGTAAGTGGTGTTTGCCAGCGTGTATGGCTGTACACCAAGTGTATGCAGCACCCAGAAGAGAGTGCTGGGTCCCCTGGAACTTGAATTAAAGATGCTTATGAGCCACTATGTAGGTTTGGGGGAATTGAATCCAGGTTCTCTGCTTCTTAACTGTTGAGTCATCTCTCAGTCCCTCCTCCTCTCCTTCCTCTTCCTCCTCCTTCTTCCTGTTTTTGTAAGCAGAAGTTCAACATTTTTCCCCTTATCCAGGAGATAAGGTTTAAGAGCCCCAGTGGCTTTGAGTATAGCCCAGGGATGGAGTCTCCCCAGCATACACAGGGCTCTGGGTTCATGCTGATTCCTAACAACAAAAGCAGGCAGACACACAAATACTCTCCAGTGGACACCTGAAACCTCAGCGGTACAAACCTTTATGTGCTGTGGTCTCCCTGTGAGGGACTTGAGTTTATAAACCAGCATACGATTTACAGGAACATAAGTCATCATAAAATGGATAGTATAACAATATACTACCAATATGAACGCCCTCCCTCCGTCTCACACTTTCTCCTTCTCTCAAAGTTTCTCATCGTGCTATACGCGTCTCCTGACCACAGTTAACTGTGACTGCATATGCAGAGAGGACAGCTCCAACTGCTACAGAGGGTGGGAGCCTCCACTTAGAAAACACACATTGCCTTAGGCTTCAGGTACCCAAAAGGACAAAAACAATGCCTTTGGCATTTTCCTCTTATCTATGTTTTCTCCATTGATAATTTCATTGGATTTCTTAGTTTTTAACTATCATCTCCAAGGAGACAAAACCTTCCAGAACAATACCTTCATCTGTCATCACTACTTAGATACCCATCTCTTGCTGGTGACCATCTCTTGGATACCTTTTCCATCTCTCCAGGGTGTTAAACACAGACTGGTCCTGGGGAAATTGTGTTTGCTCTCACACTGGTCAGATGTCCCTGTATTCCCAATTGTCATTATCATCACCATGCTGTGACACAGGCTCAGAAGCCCTGGTGTGGCACACGGGAGGTGGATCAGGCAGTAAGAGCCTGCCATCCCACACAAGCGTGAGCACTTGGGCTTGGGTCCCAGGCATCACAGCGTGTGCATCATCACAGCATGTGCATGTAACTCCAGCTCTAGGTAGGTATAGACAGGACCACCCCTGGAGTTCATTGGCCAGCTATCCTCACCGAATGGCTGAGACCCAGGTTCAGCAAATGATACTGTAATGAAAAACTCAGGTGGAGAGCAATAAAGGAAAGCACTTAACACTGGTCTTGTTTAGTGACAACTTGGGGACTTTGGTTTCTTTAAAAAAAAGAACCCACAAAAATAATTTTAAGAATGTGCTTTCATTTTATCCCAGGTATAAGGATGAGGGGCTGCTTCTGACTGACCGCAACAGCTGACTATGATTTGCCTCATGCTCTAGTAGAAGCGTGGTATTGCCAGCTACAGATAATTTCTGCTATGGTGTGACATTTGGAATTCTGGGAACTTTTCAGGGGTATATAAACAATAGGGACTCTAGAGGCCAGGGTGGTGGTGGTTGGTTGTAGTTTGTTAGTAGCTGTGATCAAAGAAGAAACAAAAGGAAAGAAATTAGATCCAGGGATGCATCTAATTCTCTCCCCTCTGTCCTTGTTTCTCTCCTATCTAGTGTTGGGGAGGGAAAATGGGAAGGAAAAAGATGAACCCACAAGTATCAAAGACCTGCTACAATCTCCAGCCTCCAAACATAACATGCACACACATGAATGTATGCACACATGCTCATACACACACACACAGAGTCATGGTGTGATGTCTTTTCCCAGCTTCTACTGACATTTGGAGACCATTTGCTGCCTGCCAACTGAAATGTCCCCAGAGCCCAGGGCTCTCCCCACAGGTTCTTTCTTCCTACGCTTTATTGTTGGTATTCTTTTTTTCTCTCCATCTTTATTAAATTGGGTTATTTCTTATTTACATTTCAATTGTTATCCCTTTCCTGGTTTCCAGGTCAACATCCCCCGAACCCCTCCCCCTCCCCTTGTATATGGGTGTTCCCCTCTCCATCCTCCCCCCATTACTGCCCTCCCCCAACAATCCCATTCACTGAGGGTTCAGTCTTGGCAGAACCAAGGGCTTCCCCTTCCACTGGTGCCCTTACTAGGCTATTATTGCTACCTATGCAGTTGGAGCCCAGGGTCAGTCCATGTATAGTCTTTGGGTAGTGGCTTAGTCCCTGGAAGCTCTACTTGGTTGGCATTGTTGTTCATATGGGGTCTCAAGTCCCTTCAAGCTCTTCTAGTCCTTTCTCTGATTCCTTCAATGGGGGTCCTGTTCTCGGTTCAGTGGTTTGCTGCTGGCATTTGCCTATGTATTTGCTGTATTCTGGCTGTGTCTCTCAGGAGAGATCTACATCCAGTTCCTGTCAGCCTGCACTTCTTTGCTTCGTCCGTCTTATCTAGTTTGGTGGCTGTATATGTATGGGCCACATGTGGGACAGGCTCTGAATGAGTGTTCCTTTTGCCTCTGTTCTAAACTTTGCTTCCCTATTCCCTCCCAAGGGTATTCTTCTTCCCTTTTTAAAGAAGGAGTGAAGCATTCGCATTATTGTTGGTATTCTTATCTCACTGCTCCATGACTGTACCTATGTCAATGATATGATATCAGTTTTACATAGTCATCCTAATCCATCCAGCCGAAACTTTTCTTCCTGCCCCACACTCATAAAGAAATTCCCATCATTTTATGAATGCACTTCCTAGAGCAGACACAATATACATTTCCATCCAATCCTCTCAGTAGGGTAGAAGGCTCATATGTAATCACTGATGCCAGTGCCCTGTTCCCTGGATCACTTGATTATTTGGCATTGGGTATGGCTATGGAGACTTCCAGAACCATTCTCCATGACTGCAGTGTGTATCAAGAACCACTTGTTCTTGTTGCAAGGCCAAACACATTTGCCTGATACTTTACTTGTTAGCACCCTCTCTGGAACTTCAAACATAAAAGCTAGGGTCTCAGCTTGCACCTACCCATCAGAATCCTGGGGAGAAAGACTGGGAATCTACCAGTGAGGGTGTCAGTGAGGGTGTCATATAACTAGGACTGAGAGTCACTGTCTCCATCAGCCGCCGTGTCATCTCCCTCTTATAAATGTTACATATATGTTGCTTTGTACAGTCTAAACTCATTGAAGATGAGATCATACTAGAGTCCCTGTGGTCTGTTCTCTGGCACCCAGCAAGGTCATACACACCTTTCCTTAAGCTCACTAAGAAATTAAGGAGATCTTTGCTAAGGACAGCTGGCCCACAATATTCATAAACCCCACACCCAAGGATTCAACCAATGATAGAGGGAAAATATGTTGGGGAAAAGTCTGTTCTGAATTTGCACATATGTTTTTTTTTCCTTGTCATTATTTCTAAGCACTACAATGTAACAGATTATTTATATAGCAGCTACTTTATATTAGATGATAAAAGTAATCTAGGCTTGATTTGGCATATACAGGAGGCTATGCATGGGATCTATGCAAATCTACATAAAGAACTTAAAGCTGGGCCAAGCACTGATGCTTGCCTGTAACTGTAGCATTCAGGAGTCTGAAGCAGGAGAATAGTGAATGTGAGGTCAGGCTGAAAACCCTACTTCCAAACGCGGGTTTCAGAATTATATGCTGATTTCGGTATTGTGTGCAGTCCTAGAACCAATCCCTCAAACATGGAGAGATGCATGTATTTGTCCTCCTGTGGCAGGTTTTTTAGTATTTTCGTTAGTGACTGAGAAATAAAATGGTTCTTTCAGCTCTCTTGGTATCAAGTATCAGAGCTAGGATTTGAACCCAGGTCCTCTTGACAATTCTTGTGCTTTATCTCTTAAACCTAAAGGCAACAAAGGAAAAAGAGAAAGTTCTCAACATGTTTGTACGCAGGCTACCAGGCACATTCTCCATCTGAACAGAACCCGCCACGTGGGGGTAAAGGCATTACACAGTAGGTTTGGAAAATATATTAGTTTAAACCTAAAATTTAATCTTGGGATCCAAAAGAATTCCTTTCAGCCCCACCCCTCTTGTCTCTTTTTGCTTCCCATTTTGTACAGTAGCCCAAAGAGTTTTCAACATCTGAGCTTTGGCTTCTAAGTAAAATGGTTCAGAAGATTCGTAGTTGACTTTAGCTAGGGTAGCAAGCTGCCATCTGGCATATAGTTCTAACGCTTCATTCAGTTAGAGCATAGACATAGAAAAGAACCAGGCATAGCAGCATTCAAATGACATGTGCACAATACCCAGAAACCTAGGCTCTAGGCAACTTTCCATTTCTAAGCTAAGGGACAGGGCAGGCAATGGAATTCCCAGACCCTCTTTTCTCACCTAATGGAAAAAGTCATGTTTTCATCCAGATATGAAATGTTATGGTCTATCCAAAAATAAGACATGTGGCCAACCCTAAGTAGATATTTCATATTTAAAAGCTGTAAAGCCTCTGTGCCAGTGCCCTCCTTGGCTTCCTGGACGTCACAGTGGGACAGTCACTGTTATTCCCATTTCATAGGGTGGGAAATGAGACACAAAGAGGCCGAGTGGCTTCCCTCAGGTTACAGAATCAGAGAATTGTTAAGTCTAGACCTAACTGGACCCTGCTTTGTCTGTGTCCCGATATCACAATGGCCACATCAGGCTTGGAGAACGGAGGACAGACGAGCCCGACACAGGAGCTCTCTCTGCCCAGATGCCTTGAAATTGCTTCAGAACGGAATGCCAAGCAGGGATTATTTGGTATATCATTTCTGGGTGTGTGTTTTTCTGAGCGTTTATAGATCTCTGAGTTTCTGAGAAGCTGAGTTTCCCTGATAAAACAGGACAGATCATGATAAATGAGCATCTATGGAAGCCTAGCTGGGGGGGAGGACTCAACTGCAACACCCCTCCTGTGAAGTTAATCCTGTTTCTTTTAGCTATTTCTTTATTAGTTAATGAGGTCTTGCAGAAAAGAAAAAAAAAAAGAATGTGTGTCTCTGATGGTGTTTTAGCACCCTTGCCTCCAGGAACGGCTTCAAATATTCATAAAGTGACTCATCTGACCAAAGCTTAAAGCAAAGGTGTATTAAGTATGAATTTACTCAACTTCAAATGTGGGTGGTCGAAAAGCCGAGGCTGAAATAACCTAAATACTCCTCCTGGCTGGCGTTTCCCACTCCTCCTCAGCTCTGGGCGCTCCTGTGAAGGGTGACAGAGCAGACGTATTATTTACAACAGCCAGGACTCTGAAGGGCAGCCCCGGAAGCTTTGATCCCTCTTCCTGACTGACAGGAATGTGCATTGCCTTTGGAAAACAGAATAACTTAAGAGAAGCAAAGATAAAATGGAAAAGGCATCGCTGGCCGAGCCCCTGGGAAGGAGAGCAGACTCCAGATGGTATTGCTCCAGAGAGGCGAGGTGAGGCAAGGGAGACTCCCTTCCCCTGTGCTTCCTCATGGCGAGGGAGCAAACGTGCCATCTTGAGAGGTAGAGTGATGACCCTCTGTGATGGATTTGGAGAGCAAAGCAGATGGATGTGGAAACTCGGTCACTAAACGGGACTTCTTGTAGACTGAACCCCAGGAGTCTCCTGTTGGGCTTTGTTATTGTGATGCACGCACAACAACGGGGGCCTCAGAATGCAGCAAGAGTTACACACACACACACACACACACACACACACACACACACACACACACACAGAGACCACTTTTCCCAGCCCTGATGGACATACCCCATTTTCTATCTAAGCACAGCCATACAAACCCATCATGGTTTTCACCCATTTATGATTTTGTCTACTGCATCCATCATTTCTAGAAGCTGAGCCCGTGCTTCTGCTCTGATGAGTCTGGTATGTATATTTTGGCTCTAAACCAAACAATTCGGACCAGTGCTGTCCCTGGAGCCCCTAGGCAGGTACCTGTGATGCCGTGCACCTTCCTGATTCTTCCCGAGTGTGAGCTCAAGGAAAGCATCCCAGGCCAAAGCGCCCAGGGAGCTGCAATCCATCACGGAACCCCTGGTAACCTAGTACTGCCCAATGAGAAATGTCTGCCATCCAAAGAATCCATTCATGTCATAGCCCTGAGTCTGTTATTCAGACTTTTGTAAAAAGGATTGGATTTTCTGAATACGGGAAATCTCTAAGCCACGACTTCCAGAAAGCAGATGGCCATGTAATCTCTCTCAGTACAAAATCGGAGAGAGAAAGACATCTTTTACTAACAAGGCTAATAATTCAAACCTTTCCTTCTGCAGCTAGCTCGGTGCTCAGCATCTGATAATGAATTTCCTCTAAATGTGGACGAGGGGGGTAGTCCTTAAAAAACAAACAACATGGTGTTAACACTGCCGGAAAAAGTCTATACAATGTGTTCTCTGAATTCTCCACGAGCACTCGGAGACATGCTGTCAGCCGCTATGACTGTAGAAGATACAGCCGAATATTGGTGGTTCCCAGTGAGATTTCCTCAGAAGAAATAACCTTTCCTTTTGGGATGTACATTTGACTGGTGTCCTGTACTTAATTATTTTTTTCTAGGTGATCCACATAACAGGCCGGCTTCGCCTCAGAGTGTCGCTGTCCCACGGGAGGACCGTCCCCAGCCAAATCATGGGTCTCGTGGTTGTGGCTCATGCCTTGCCTCCCCCTACGATCAATGAAGTCAGAATTGACTGCCATATGTTCGTCACTCGAGTAAACATGGACCTCAATATCATTTACTGTGAAAATAGGTACTTTGTTTTCATGTTCTTTTGCCCATTGCTCACTGCCCATTGGTGAAGGTTTGGGTTTTGGCTGCCTGAAAGATTTTACTTCCCCAGTGAGACTCATTATAAATCCTGATCTTGTTTTTAATGGCTGCTTGGCCTGACACCAAACATGCTTTTTATTTAAAATGTACATTGCTTCCCTGATTTACATTTGGGACAACAATTGAATGAATTGGGATACCCAGACATCCATCCGCTATAAAGAAAGCCCGTTTTGGCTGAGGACCCAAGTACAGAGCAGGGATGGGGTATCATTGGAAATGTGGTGCAGTGAAAGGCATCTCCTGTGTGGCTCTGGGTGACCCGCATCCCACTAATTCAAGGGCCTGGCATCCTGTCGGGCAGTGTCCTCGAAGACATTTAGCATAGGACAAATGAGAATCCAAGGCCCCCAGAGGAAATCTGCTGCTGCAAAAGGAATTGGCGACACTGTTAAATAAAACTTTGTCATCCTGAGGATTTTTTTCTTTTATGAATTAAAAAGAGATGACTCATCCTAGAAAACGAGTTGGCAGTTTGTTCCCAAGGCTGAGCTTTTACAAAAGGGACATTTCAGCCTGTGGTTTGAAAGTTCACTTTTCCCATTAAGTACAAAGCGAGGGACAGAGATCGAAGATGGTGCACCTTACAGACCTTTCACCTCGAAGTCACCGGCCCATCTGACTGATGTGAAGAGGGACTCAGGATGCAGAGAGAGGGGAGGAGGGGCTGCCTCTATATCAGTCTCGGAAAGGAACGCAGCATGGCAAAACTGTCTATCTCCTGGTGCTGCAAGGAGCAGTACTGAGGCCGTGGAGGGAGGAGGCACTCCGGCCATAGATTGTTGTCAGGTGTGAAGGCAATATGTCCCCTGAGCCCTGTGAATGCCTGCACAGGGGAAACGGGAGAGCAGAATGGTCAAGTGGCTTGGGTAATTAACCTCTGCAGAACCTAGCCAAGAGGAAGGCCAAAAGCGTCTGCGTCCACCCAGTCCACTGGGAAGTGCTACTAAAGCTGAGATCACTTTGGGAATGGCCTCCTATTTCCAGCCAAGGACTGACTGGGGGGGGGGGGTATCTGAGCTCTGAGGCTTAGCTGTGCAGACAGTATCATGTACCTGTCTCTATTATCCAGTAATTACGTCTAAATCTGCTCAAGTTTTGTTGGCATTTAAAAAGTCTTCATCACTGTGAGCGGCTGTACACTTGGGTGTATCACCGGTGTTCTGGAGAAGACACAAGAGGTCAGGAAAGGCAAGGCAGCCAGAAGGATTGGCAGGAGTGGCTGTCTACTAACAGCCGCTGCTGACTTTGGCCACGTGAATCTAGTAATCGCCCTAGTCTCGGGTCAGCCTGCTCCATAGGTAAGCACTTGCTCCTACTCCTGTCAGCCTGGGCAAGTTTGATCTTTAAGAGGGAGGAGTCCCAGCCCCTGACTTAGCAATGTCCTGCCAGGTCTCCCATCCTCCTATTTTTCTTTAGTGGTCAGGGTGAACAGTAGGAAACCAGTAAGAATAGCCTCCCACATATACACACAGCGAAAGAACACAATTAGCACGTTTACAAAGAGAGCCATTTCGTCTCTGAGTAGGCTGCAGGACAGTGAAGGAGGCAGCTGAAGGGACAGAAAGGAGAGCAATGCCAGCAGAACCTGCACCACATCACCACATCGCCACCCCTTCCAAAAACGGATGCCAAACCTCCAAAGCTTGTCCTTTCCCAAAATACCACGAACTTTCATGGTTGTGATCAAGTGACTAAATTTTTTAACAAGCTTTCAATGTCCCATTCTAGCAATTGAGATTCTTTTCTGTGACCTGCTCTTAGCATTTTTCTTCCCCCACCCTGCCCTACCCCCCCCAAAAAAAAACTCCATCAACTAATAAAATGCATCATTCTTTTCCCAAGATGACAACAATCTGAAAAAGTCCTTTATTAGAAGCAATGGCATGTTTGGTTTACAGAAAAGCTGTCACATACCAAGCTCCAGACACTACTAATGTCTTTCCACCCATGACCCTCCTCACCAACGAGGTTACTTAGGTGAGGGAGCTGAGGAACAGGAAGGATCGCTGTTGTGGCCTGCCGCTCCTAGTTCCTACAGGTTTATTGAGAACTTTACTGCTGAAGTGGTCACATTCCCCGTAGCAGGCTCTGGTCTTCTGAAAGGGCTTGATCCTGATTTTTGTTTTTGTTTTTTTTTTGGGGGGGGGAAGGTGTTCATTCAAATAAAAGAGAATGCCTTCCCCAAAGAACAACCAGGCTTTTTCCTGAGGTTTATTAATTAGGGAATTGTTAACTAGAAAGTAAGCTTGCTCCTTGGCAATTCTTCTGCAGTCTTCAGGATGGCCCAGGGCAAAGCTAACATCTAATGCATCTAATGCTTTCAGGACCTGGCAGATTTCACAGACACCAAGGAGGGTCTTTTAATGACATCTAACTGCTCCTCCTCCTCCTCTTCCTCTCCTTCCTCCTCCTCCTTCTCTTCCTCCTCTTCCTCCTCCTCCTCCTGAAAGTGGCTATTTAAGTATACCTGGGAAACAAGCTAATGAACAGAAGCACCAATCTGTTTTGTACCACAAATACTCCAAGAACTCCTTATAATTTTCCTAAGGAATCGTCTCACTAAGAATGCTAGTTTGGCCAAAATGATTATTTCAATCAGCAAACATTGAGAAATCTACTTACCTCGTTGAGTAGTGTATTTTAATTATACCCCGTAGCTCTTGTTTTTGTTTTTTGAGACAGTGTCTCACTCACTATGTGGCTGTGGTTGTCCTGGAACTCACAGAGATCCTCCTGCCTCTGCCTCCCAGGTGCTGGGGTGACAAGCATGTGCCACCACACCCAACTAACTCCATGAATGTCTTTGTGTTACCAGTCCTTGTTAGCTCCCTGCCTTGCGAATCAGACACAGTTCTCCAACACTAATCCCAAGTTTTTTAAAGGTAACATTCAAATATTTGCTTCACATTTGGATAGATCCTGTGTCATAAGTAATCTCTAAAGAGACAATAGAATAAGTTAAAACCTATTTTTTTAACCAACCAAAAGGGATGATATAGAAGACAATAAGCATTTTATACTTGTTCATATAAACAAGGCAGGTTTCCCTAGGTGCCGTGTAGTTTGGGTTCTGTTTTTCTGTGTCCTGCCCGAGGACGCTGGCCAATCAGCTACGGGCACTGGAGCACACATAGAGTCGAGTCGAGTGCAGGCCCAGAAGAGCTGCTGAAATGGTTTTAAACTTTCAGCGTAGAATCTACCACAAAGTCCCAGTTAAAAGAGCCAGGAGTGAAAGCCGAGCTCCCAAATGACCGAGACTAAAAAAGATAATACCCCTAGGCATCTGTATGTCTCCGCATTTAAATTATATCCCTGGAAATGCCAATTTGGACCTCGTGCCAAGAAGCAGCTGAATCCCTTTTTCATGGAAATACCCAACAGAAGAGCAATCTGCTTAAATGAAAGGTGTCTCTAATCACTTGGTATAAACGTAACATGTTTTTATTTTATTATGTAACCTTGAATTATCTTGTCCTGTAATGAGCATCTTGCATTGTTACAGTTCCTCAATAATTTCATGGAATTACGTTGTCCAAATGTGCATTCCGACGCCAAGGAAAAACCTACCTAATTACTTAAATACAATTGCTTGATCTAGCAACATATCCAAAATTTAATAAAAATGTTGCTATACACCACAGAAATAATCTTCTCTGCTGACAGCATTTGCTCAAAGTGCCTCGTCCTCACAGGTACTTGGCATGATGGGGATGTTGCGAGATCAGCTTCATGCATTATTTCCCAGTCTCTCTAGTCTCCTCCTCTCTGAGCTCCAGTCTCTGGTGTTCTCTTTGTAGGATCAGTGACTACATGGATCTGACCCCTGTAGACATCGTAGGGAAAAGATGCTACCACTTCATCCATGCCGAAGACGTGGAAGGCATCAGGCACAGTCACCTGGACTGTAAGTACCCCTATAGGGAAGTAGCCTGGACAGTAGCATTTGTCCGTCTGTCTCTGACTTCATGGGGCACAGTGCTGACTTACCCCTTTCATGTCTCTTGTCTACATCTGAAACAACTGTCACACAGTGAGAGAAAATTATATTAATAATTTCAACTGGCATTTGGTCTTATATTGAAAGCTGAACATTGGGCCCAGAGGCATTGTGGGACCTCCAGGCAACCCTCTGGAATTGTGTGGACCTGTGCCTTCACTCACAGCAAGTAGGCAGAGAGATCATCTGTCTGAAATTCCTCCTTGACCCTTTCACTTCCTAGACAACTATTTCCACTTTGAAATTTGAGGTTTCAGTTCCAAACTGTAGATGGGAGAAGACGACAAGTTCAAATAGTCCAGAGACTCATAAAAACAAACGCCTGCCTGCCTAGCCACAACAGCTAGGTGAGGGCAAGCCCTGGGAGGCAGGAGCAGAGCACATTACATGAACATCACCTGTCAATAGCAGTCTCTTCCTAAAGATGCTCCTACAGAGGAGACTCCGGCTTCTAGCCCCTGGAAATAAGAGGCTGGACTTGCTTGCTCATCTGGCCTCAGACTAGACTGAGATCTTCTGGAGAATGGGAGTCAGGAGCAGCCACTGCACTGTGGTTGAGTTTAAGTGACAACTCACATAGAAACTCAACAAGCAAGTTTCTCAGAGGCCACCAGCCTGCTTCTGCACAAAAGAGCCCCAGGAAGCTGTGAACTGGTGAAAGCTTCCTTTTCCAAGCATATGACTATCCTACAGCCTTCCTGAAAGATGACCAGCTCTATCCTCCGAGAGTTCTGCAAAGTTCGGAAGCCCGACTTTCAGTGCAGGCACGGTGCTGCCAATGAAATAGTCCAGTTCAAGGTGAGGGCTTTATATCACATAGACCAGAGTGGTAGTCTTTGCCCCCTTCCTGTTTCGGCTGAGAAGAGTTACCCCCCAGTTATCTGGCCCTTTGCAATGAGTCCTACAATCTCAACTCAGCTCTTCAAAGTCTAATGGAGACTGAGCTAGCCCAAGTCTCTCTCTGATCAACACTGTGCTGCTATGTTTTTAAGTCTACATTAACAACACTGATGTGGAATCAAATTCAGTGTCAGATTCCATACATCTGTGTCTCTGGGCACAGGCTGAATACAGGATGCTCTCTAGTACAAGCTACTCCCAAGGCTGGGCATGTGCCTTGGTATCACTCCCCAGGGAGTTGGGGAACACACTTGTTGCTAAGAATGAATGGGTGTTATGTATCTCAGAAGCAGATGGCTCTTCAATTAATTGGGGAGGAAAATGATGTTGTTTCCTGAACAGAAACATCAGGTTCTTTGTTGCTGGGAATTCAGGGGAAAAGATGTAAAAAATACAGATCTCTGAAGGGACCGGTGGATACATTTCTGGAATGCCACAGGCCAGAGGTATAGACTCTTAAAACGAATATATCGTTTTCAAGACACTACCTCACCCCATGCTGGTAGGGAATGGGGGAGAACAGGGTGAGGAGATGGGGTGAGGGGCTCTGGGAGCAGGGAGTGATTTCTCATATGGGAGCCTTAATTAAGGTCTAAACTCAGAAACACAGTACTGACTGTAAAGGAACTTTGTCATCCTTGGTACTTATTTGGAAAACGCCATGTTGGTATACAACTTGAAGAAACCCAATTCCTGAGGAATTTGAGGCCATGCAACTCACTTCTTCCCAAGAGGCAACAGTCCCCACTAAATGTTCTTGATGTCATCTTTCCCCAGCCACTCTTGTCTTGTTTTTCAGTAGCCAGAATAATTTAAAAGTCCTGGGAAATAAACTTACACTACCATCTACCATTACGCAGTCCTCCTAATTCCTCTGCTGTCTTGCCAGACAATAAACAGAGACAATATGCTTTCAAATTCTGTGATTTTTTTTCATTACTTGATATTGACATACTGGCTATTGCTTTATGAGTTAGCCTACTAACAATGATTGAGTTCATACTTTTAATGCATACACATGCCTTCTCGTTTTGAGTTCTTTTAATAACCTTAAACACATAAAAAACAAATAGAATAGGCTGATAATTCTGCACAGTAAAATACACTTCTCATGTTTAGCTATCATGCTGTGGAGTAACCTCACAATGTCAAGTAGCGCACAATTAGTCAAACGGTAGGGGGAGGAAAAGGACTGTTTTGATCCTGCAGAATTTTGATCCTAATCAGATTGAAATTCCAATGTTCTTGTAGTGCTTAATATCTTCAATCACTCTCTCTCTCTCTCTCTCTCCCTCTCCCTCTCTCTCTCTCTCTCTCTCACACACACACACACACACACACACACACACACACACACACACACACACATCAAGCTGATTCCAATGTCAGGTTTTGCATTCTGTGACTGAAATAAGATGCTGAAATATACAAATGCATCCCACTTGGTACAATAAACATTAACATCATTATAAAGTAAGATTGAGTTTGAAATTGTGTGATGGAATGTCTGATGTTTACCTAATTCTCAGACCAAAGCCAGCCCAGTAACAAAATGACAGAGCATGTAATAAGCCTTGGTTGTGTAAACACTGAAGAAAAGGCAAGGAGCCAGCACAGCATCTTGCTTGTCCAAAGCCCTAGGCTATTACTGAAGGAGGCCTCAACTGTGCCTTCCTGGCAGGAGAAGGTCACAGTGACATAGATTCAGTTCAAGAATAAGATAGAATTCTAAAACAAAGGAGTGGTTAAAAAATAAACCACATTAACTATTTAGCTTTTCTTCCTAGAGCTATTGGCACAGTTCCTGGTTCTGCCTGTGAAAGGTGGGTTTTAGACATCTGATCATACTTGAGATATTCAGATATCTGTCTTGTGCTCTGAGTCACAGATAAGACTCGAAGGGGGCTCAGACATCTTTGAGGACTAGAGATCCTACCTTTATCATCTCTGGCATCTCTTCTCAGCATAGGAGTCTGTAAATCCATAAATGAACTTGTCCCCAGAATCAGGAAAGGAGCAAGAAATCTCAGCCGCACCAGGATGCCTCTGAAAAGACACCGAGAGCACAGGACCACCTGCTTCCCGCCGGGCGAGTTCAAGACGCCTGGTGTTAGCTAGACAGATCTCCGCCTACAGTGTCACATTGTTAGCAGGGCTTGGTGGCTCACATCTGTAATCCCTGTGGTCAGACTGAGGCAGGAGGATTACCAGGAGTTCACGTTTAGTCTCCCTAGTGACCTTGGTTCTTAAGTAAAGGGAGATTTCAAGTCTGTTTATCCCCTGCTGTGACAAAAGACCTTTGTGACTTCTTTTCATTAAGCCCAGTTTCATTGGTTCTTCAGGTCAAATTGGCCAAAATCACCATTTCAAGGTTTGAATTTTAAACTACATATAGTAGTGATTATTTGGGGACCTTTCTCTCTCCAGTGCCCTCTAGTCTTCCATTGCTCAGGAGACAGTGACCTAGAGATGACCATTCATGTCCCCTAGATCACATGTTCCAGCTACCTAAGAGCATCTGGGTCACCCTTGAATTATAAGATGTTTCAGCACAGAGCCTATAACCTAAAATGTGAACTGCTGAGCCAAATGTAGGCTTTACATTGGCCTTTATTCCTACGAACAAAGCCTTCGCCTAGAATCCGAGCTGTTTTCTTGATCCAACCTCTAGGGGTTCTTCCTAGGTCAAATCAACAACTCTCTCAAACCTTAAAAAGAGGCCTGCCTTTCTCTCACCTTGTGACATTGTGTCCCACAAGCAACACTCGGGACTCTGCAGTGGGACTCAAAGCCAAGGAGCATGAGCTATAGACAGTGGTAGCTTCCCATCCAGGATGACGAAAGTCCAAATGACTCTCCAGAGAAACAAAAGGGCTGCCCTGTTGCCTACAGGACCAAGTGGAACTAGAAAGCATGGCTGGCCTACTGGACTTAAGGGCGACTGTTCAAGCAATGTGCTGCAGCCATAGTGCTCGCATCTTAATACATTTTTTAGCAACGTGAGTATGCAGCTACCTGGCATAATGCATTCCATGCTGTTTTGCATCAATAACCCCTACCCTTCCCTCCTGAAGGCGTCTCATCGCCAAATGCAAGCAGACTGCTTAATGCAGGACTAATTAGTAGATCCCCTTCCAGTCTGCAGGCCCTCCATTGTAATTCCTTCCCAGCTCATTTTTTTCTACAACTGAGCATCAATCAAAGTAAGTGCCCTGCCTGCCTAGGCAGCACAAGATGTCCTCCATGCATTTGTCATCTGCCACACAAACAAAGGGGGAATTTAATTGTTGATTTGGGTATGCAGCCATAGCTCACAGGAAAGGGAGCTGCAAGTGAGGGAAGACGGGAAGGAATAAAGTTTGATGGGTGGGCCAGAGACAGATTGTACCAGGGGCTCTCTGCTGTTTTCTGATCTCCTCGGTGCTTCCTCTGGGCTGGGTCTTCAGGGATTTTGCTACAACCTGGCCATTGCCTGCACTTTTTCCCCCCCGAAGTAAGTGATTTTTTTTTTCCTCTTCTCCCTTGTGAATAGGAAAATTCCCGTGGAAGAATATACTTTGAATAGCTATCACAGCTGCCTTTCTTCCAGAAGCCAAGTCGGTCTACACTTTTTTCTCTGTCCCATAGCTGCAGAGACTGTCACAGGCCTGTAAGAAAGCACCAGGTTTCTAGGCAGGGATGAATTAGGGTTCGTAGTTGGTGTCTTTTCTTCTTGGGGCAAGGACTGGTTTGGGCTTTTTGAGAACGTGGCAGGCAAGTACAGAGAGCAAGACCAGCAAGCGGGCCTGCTCACCGGTCGAACGCTTGTCCCGCTTGTCAGCCTGTTCGGGAGCAGTGTGGACATGTGCAAGGAGCTTGTACACATGCAATACTTCAGGCCTATGCCAAGCATACTGAGTCGGAGTCCAGGGTTTCCAAGTCCACGATCGCTCGCCACCTCTCTTCAGTGAAGGCTGAGCAGTACTGGCCACCTTGGCATCTAGGAAGAGCTATTTTATAAGGAGTGAATACAAACCAACTGATCGGCTCAAGGTCCTTGTCATCTAGAGTTGAAGTGATTTCGTCAAGGATAGTGGCATGTGGGCACATTGATTGAGGGCATCTCAATCCATGTTCAAATGAAATGAGTGTATAGTTATCTGATAAACGACTTCAAAAAGATTATCTAAACTGGGACTGGAGAGATGACTCAATGATCTAAACTTGGACTGGAAAGATGACTCAGTGATTAAAAAGCACGTGCCACTTGTGCAGAGGACCCAGGATTGGTCCCCAGCACCCACAGGACAGCTAAAACCCATCTACAACTCCCGTTTCGGGGACCCGTGCAGGCGTCTCATGCTCATGGTGTGTGTACATGTGCACATACTATATTGAAAGTAATGATATCTAGCTGAGGA
This sequence comes from Rattus rattus, assembly GCF_011064425.1. Lineage (NCBI taxonomy): Eukaryota > Metazoa > Chordata > Mammalia > Rodentia > Muridae > Rattus > Rattus rattus. Next base: position 67,426,123 of record NC_046160.1, read on the forward strand.
AGGAAAAGGAAATCTTTGCTGTTTCTCCCCAGGGTAATATTTTCCTATGAACACTCTATTACATGTGTGAATAAGAATAGGGATATTTTCCCTGTTCACCTCCAGGTAACATTTCTGACTTCTTTTACCATATGCGACACCTCGTAGTATTACTAGGAGGTTTAAAAATAAGGTATCCAGAGCTTACACACTAGGGGAGAAGACAGCTTGAGACATCCAACTCTGGATACATAACATAAAATGAAGACTATTAAGATGTATGAATGAAATGCAGAGACCCCAGAGATGGGGGCATCCAGAAGGAAGATGGGAGAGAAGCCCCAAAGGGCCCAGAGCAGACAAGGCACACTTCCCAGCCCTAGCAAGAGGGTGCTGAGGAGCCAAGATGGCAGGAGGTACGGGGGCATCAAGGGCATTCCAGGAGTAGAAATGTGTAGGGAAGCCTGGAATACAAAATCGCTTTCCCCAGAGATCGAGCTACAGCTTTGATTTGACTGATAAATTCAACTCTCCAGTGGACTCCTGTCCCTAGTTGCCAGTTCAAGTAGTAGCTGCTTTTGTTATGGGGTTTTTTTTAATACAACAACATCAAAAATAGTCCTTTTAAAAACAGCTCTTATAAAAACATGCTCCAAAAAAAGAAAATCAATACTTCTAAATCATCCATTTCACCTAAGCCCACTAGCCTAAGTAGAATCAACCCCATCACTTTTTTATAATCCTACCTATTCTTGATCTTTTGTGAGTTATCTTTATATTTTCCTTTAAAAAAAAAAAAGTCTGCATATTAGAAAAGACCTTTTAGGATGTGCTTGGGTTCAGCTGAGCAGCATAGAATTTACTTCACGTATGCGGCTCTTACACTAGAGTTTGCCTGCAGTTGTGAGGTTGACTAACCCCTCTCAGCCAATGCCTATCTCCTGTCTGGACTCATGGAGTTTTGGGGGAGTCATATCAACTAGGACATACTGACCCGTCCAGCAAGTCCAGTTATTCAGGGTCCCAAAGAGGCGCTACCTGAGGGGCAAGGTGGGGAGAAAAGGAGACCAAGCAAGGTTCTGTTGTCAAGGTCTCGTTTATTGAGAGGAATGTACAGCATTTACAGCTCTGAGGCAGGAATTGAAGCAGGAGCTGAAGCTTAGGGTGGGGGAGTATTGGGAAGTGCCCAAGGATATAAGGTGAATCACTAAACTGCAAGATGTCCTCCTTAAACAAAGAGGCAACAGTCTTCCCGGGACATGTTCTTTGAAAAGGTCGAGCCCTTCTCAGGAATCTGCTCAGGGCAGGGCACTAGCTTTGCTCAGGCTGAAACATCCTGTGATTGTTCCCGGAATCTTCCTGGGAGAGGCTTTTGTCCAACAATCTCATAATCTTACAGCAGCCATCTTAGGGGTGAGCATCTGTGGCCATACAGCCCAGAGTCACGTAGCCACCTTGAGCTATACAGTCACAAAGCGGCCAGGCCCAAATCCAATACGGCTCCCCTACAACATACCTCGTTACATGTGGGTCCACCGAGGATAGACAGGTCCAGTTCATCCCTTCTGCCCCCTTTACCTCTCTGAACCTCTACTCTAACTTCTTAAGGACTCCACTCAGCCTACATCAGGCTCCGTGCCCTTTATCAGATGTGCCAGGCCAGCTTCCATACGGTTGTCACCACGATAAACTGATAAGCAAAGCCGAGACCCGCCCTCCATTCAAAGGCAACTGGGGAGAAATCCCAGTTGAAGAACAAAGAAAACATTTCAAATACTTTTCATACTCGTGACTTCTCCATGAGCTCAAATGGCCAGTGCTAGGGGCAGGGATTAATGAACACTAACTGACACTCTCCACCAGTGAGCAACCCATGGGCAGATTTTGTTGACCACAATCTCCTACCACAGTAGGCACTCAAAAAAAGTCTTCCTAGGTGGTTAGAGAAACCTGCCGTTTCCCTCATTCCGTGCCAGAATCCTTTCTGGGTGCCATGCTAAAGTGTTCACTATTTCTCCTTTACATAACAGCTCTTTTCAAAATGAAAGGTACAGAGGCCAGAAAAATACCAGTTCTCACTATTTTAGGTTGGAAGGGGCAGGAATGAGTAGTACTAAAATTCCCTGCTTGGACTAAAAATAGCTTGAGAAAATTCTGAGGGCTGCAGAAGTGGTGCAGTGATTAGTAACACGTACTGCTCTTACAGAGGTCCAGGGTTCGATTCCCAGCACCCACCTGATAGATCACAACAAACTGTAACTCCAAACCCAGGTGATCCACAGACACCAGCCATACATGTGGTGCACATACATATATGCAGGAAAAACACACATATACATACACTTTTAAAAATAACCTCTGAGATTTCGGTGTCACTTGTGTCACCACCCTTTGATTCTGTCTGTCTGAGAATACCACACTGATGCTCTCAGGTTTTAAAAGCCTTGGACTCTGATTCAGTACATTATCATGAAGAAGGAGGAAATTTATTTTTTTAAGCTGAACAAATTGACATGTCCCAAATCAATGAAAAGTTTTCTGCATGATTCAATATTAGCAGTTAATAAAGATCTATCAATCGGCAGGGCGAGAGGAGAAAACCTCTTCTGAAGTTGTAAACCACAGACAGCGGCTCAGGCAGGCCCTGTCATTAGTGTGTAAGAGGGAATCCATATTTGATGCATTGTCATTCACAGAACATCTACAGGTCCTTTGTCTTTAAGCTTAGAACTCCCATTAAACATCAAATCTCATCCAACTTTACCAAACATCACTCGGCACCTAGGTTTTAAAAAAGGGGGAGGGGCAAAAGACCAATCTGTGGATGCTTGCCACCTAAGACGTATCTAACTCGCTAATTGCAAAATCTATAGGAAAGTGTGCCTGGCGTCAGAGCATCAGTTGGTCCTCTGAGTGCTTCTAAATGAAAAACTGTCTTCATCGCAAGTAAATAAAACCCTTAACACAGTCTCCGGCTACAATGCTGTCTCCTCTGTGAATCTTAACAATGGCCTTCCAGTAGGCATCAAGGACTATAACTTTTTAGATAAAGAAATTTGTTCTTGTCTCAGGCTTGCGTCAGGTTCCTTCTCCGGTAGCCCCCAGTCTTCAAAAGCAGAGGAGAAAAAAAGTAATCCAGAATTTTTTTTTTCCAAAAGTCTGTTTCCAGAATGAGGTTTCCCTGTCAGCCTGCGTTGGGCCTTAGGTGAAGAAACAGAGATTAAAGAGTCAGTATTCTTTTTCATGTTTCATCTGCCAGTTTTGTGAATGTAGAAAGAAAACCAGTGGCCACAGCTAAGCACCCAACTGTGGTATGAAGTAGAAAGCGTGATTTTAGCACACACATCCTTACTTAAACACACACACACACACTCATTCCACTTCAGTGCATTGGAAAATCACTTCTGAATCCGTAGCAGAAGGCACCAGTCTCTCCCACCCACAGCTGTTGGTGGAGGTAGCTCAGTGAGGGTGAGTCCTGCCCATGTGTCCTCCCATTGCACGCCAATAAGGACACTCTTTGTTCGGCCCTGTGAATGTGAAGTGTGGCCTGTCCGGTGAGCTCACTATTTCTAGCTATTCTATACTTACCTGAATACACCCAGGATTGCAGCTTGTCAATGCATATGCAAACCCCTAAATGTCCTTCTGGGAGGCACTGTGCTAAATGACTGCTTTGATGTCTGTTCTTCTCTTCAGACTACATTGCACTGCTCCCTTCTCTGTGTGACACAACCCACTCACTGTTTAGACCCTGGCTTGGTTTTGTACAACAGCCCAACAGGAAGGCACCACGTTCTCTCCCTCTTTGTATTTCTCTTCATATTTCTGAAGGCAAATTTGCACCAATTTGCTTGGATAACTGAATGATATCCCTGGCTCCTTTTGTATCCTTCCAGTGACTGTCTCTGTCTGTGGACAAAGTTTTCTCAAGGAAATGCAAATCCTTCTGTTGGGAACTGTGTGCAGGGACATGATATGGCCTAAGGCAACAAAGTTTGTGGGATTTTGGAGTAAAGTGAGTATGATTTACTAACAGAACAGTCTTGCCTATGGTCTTGAGTCAAGAGATCAAGTGGCATTTTAAAGGGATGTTCAATAAAGCTTATCGTCCCATCTTCCATTGGGGGGCAACTATCAAAGGTCACATATTTTAAATGTAAGCACCTCACAGTTGGCTTTTGGATTGTTATTTGCCATTCCCCATCTAATAGGGCATCGGGTAGTGTTTTGACTAAAAGTCAAACAGACTCTCAGTGGTGGCTCTTTACTTGCTAGGTGGGCAGGTCTCAACTAGGATAACACAAGAACTGTGTTCTTCACACAACACACAAGTGTAAGGTCAGCTCTGTCCCCTAAGGGACACGGTGTGTCTGGTGTCTTCAGTATGGAGGGCAGGGAGGGTGTTCCCTCAGAGCATCAGACAACAATGGCTACTGATACTCCCCAAGACTAAGGGAGAAAATAGTGCCTACATCATTCAAGATTCTAAGTAAACCTGGGAAAACCTACTTCTCCTGTGTCTTCATGGATGCCTTGTAAAAATCTAAGTAAAGGCCACTGAAATTCTCTGAGATCTTTAAAAACTAATACCTCAAGTGCATACCCTTAAAAGACAGAACTCTGTAAAGATGTTTGGATGTGATCAGTCGGCTCCATTGAGGGGTACAAAAGGCAACAAGACCAGGAATAGAATATACACTTTAGAACAAGCCACAAAAATGATGCCAGATCACACATCCGCAGTGATCAACCCACATCTCACATCATCTCACGGATGCCACAGGAAAAACCAATCGTCGTGTGTATTTCTTCTCCCCATATTTCCTTCTCTGTCTGTGTGTGTGTGTGTATGTGTGTATGTGTGTGTGTGTGTTTGTGTGTGTGTGTGTGTGTATGTGTATGTGCGTACATACTCCAGGGCCCATTGGCTTAGTCTTCTCGAGGGACAATTACCTATTTTTAAGGACTGCCATATCAACTAACTTATATTGTACTTATTTCTGGTTTTCTCCACAAAAGGGGTTTTGTGAATAAGGCTGACCTAAATATTCTCCCATTCCTCTCTACTATTCAAACCCACAACTCGAAAATAACAACAGCAGATACTAGATAACAGAGAATCCAAAAAGGGTTGGTTAGGGGTTTTTTTCTTTTTGTATTTTTCAAGTTCTCTAATTTATTACACACTAAAAATCTCTTTCAAACTGGCACCAACATGGCTTTTCTTCTTGAGCTGATTAGGGCCACATGAGCTCAGGAAAAGCTGTCAGATCCTGCCTTGGGCACAGCTGGAGTGATCCAAATGATTTGCCAGTATGACTCTTTTTTTCAAGAAATAAGCTTCATCCCAAAGTTATAAATTTATATTCTGTGAGAAGTTATGAGCAAAAAGTATTCCTGATTCAGTATGAAAGGAGGCATCCTGCGAACTTCTTTTATGTGAACTTGAAAACAAAAGCCAACTTGGGTAGCATTTTGGTCAACGTTTCGTTCTCTCCCGGAACTACCATCTTGTCTTCTCTGTGGATTCCAACAGTGTACAGAGGTCTCGTTCAGAAAACACCAACCCACAAGTCATCGATAAAGACCAGGTGAAGAGGGTGACCCTGACAAGTGCTGTTAAAGATCAGTCCAGGGGACAATTCGACCCAAAGACTGCTTGTCTTAGCTGTGCACCATGAGCTCTGAAACCCGTGCTTTCACCATTGACCCAAGAACGGCCACAGCGCTCCTGACTCCAAGAGAAGAAATCCTTGCTGTTCACTCCCCACCCCTCGCCTGCTCTTCTCATCAGAACTCACCTGCCTGCCTCTTTGTCCTTCAGGGATGTCTTCCGGGCTAGGCATCCCTGAACCTGGATTTAATGAAAGACTGAGTTAATGTATTCATGGACCCTAATAAATTTGTATTTATCTTCTCAGCAAATGTCCTATAAGGAGACCAAGCCATCCTCCCTCGCCATCTAAGGATGGCATTACGTCTGCTTTTTGTATTAGAAACGGTGTTTAGGTCCTTATCTGAACATTGCCAGGGAGGTTGGTGTTTTAAGTAAGAAGAAGTGTGGCGGGTGGGGTGATCTTTCTGTTGATGCTTTGAATTCTAACTGGGTCTTATTTGTCTCTTCAGCTTAACCCTTTCAGTCCTCTATATTCTGGAGTTGGTGTTTTCTGTTGTTTGTTGCACATTCTGGGTTCCATCCTGGTCCAGAATCCCCACCCAAGCAATGCCAGCCTACCCTGCCAATTCAATTTTTTCATATGATTCTACAAAAAAAAAAAAGGTTTTTTTTTTTAGTCTTTCTGTCTTTGTTAAAAATACTAAAACCATTAGGAATTATCCTTTATGCTGGTTACAAAGCACCTAGAATTATATTGCCAACCATATTGGAGTGTGGCGATTTCCTCTGCACAGACTCCCACAAGCCACTGTCCTCAGGTAATAGTCACGCAGGCTGAGAAGCTCTGAATAAAAGCACTCCATGTTGCATGCCACAGTGGTTTAACAGGGGAGCCGTGTGGTACGCCTGGCACTTCACTGCTTTCTGCCTCAGCTAGGAGTTATGTAGCCTGGGAAGCCGTGCATACAGGATGGCAGAACTTCCTGTTGCCAACAAAAGGAGGAAGGGGATACAGGATGCTACCTGTGGAGGCCCACCACCCGGGGAAGGGGACAGCCCCCAGCCTTCCAATGCTCTGCATTATGTGGTAGTTTCAGAACAAAACTCGCCCCCTGTGTGAAGCATTCACCAAAGCTTTTTCAAGCAACAGTGAAGACATAATTATTAAATTTTACAACCATCCATTTAGCATATTGTGAGAAAAGGGGTGTGAGAGAAATCAGGAAAGTCTGTCTGCTTTAGATGCAGAAGGGGTTTGATCTGTGACCACTTTCAGAGGAAAAAGAGTTGCAACAGCCTGGAATGTTGCTCTTTTCCAAAGTGACTCCCTGTCTCCATCCACACCCCCCCCCCAAAAAATCAAAATGTACTTCATGAAACTATTGTATATGAAGCACTTATTAGCCGTAATTAAATGGACAATATGAATTTACTACGTCTTTAGGACTCTGGCTTGTTCTGGTTTAGAGCAAGATGATTAATGCAAATACATATTACTTGAGATAACCATTTAGCAGCTAATTTAGCCAAATTTATTACAGCAGTTAGAGGTTTTTCATTTTAGCAGACGGAGACAAGGACATGCCAAAAGTGGGTCATGTAGACGAGTGCGCACTGCCCTCTAGTGGCCGGCAGGCTGGTGAGCTCTTGGGGGGGCACGAGCGGTGGTCTCCAAGTCCTGAAGCAGAACCTTTTCTGCCTACTCTCAAACCACTCCCATCCACAGCACTTTATTTAGGGGATGATTTACTACGGTTTCCCTTTTTACTAGCTCAGGAGAACCCAGATACAAATCAAATCTATTTCAACTTGGCCAGATTCTGGTTAGACTATCGTTTTTTAACATCTGCATTTTAAAGCTCTCTTACAGTGGGTATTTAAAAGCACCGGTTCACATTACTGGTTGTTTTTACTTGTCCCTTCATTTTGTGCCGTATTTCAGCATCTGTCACTCTGTCCCGCTCAAGTCGAGTCAGTGCTGTACCTCTCTTAGGCCAGTGTTTCTCTCTGACTCAACCCGGGGACATATTTTGTTCCAACCTTCAGCTGTCTCGCCACAATTTACCCTGGCTGACCAATGTAAATTTACTTCATCCGAGGACTATAAATTCTGTAAGACAAGATCAAAAGGAACAGATGGCTAAGGACACGGGTTGATACTGCTCAGGCTGAGGAAACATGATCAAAGATGGAGGGGGTAAGGCATCTTCAGAACCGTTCAGAGATCCAGAATCTCAAGGAGGGCGACTGGGAGCTACGCATAAATCAGACAGAGATTTGCCTTTCTTACCATCTGATGTTAAACCCACTGACGATATCCACACCACATTAGGTGTGCTCTCAGCCAAAAAGATTAGTAGTCCTTTCATTCTTCCTTTCCCACCACGGCTGCCCAGAAGGGAATACAGTCTCACTACAATGCCAGTAACCCTCGCAGGGCAGCCGCCGCTCCAACGAGATGTTGATTTCATTTGTGCTAATGGCATCTGAAGTCAGGCAAACACTGGGCTCCCCTAGCTTTGGTCTCAGGTTGGGCAGAAATGAAAACCGCTCTACCCCGGTCTTAATACAACGCCTTCTGTTTTATCTCCCTTTACCCTACCCCAGTGCTGAATAAGGGTCAGTGTGTGACCAAGTACTATCGCTGGATGCAGAAGAATGGAGGTTACATCTGGATACAGTCTAGCGCCACCATAGCCATTAATGCGAAGAACGCGAATGAGAAGAACATCATCTGGGTGAATTATCTTCTCAGGTACCTTTTCTGTTACATCTCTCCCTCGGTTACGAACTGCATGCACTGTGGTTAATAGCTGACAGGTCGTGAGTACTGTCTGCTGACAGGAGCATGGACAGGCAGGCTGCTCTTCTTCCTGCAAGATTCAAAGAACTGGGAGAAGATCAAAGCCCACTAAATCTTGGGTTGTCAGTCTTTGGGCAGCCCTGTTCCCAGAGCTGGTCTCCTTCCCTGGGACAAGTTCCACCCAAAGACCTTTGCCTGAAGCCGTTGCAGCCTAGAAAGCATCTCGTTATGCCCCTGCCTTTGCCTTTGCACTCCAGTCCCTGGGAAAGCAAACAGAGTCAGAGGGGAATAGCTGCAGCGGCCCTTTGCCATCGTTTTGATCCCCTCAACCTTCTGCACAGGGTTTGTTCTCTGGGCACTCAAATTTTGGTGCTCAAGACAAACCACTTTGCCAGGGCACTGATAATCTCAGTGTAATTAAAATAATAATAACGGTAACCCCTTTGCCTGTTGCTCTGGGTTTTTTTTTGTCAAGTTTTATGTTCTTAAAATTTGTATCCACAGCAGGCAAATTTAACTGCTTCCTAAATGCTGGTACGAGGTACCTTTTGTTTCCCTTTCCCTATGTCTTTTCTGCTTTGAGATTCCAACAAGACCAAAGCCAACAGCCTGGATGGCTTGGGTTCGAGGGCGTGCCATCAGGAAAGTTCTCCATGGGTCTTGGCACAGAGCTATCACAGCACTTGGCATGGCTACTGTGATTTTACTCTTTGGCCTCTATTGTCCTAAAGGCACCAAGCTGGATCCACGTGTGCTCTGAATAGAAAACCTTCCAGTAGTGCTAATGAATGGAAGTTGGTGCCCTTTGGCTGATAATTTCGACAAAGGCTACCTGAGTCCCATTTTTCTTAGAGACAGCCAAATGGAGCTGAGATGTTAACAAGCGAGGCTCATCAGCACACTGGCCCTTCAGTGTTTCCTCACTTTGGTGATGACTTGAAGGCATGAATGTGTTTGCTTTCTACACCATATCAATCAGACGCTAATGATTATTGCTCTAGAGAGGACCTTAATGGATGCCACTTACAAGAGTTTTCATCTATCTACTTTCTTGTTTCCTTTTCCGACCTCTTCTGCTCTATATCATTTCTCTCTAAAGGTAAAGGAGTGTGTGTTTAATGTGGCTTTCCCCAAGGGCTGGTTTTTATGAGGGCCATCCCCCTTAGTTGTGACCTTTTCATGGAAGCTCTGACATCAAGGAATCTGTTTAAGTGCTTCTACGCAACACTCACTACTGCTAAATAGGAAGCTATAAAAGCCCCTGTGACAAACAGAAACTAGAACAACATACAAGACACAGATGTTCTTTTGCTGGGCAAAAGTGGTGGTCTCACTCAGAAGAATTCACTACAGGTTAGCGGGCTTGCCTGTCATGCTGGTTCACTATAGGACTCTGAAGCCATCTATGTTTGATATGCACATTCTGTGGGACTTCTTTACTAGTTATTGTGTTTGAGAAATACACAGTGGTATTGAGAAATACAGACTGGTATTTATTTATTTATTTATTTATTTACTTACTTATTGATTGGTTATGGTGTACTTTAGATGACCTCATGACTTCCCACTCTGCCTGTGATGGCAGGAGTAGCAAAGAATAGGAGAAGAGTTAGGTTCAACACCATTAATCTAGCCCTGAGTTGAAAAGTAACAGCCCACAATCATTTGGTAATTCTAGCTCATCAACTTCTGTGTGGATAGAAAGAAATCTGTGTGGATAGAAAGAAAACCGTCTGGGCATCAAAAGCCAGCCTTCAGGCTTCCATGCCTTGGTCTCATGTGTGGTAGATCTTTCAGAGACTGACCTGAAAACCTACCCTGAGATCAATAATGACAGACAGTGAATTGGAGACACATGATCTTTGAGCCCCCATGGTACCATGACTACAGGAAACTGATGCCCATGGCCTGAGGCACAAGCCAGTCCCACCTAGGTGCCATTCTGCAGGCTGCAAATCTAGTGAGAAAATCATTCCTCAGCACGAGAAAAACTCCTAAATTGGCTTTTCTTTCCCACCTTCTTAGCCAAAAAGGATTATTCTTACTCAAGCAATACCTCACTTCTGAGCCCACTCCTTGATCATCTTCCACTGTTCAGGAATTTCTGCCCTCCGTCTTCATCCCATTCATTCCCTGGCAGCACTTAGTACAAATCCTAACCTCAGAGTACTCAGAGACTCAAAGTGCCAAGCCTGCCTTCCTACCATTAGTCTCATCTGATTATCTAGAGAAAGCTGTTGTCGCTGAAGCTAATTCACACTCAGGAGTGAATGCCTGATAATCCATCTTAGTGAATTAACCCTCCTAGGGACGTTGGCAATCTTAGACTAGAGACTGAAACAGGGACTTCTTAATATGGGGATTCAGTAGCAAATGAGTCCCTAATCACGTGCTACTGCTGCCTTGGCCGGCCACATACAAGACACAAGAGGCATTTCCCATTTGGAAGCAAGATGCTTTTCTCCTGCCTTGAGGTTACAGAAGCCTCTACTGATCATAAATCTAGCAGACTGGGACAGGCTTTTCCAGAAGATGGCTAGCTCAAACTGACCAAGCATCTCATTTCCGGAAAAGGCTCGGTTTCTAGATTTAAAAGAGAACAAACGTTAAGCGCATTTGTGTACATGGGGTTAGATCCATTCTGTTAGGGGCCCCCTCTCTCACACTGGGCCTCTCCCACTGCAATCAGAGTCCCAGCTAACAAGCCACAGGTGTGCACCACATGAGCAGCCGAAACTGTGATTGTAATGGGCGTGCTGACAGTTCAGGAGCCGCGCATCCCAAGATGCACCTGGGCATCTGACAGATCGTTAGGCACTCAGCGCCTGCTGCTGCCACCTCCACCACCCCCGTAGCTTTGGAGCAATCCGAACAGCTGAGAAGTTGCATCAAGGGGCCAAAGCAAGGGTGCTGAGGCAATGAACTCATTAGGAGCACAAGAGAAGGTAGGACACACCAGGTGGTGTGGGAATGAATTGCTGAGCTTCCCTCTCATTGGCCCAGCCCCCAGGTGTTATGTCAAGCAGCACGGTCCTCTGGCCCCCAGTGGTACCTGATTATTTAAAAGCTTCTTAGTGGCTTTCATGCAGCATTTGGGTATTCAATCATTGTGGTAGGGTGCACCTGTACCCTGGCACGCACTATCCAGGCTTCTGTGAAAAGTCCTGTGAGTAACTGAGAAAGGATTTCCGGTTTAGTCCTCTCTACTTCCTCAACCCCAGAAGTTTAGGGCGAGGAAGTTCAGATGGTAACGATCGCCCCGCCCCTCGATCCTGATAATGAATGCCTTCCGTCCCACAGCAATCCCGAGTACAAGGATACACCCATGGACATTGCACAACTCCCACATTTGCCAGAGAAAGCTTCAGAATCCTCGGAGACATCCGACTCAGAGTCAGACTCTAAAGACACCTCAGGTATTACAGGTACTACTTCTCCATGCTCTATAGCTAAGGGGTGGGTAGCAGTCCACGGGCCACACTCACAGGCCTAGCAACAGGCCAAATCCTATAACAAGATCTATCCTCAAAATACACACAAACATAATCTCCATATTATTGTTGAATATATGAATTATATGTTTGAATATATGTTGTGGCACATATGCATAATAATTTACATAAACACAATATGCATAATAATTTACATAAACACACAGGAAAAAGTAATGGTTTAATGTTAGCCCTCCGTCCTTACGGAAGGAATGGCACACTATTCCTATTCTATTACTATTATTACTCATGCTCCACAGCTAGAAGCAAGTACCAGGAAGAGCTCTGCCAATCCCACAGATGAATGACTTCTATCAAGGTTCAGACCCCACCAAGCTGGAAAGAGCCTCTAAATAGGATATAAGTCCACAGGCTAGAGGCTTTTATGACTTGTTCACTACTCCATGCTATCCATAAGCAAGGGGCAGAAGTTATTCTAGAACCTCTGCCCCAGTAAACAACTTTTAAAGTGATACAATACTAATACAGTAAAAGAGTTGCTCGCCAGCTAGCCCATTAGGTTTTATTTCTGGAATTGTCTATTCTTTCTCATTTCCTGTTACCTGAGGGAGTAAATGCCCATCAGCCGCCTGCCCTCAGGGCCCCTGAATTCCGGGGCGTGAACACCAAACACAGCTTGGAGTGCGGGGGCACACTTCATGGTGGAGCTTGTTTCCTGGTCCCAAAATGTGAAGTTTTGTCGTCGTCGTTGCCACCACCCCCCCCCACGCGCTCCAACCCCTGCCAAAGTTCTAGAATAGTCCCTGCCTTTATATAGTAGTCAACAAAATCCCTGAATATGGGGTTGGGGATTTGGCTCAGTGGTAGAGCGCTTGCCTAGCAAGCGCAAGGCCCTGGGTTCGGTCCCCAGCTCCGAAAAAAAGAATAGAAAAAAAAAAAAATCCTGAATATTGTGAGCTTACAGTTGAAGAAAGAGACAGACGCAGATAAAAACACAATGAATCAAAAAACCACAGATATAGTGTGACCTAACAGTCACATGATACTTCACCATGTTCTTGCCTTTTATGGCCCTAAAACTATATTCCAGGTTAATATGACTCCCTGGGTTTGTGGGTTTGTCCGCAGGACTTCCTACCCTTGACTGTGCTAAGAATCACCTGTTCACAGGCCTTATCTGATCTGGCAGGGCAGGGCAGAACCTGGGGCATCTGCATTGGTACCAAATGTAGGGCTTTGTTTGTGGAAGACCTACCGGAAGGGGTGGGTGTTTCTGTGCTATGACCCGCCCCTTTGGCTAAACTGCAGCCAAGCCTGAGCTATTTGCCATGCTGTGCCAGGTCCTAAGTTCTGCCTCCTAACGGGTGTCTTCTCTCTTCCCTCTCGCCCCCTGCCACCCGCGGGCCTCATGCAGAGGACAACGAGAACTCCAAGTCCGACGAGAAGGGCAATCAGTCCGAAAACAGCGAAGATCCAGAGCCTGACCGCAAGAAGTCAGGCAGCGCGTGCGACAACGACATGAACTGCAACGACGACGGTCACAGCTCCAGCAACCCGGACAGCCGTGACAGCGACGACAGCTTCGAGCACTCGGACTTTGAACACCCCAAGGCGGCCGAGGACGGCTTCGGCGCGCTGGGCTCCATGCAGATCAAAGTGGAGCGCTATGTGGAGAGCGAGGCAGACCTGCGGCTGCAGCCCTGCGAGTCCCTCACGTCGGACAGCGCCAAGGACTCAGACAGCGCGATGGAGGCGGGCGCGCAGGCGTCCAGCAAGCACCAGAAGCGCAAGCGGCGGCGGAAACGGCAGAAGGGCGGCAGCACCAGTCGCCGGCGCCTGTCCAGCGCGTCCAGCCCAGGCCTGGACGCCGGTCTTGTGGAGCCTCCACGGCTGCTGTCTTCGCCGCACAGCGCTTCGGTGCTCAAGATCAAGACAGAGATCGCCGAACCCATCAACTTCGACAACGACAGCAGCATCTGGAACTACCCACCCAACCGGGAGATCTCCAGGAACGAGTCCCCATACAGCATGACCAAGCCCCCCACCTCCGAGCACTTCCCATCCCCCCAGGGCCAGGGAGGCAGCAGCGGAGGCGGGGGAGCGCTACACGTGACCATCCCCGACTCGGTCCTCACCCCACCGGGCGCTGATGGCACTGCTGGCCGCAAGACTCAGTTCAGCGGAACAGCCCCGGTGGCCTCTGATCCACTGTCACCCCCGCTCTCGGCGTCCCCGCGGGACAAGCACCCCGGAGGCGGGGCGGGGAGTGGTGGGAGTGGCCCTGGTTCGTCCAACTCCTTGCTGTACACTGGGGACCTGGAGGCCCTGCAGAGGTTGCAAGCGGGCAACGTCGTGCTTCCGCTGGTACACCGGGTGACCGGGACCCTGGCGGCCACCAGCACAGCCGCACAGAGGGTCTACACCACAGGCACCATCCGCTACGCACCGGCTGAGGTGACCCTGGCCATGCAGGGCAACCTGCTACCCAATGCGCATGCTGTTAACTTCGTGGACGTTAACAGCCCAGGCTTCGGCCTCGACCCCAAGACGCCCATGGAGATGCTCTACCACCACGTGCACCGACTCAACATGTCAGGACCATTTGGCAGCGCCGTGAGCGCGGCCAGCCTCACACAGATGCCAGGTGGCAACGTGTTCACCACGGCTGAGGGACTCTTCTCCACGCTGCCCTTCCCGGTCTACAGCAACGGAATCCACGCGGCACAGACTCTGGAGCGCAAGGAGGACTGAGCGGGCCCCACTCAGGAGGCATCGTCGTTTTCGTTTAGACCTTTCATTCTAGCACTTTGAATTTGAGCTGGCCAGCGTCTTCTCGCAACACGGTGGCCCCATTCCACCCCCCTCTTTCTTTCAGTGGACTTATTCTTTCTTGTAAAGACGTTTATTTTTTGCCTTCAGAGGGTCAGATGACCGGTTGCCTGCCATTTTGTCTTCTAAGATGTGTGTTGGGTTGTTTGGCTTTCCTTTGCATCTTTATTAAGATGTCTTTAATGTGTATATGCCTCTGCCATAGAATACTCAGTCTTGTGGTCAAGAGATTTCTCAAGTGACAACCATTGGGTTTTTCTTCCTAAAGATCTTGATATGATCAAGATGGAAAGACAAGCATAAATGATTGTGCCCTGTTTGACTAAGTCAAATGAAATGGGGTGGGTGGTTTTTTTGTTTTCCTGTTCCTAATTCCTTTGAAAATAGG
The DNA here is from genome assembly GCF_011064425.1 of Rattus rattus. Lineage (NCBI taxonomy): Eukaryota > Metazoa > Chordata > Mammalia > Rodentia > Muridae > Rattus > Rattus rattus. Next base: position 67,441,194 of record NC_046160.1, read on the forward strand.
GAAATAGTATTTTAGAATTTTATGCAGAATTTAATTCTTTTTATGATTAAGATTTTAAGATTTTTCTTACTTGCACATAAAAATAATTTGGGTTCTTAAACTTAATTTCTGGCCTGTGACTAGAATGTTTTTTTTTTTAAAAAAAAAACAAAGTTGGACTAAGTGTTAATTACTGAAACATTAACTTAATTTCTAAAACCATGGTGCTATCATTTATTAATCTATAATGTCTTCATACAAAATACAGCTCCCGGGCTGGATTTTGGAAAAGAAAATGTGTTCTGTCCTGGTCTGGAGTCCCGTTGCTACAGTCAGTCTCCTTGGTTAGTTAAGACAGAGCCCTCATTAACATTTGCTGCAGAACTTAAAAAGTTGTTTTACCTCCCAACTAACAAACATAGCCTCACTTTCAATTTTATGGGTCAGTAAAGCCCTGTTCAAAGGGGGCTTTTGGACAACTCAGACTGATCTGAGGAACAGTTGAAGTACATACTGCCATTTTTGAGATTCTTTTTTCCTTACTCAGTCTAACTGAGGCTGATTTTCACAACTTCAGTAACACTTCAGAGTAAAAGGAGGAGGAGAAATATTTAACACGCTCTTTGTTTATTTGGGGTTTTTTGTTTGTTTGTTTCTATTTCTTGCTAAGAAAAAAAAACAGGTTGTATGGGGGGGGAGTACTGATTTGATGGAATTTATTTCCCTTTGATTCTTATTTGAGTTGAAACCAACAAGTTTTTAAAACTAAAGAATGGGTTAATAAGCTTCAGACAGATTAACTGCAACTGAAAACCGCACATTCAATGAAAAAAGAGAAAAAAAGGAAAAAAGAAAAAGGAAAAGAAAAAAGAGCCTATTTTGTCTTCGTTGCCAGAAATCAGTGTGGTGTCAAACACTCCGAGTGACTGTCCAGTGTCGACTCTTCTCCCACTTCATTTATGGCAGCATCCAATCCCAGATGAGAACTGTGACGGGTGCAGCGTGTGTCCTTGGTCGGGGTCCCATTGCAGTTTCTGTGTGTCCTTATATGGTGTATGCTGTTACTGTAGTCGTTTTTGTCCCCGCCTTTCTCCCGTGTTTGTCTCTAGTGGAGTGGCACAGTCCCATTCCTGCAGTCCTAGTGAATCGGTGACTCTTGGGGGTTAGTGGGTTTGTGTGGTGGCCTTTCCCTGTGATGTCACCCATATGCTTCTATTGTCTGCGGATCCTGTCTTACTTTTCCAAATCACTGCTGTTTCCTTTGCTGTTGTATACTCTCCCTGCCTCCCCTGGTCTTTCCCTGTCTCCCCTTTCTCTCCTCTGCTTCCCTTCCCTGATACCCCAAATCTATGTCATTCTCAGAGATAAAAAAGAAAAAAAAGACTCTTAACTAGCTCAAGGTTAATGGAGCCATCTTTCCCACAACGGAATTCTGGGTCTGACTTTCTCTGTGGAGTACTACACAGCACTGAAGAATAATGCTCAGATATATTGAATAAATTGATGCCATGCAGCCTCAGCTGTTAACATTCCCAGAGTCCCTTGTGCTCTACCTATAAGCAGTGGGTGCTTTTGTTTGCTTTTCTTTCAGGTTGGCTGATGGAGCAGTATATAAAGCAATTACCAGTTAAACAGAAAATTATTTCAAAGGCCAACATTTTTTTAAACAAAATGGGAGGGGTTAATGGAATATAGAATTGTCATATATATTTGTTTATTCGTGCAATGCTAATATAGTAACTCAGCTGTCCTTTGACTTGTCACTGTGCTGAGTGGATTCCTCTAGAACTCTGGATTCCATTGATTGGGCCCAGGCCACAGTGGAATAATAACAGAGGGAAGTTAAATGCCACAGAGCTTAGCACTGAGCTTCCTTGAAGGACTTAAGTCAGTTTAGAAGATGAAGAAAGCCGATGGAGAAATTTAAAGATTAGTTTTGGAAGCTGTACTCTAGCTATCGAACAATCAAGGGAATGCACCTATCAGCTACAAAGAACAGCCAGACAGCTGGGTTTTCCTTTCCTTTTATAAATGTTTCTGTGTTGTGTCAAAATGATTTCTGGTGATTTAAACTAACAGATAATCACAGCCGCTGTCCAAATCCATAGTGTTTAAAAATTACAAAATGAAAAAAAAAAAAAAAACCACTTCATTACCTGTGAAGACTGTGTCTGTGTTTTTAACTATTTCTTGTACAAATATATGAAAACTTTTATGAGGAGACTGGTGCCACGTAGCTGAATAATGGGGAAAGGGATCTTCTGTTCGTAAAAACCTTAGCAGTGTTACCAACTCTACAGTATATATATAAAAATAATTAAAACGTTACAAAGCGACAGCTATGCTACGTTTGTTTTGTGTGAATCTAACCGGACTTAACTTCCTGAGTGCCTGGCTTACTTTGAAACATTCTTTTCATTGACCATTGATAATGCTGCAAATCAGAAATGTACATACTTCATTTACAACAGGGTTCTTTTTATACTTTTGTAGATTCTCATACATGTCACACACATGGCTGTCTTTATGTAACTTAATTTTGTTCATCTGCAGGTGCCATTTTCATAATAAACTTCTCTTGGATTTGTTACTACCTGGCATCTTTTGTCTCACATGTAACCATCCTAACTAGCGAATGCTGGTAGTATTTGTTTAAGCAGGTACCTTGGTCACTATTCTTTATCTTTGGAAATGAAAACACTTGGAAAAAAAATATATATATATATTTATATGCGTAGCTTGCTTCCTCGTGAGGCTGACAAGGCACAGATTACGATGCTGATCCAAATACTACAGGGGACTTGCAACCATCCTGAGTTTCCAGCTACCCCAACTCATTGTCATAGTGAGCATCTATTGTGCACGTCATCAAAGCTGAAAAAAAAAAATGGGCCTGCGACATTAACCTCTGTGGGAGAGTGCATTTTCTCTTGATTAATGCACAGTAAGCGGTGACAGTTTTCGTACATTAATCATTTAAAATGCACTCTGTGTTTCCATTCCTTATGATCTATAATGTATAACCAACTCTTCATTGCTTATGTTCTCTCTTTACCCTCAACACCTACTTTTGTGGATAGCTGGAGGAAGCGGTGGCTGGGCTGTGCGACCGTGAAGTCAACAGTTGTGGCCTGTTGTGTTTGAAGACAGGTTATCTGAAGTACTTTCTAAAGCGCCAACCGTTATCTCAAAGGTAAGGATGAGGTGGATCACTCGTTAATTCTGTACACTACACGCACAGGCAAAACGATTTAACTGACAAAGGGGCAAACTTTGGCACAAAAACTGCAGACAGTAGTAACTATCACCTTCCTAGCTTTAGGTCTTCAGTGACATTTGTCACGTTCTGGTAGCTGTTGTTAATGGGGGCATGGTTATGACAGGGTAGGTGGGGTTGTATGGCCCTAGGTTTCTCTTCAATTCCCTGTGTGGGTCCTTACTTAAAAATAAAGAAAGGCATAACTGAGTGTGCCCAGCTCCTTCCTTCTCCCTTTCCCGAGAGTCCGATGAGTGCTCTATAAGACTGAGAAGACAAATGTCTGAGCTGGAAATTCAGTCCGAATACTTGGTGGATGAGAAGAGACCACCCAAGGCACTCTGATGGATGCTGGCAGTGCTGGCTCTTAGGGACGGTTTTCAGGGTTTCACCAAGCCACAGGGACTATTGTGTAACTGACAGTGGCTGGTGGTGACAGTCAGCCACAGCACTGCTTCTGGACATTTAGCCCTGTGATCCAGAAGTGGTAGCAATGAGGGTCAGTGTAGGCAAAGCAGACATAATAAATTGATTCAGAGTCTCACAGTCGTCAGCACTTCTGCACAAAAAAGTAGTAGAAATTCTAGCTCTCATCCTCAGCATCAACAAGTTCCCTGTTTTGTATAAGCACCCAAGTGATTTTAGAAAAAAAAAATCACTAAGGAAATAACTTTGCAGTCATAGAAGGTAAGCGAGTGAGCTCTAGGGTCAGAGCCTCCTTGCCTGCCTGTCCTGGGACTCTGCCACTTCCCCAGTGCCAGGGCTGACAGCCCAGCCAGAGTCCCCAGCTCTGCATAAGCACAGAGCATCTCCTTCACAAGGTTGGCCTGTAAGTCTGTCAGGGCTCTAATTTACAGATGATAGGCAGATTAGGGGGTTGAGGGGGAGGTAAGCAGGAGCCGGTTCTCTGAACAGCCTCAGGTCTTCCAGCTGATGACGAAATTCATTCAAATAAAGAGCAAGAAAAGTTTACACACAAGCAACAACAGAAAAGCCAAGAGGGAAGACGTACACTGAGCCGAGCCTGAAGAAGCGGTGTTTGGTCCTCGTGGATAGTAATTCTCACCCACCCTGCTCTAGGCCCAACTGTCTATTTACATTGAGAATGTTTCATCAACTAAGGAGGGACCCATACTTTGGCCTGTGCACTGCATTGAGAGCAGGTAGTGATGTATAGTCATGCACACAGGTGGCCTAGTCAAGCCAAAGCTCTCCTCCAGATTCCAAACCAGAGAGCGAAGGTCTTGGGAAACAAGGGAGGGGAAGGACGAACGCCTTTGCTAACCCCTCCATGCCATGCAGTAGAAAACAGACAAATCTTGTCAAGGAGCATAATTCCCAGACACTGCTAATACCACCAAGAACAGGAAACCTCTCTACAACGCTAAGGTGAGTGGACAGCCACAGCTGCCTCCTGCTCTCTCGTGTCTCCTAGGAAACCATTCTGAAGAAAGCAAGTTAACCTGGAAAACTCCCCCATAGACATGAACCATCATGTGTTCAACATCAGGGCCTTCTAGACTGTCAGGCACTATGATTTGCAAATAGTGTTGGCCCAGTGATCAAAGGAAACAGTGGCCACGTGGAGACAAGAAAACATCCCACCAAGGAGCAGAGATTCACTAGAAGCATCCATGTTTGACAGGACAGCTTGAGGTTTTTGTCAAGAGAGGAAGTCGAAAATGAATAAACCAAGAGGTTCACCCATTCCTACGGTCCTGGCTGGCACAGAATGGCTCACCGAGAACTGTAAGCTAGTTAACTGTTGCCCTCTCTGTAGCCAACAACTCTGGAGATAAATTGAAGAGAGGGGAAAAGAAGAGAAAGGGCTGTAAGCAGTTGGCCTTGGTAAACTGTGAGTGACATTGTATCCTGCAGCCAGCCACATAATAGATACTGACTTCAAAAGAAAGCTTATTAAAATACCCTCCTAGACTTGCAGGTGAGTCTTCCAGAGACTGTTAGAAATGGGGAGAGACCCTCACGTGTAGAAATTCTAATGCTGAGGGTTTCCCAGCCCACTGTTGGAGAGTTACAATAAAAGGTTGGGACTGAAATCTTCCTTCTGCTGTCAAACTGACTAAATCGAAACTCTCCTCCAATCTGCGTGGCTTTCAAAGATGTGATGATGGATGTCGAATTTTCCATAAAGCTGTAGGCTGAAGGCCTGTCCCCCCCACCACCTACCCACCCTCCATGGCACTGTTGGCTGAATTCTTTCATGCCATCTGAGTATGTAAGAATTTACCGACTCCTTGTATACATTTCCCAGGGCCTCTTAATTACCACAAACTGATGGCCCTCACAGCTCTTAGGGACTAGAAGTCTGAAGGCATGGTAGCCACCAAAGAGGACTCTAAGACTGGGCCCCATGCATCTCTCTTAACTTCTGGCTGTACCTAGCAATCCGTAAATCCTAATCCTCGGTGAATGGACATATCGCTTCACTCCCCACCTCCCTCGTGTCCCCGCGTCTTCACACAGAGTTCACATAGGTAGCTTTTGCCAAGGGCAACTGCCACATCCAATACAGCCCCACAGACAGACTTACTGGGGCAGCAAAGAAACAAAGACAGACAGACATGTGGACACACAGAAAGGGTGGGCGGGATGATCTGGGCTCCCGACTAGAGAAAGCATAGCTCCCCAGAAGCACAGCCTCTTTATTATATGGAGTTGGGCAGAGAGGCGGGGTCATTGCGCACAGCTGAAGAAAGAAGTGGGGTGATTGCAGATAAGCAAAGAGACGGGGCTTATGGTATGCAGCTGCATCAGGGAGATAGGCTTAGATAGTCTGAGTGGAAGCAGTCCCTGTAGGGGAGTCGTCTTCAGCCTATAAATAGTCTCCTGTAGGGGAGAAAAAGCCATGGCACACATCCTACACACACTAACAACCCCACAATGAAAGATTTGCCATCCCTCTGAGCCTGAGGCCAGGGGGCTCCTTGATAAGACTAGACTCAAAAAACCAGCACACGTTCATTCAGAGCTTGATCCACTCAGGGATCCCTTGGCTCTCTACAGACACCAATTTCATTGTTAGATTAAGGACCTGGTTGACTCCATCATGACGTCATCTATACTGATTACAACTACAAAACCCAACTACATACACACAAACAAAAACGTATGAAAAGAAGACCATATGCAGGGGTGCTGGCTGACTTCAATTGTGTGGGGAGATGGGGGTGGGGGTGGGGGGAAGTCCACTCATGAGAGTCCACAATCAGACGTGTCCTAGGACACACCAGATGTGAGCAGGGTCTGCATGGTATACAGGTCCTGTCCCATCGTTTTATTTGGGACCCTAGCTCCTAATTAAGGCACCTTGTAGTTACATTCATTTGTTAGCTGTCATATCAAGTTGTCATCATCTTAACTCAAACCTCTATCCCACCAGAACACCTGGGTCTTTTCACCCTCCTCTATGAGAATTGCCCTCCCCCAGGGTTGGTCTGTGCTTGGTGAAAATTAATTGAAAGGAAGTGGCTCACTAATAGGAGGCAAACAGGGTCTGTCCCTCTGAAAACACTTTCCACCTTCATTGTGCTTGGCATACACACCCCTCACATAACTGGTGGAAAATGGAGACCGCACCCAAGTATATGTTAAAGTCTGGGTAACAGGCACATAGTATACCCATAACAAACACTTCCTTCCTTGTAAGGAAACTGAGGCATGAGAAAACCAACCACGGGGAAAAACTGGGAAGAATTAAAGTATCATATCAGCCCCATCATGGACCCAGCAACCCAGGTAGAAACACCAATGCTCTTGGCGCACGTGTGTAAAATCCACCCGAATTTAAACCAGAATTAGGAACTCTAACTCTTCAGTTTCCTGAATATTTGGGAGGCCCTTTACTCCTTTTTACTGGTTAAAAATCAAGGAGAATAACTCAAAATATAATTACCCAGAACTAGACATTTTAGTCCTTGGTTTTCCAGGTTTGTGTACTTCTCTGGGGACATGAGGTCATTTATTCCCTCTACCTTGTCCCATTCAGAGCCATAAAATATTACAAAAGGGGTGACTGTGTTGGAAGTATTTTTCTGGAAGAAAATATAACAAAATTTGGGGTTTTATAAATAATATGGATGAACTATTCAAACTAAGGGAACAAAGGAAACAGAAGGTAAGGAGGTGACACTCCCTGGGCTGAAAGGTGCTCAGATTTATAGTGGAAGTGTCAGAAACAGGATGTAATATCCCTGTGACCCCCCCCCACCTCCCTGAAGCAAAGCCATTATGCCCTTGATGAATTATTGACTTTGGAGTTTTATCTGTGCCATGAATAATCTAAAACTTGGGAGTCTCAGGGCACAGTTCATAAACAAATAATTATATCACAATGATAATTTTTCAGGAATTGCAACATCAATCATGGCCATGTTATTATCAAGTACATTTTCTGGTTGCCTCTATTCATCAAACCCTCCTCCCTCTCCACCCTTCCACATGACACAAGCAAAACTCATCACCAGATTGCCTCTTATTTACACATCACTCAAAGGGGGACAGAGCAGACACACACAAAACGGGCCAACCCAGCATTTATGAGAGATGAGTTTTCATTAAGAAAGTTCAAATTAAATGTATTGAGAAAGATGGGGGGAGGGCAATTAATTATTCCAGCCCCCCCACCTAGAAGCGATCTGAAAAAATTTTATTCAGAAGATAAAAACAGACAGAAGGGTTGTTCTGTTTCAGGCAATAGTAATAAAACAAAAGGAGTTGGTCTCAGAAAGCCAGGAAAATAAGAATACAGTGATGTACCGATATATAATGCATCGCTTGCGTTCAGATAAAAAGCTTGGCCCTGAATGTAGAAGAAACAAATGGAAGTAAATCTAGACCCTGGGAAAGATACAAATGTCTATGTCCATACAAATCATCAACAGAGTTGCCAGGGCTGGGGTCTGGTTCGGTTCTGCAATGGTATCACAAGGCTAATGATGGCAAGCACGCATCAGCACAAAGGCATTGTTAGTCCAGCTACTGAGTGGTTCACATCCCCTGAGGTCACGGGGCTCCTCTTTGGGTAACAGGCTCTCTTCACAATTCAAAAAGGAAAGAGGCGAGTAACAAAGCCAAGGAGAAACTCCCCTGCTGTGATACAAGGTTACACAACCAGGCTGAATCAGTTATAAGTGGTGTTTACCACCAACTCCTGGGCAAGAGAGCTTTCTCCTGGTCTCTACCTTCCTCACTGACAAACTATGCCTGCGAAGCAAGAAACACAGCAATCAGCAACTGATAATTCATAGCCGAAACAGGTATAATGCGACATATCTGTAATCCCAGCGCTCAGAAGGCGAAGGCAAGATGATTGTGAGTTCAAGGCCACTGTGGGCTACATAGTAACACCCTGTCTCAGTAAATAGATTCCTCACACAGAAGTATTAACCCAAGCTTCCAAGACAATACATTCCCATTGAAACTCCTGAGTTTAAATCAGATTATCTCCTCTCTGGTACTGAAATGGGACTAGGAAAGGGGTGGGCCGCTGTGGCAGTAGTGAGCACAGAAAGCTAGGAGGATACAGTTCACAGTAAGGAGTTAAATCGAGCTTCATGAGCCTCTAAATAGCATGCCACCCTGTAAGCGGCTCTGTCATCTGAAGCATTCTTCCCTATTCTGTTGCTTTTGTTTTAAAGTCATTGTGTTTCTTTCATGTGTTTGGGCCACTGTAAGCCACGCTCCCTGTAGGGAATTATAGTCATTATATTAATTGACATGGTGTCTTAGTTACGGTTTCCATTGCTGGAATGAAACACCATGACTAAAGCAAGTTGGGGAGGAAAGGGTTTGACTTACACCTCTACATTGTAGTCCATCACTGGATGTCAGGACAGGAACTGTAGCAGGACAGGAACCTGGAGGCAGGAGCTGATGCAGAGGTCACGGAAGAGTGCTGCTTACTGGCTTACTTAGCCTGCTTTCTTATAGAGCCCAGAACCACCAGCCCAAGGATGGCACCGCCCACAGTGGGCAGGGCCCACTCTTATCAACCACTGATTTAAAAATGCCCTACAGCTGGATCGTGTGGAGGCATTTTCTCAGTTGGGGTTCCCTTCTTTCCGATGACTCTAGCTTGTTTCAAGTTGACATAAAACTAATCAACACACATGGAAAGACCAGTCTTGACTGTGCTCTCCCGTGGTAGGAGATCCTGGCCAGTACAAACTGGAGAGCGTGAGAAGAGCACTGGGAGGCATCTGCCCTCTGCTGCTGGGCTGAAGATGCAATGTGAGCGGCTCCTCCGGTTTCTACTGCTGCCACTAGCCGTGCCATGGTGGACTCTAACCTGGGACTTAGTGAACCAAATAAACTTTCTCCTTTAAGATGAATTCATAGCAATGGTAGCAAAGAGATAAAGAGAATACACACTCACACACACACACACACACACAGGGGATGGGGGGAGGAACAGGGAGGAGCAGGAGTAACTAAAACAGGGGCCCACTAAAATGCTCCATTTCCCCTTCAAAGCATCTTTCTCCGTGAGAAACACATGAGGTCTCTGCCCACTACCCCAACCTTTCTAATTCACAAAGTCTCCACCACCAGAGTGGTGCTCTGCCCACTGACCTCCTAATTCCCCACTTGCCCCTCTGCCTCCTTTCTACATCATAAGAGTTCCTCAGGGTTCTCTGTCCCTTTATTCTCTATGGATGGGAGGGGGGCAGGGGACTGTTTCACCTCCTGAGTACCCCAGCTCTTGTGGCCATCTCTACCCATCATCCACTCATCAGGATGAGGCCCTAAAAACCAGCGGATGAACTGGTCCTTTCAGGAAATATAGCCCTTTAAATAAGTTAGAGTGGATAACTGTTCATTTTGGATCCCGAGCACATAAACCAAAAGGCTTCCTCCACCAATCCTTAATCCTCCAGCCAAGAGCCAAGGGCCCCGCTGGACCTGTGTTAGTCCCTGCCAGTTCCCTCGGTGTCTAGAACTCTCCTCTGAGGGAAGGAGGCTGTGCAGTGGTGAGGAAAGAGGAAGAAACGAGAAAGGAAACCCGTCACACATGAACAGCAGCCACTGGCCACATCAGGCTCCAGGACTAACCCCAGAGGCCTTGGTCCCCGCTGCCCGCATTCGTAGGCCCTAGCACACGCCTCTGCTCTGAAGGAGTGGAAAGCAAGATGCCATCATCATCTCAAAGATATTTTCCCAGGATACAAATGAAACCGCTCTCCCTTCGTGGCTCTTTCTAGGATGAGGAGACTCTGGAAATTATTTTCCACTTGGAACATTTTGAATAAATTAAAAGGGGCTCTGCTTTGTTTCCCTGCAGTTTCCACCTGACTTCCCTCTGTGCTGCCCGGATATTTACATGGAGTTGCCCAAGTTAGAGACATTTTCAGACATTGATTAATCTATAATTCTTTGAAGTAGGGAAACATTATTATCTCCACTTTACAGATGTGGAAACTAAGACCCAGAGGTTAATGACTTGCCCAGAGGTCAAACGGCCAGTCAATTGCAAGTGTGGGTTTTAAAAGAAGCTCCCCTATCTGCTCTAAGGCTTAATTCAAGTTTGTTCTCAGCTCATCTGCCCTGCTCACATCAGAGCCGCCTCCTACATGCTGCCACCCTTTAAATTCTGCCTTCAGGCCCTTAATATGCTTCTTGAAAGACCAAGACTTTTCTTGCCTGCTGTCAGCATCCTCGCCTCCTATTGTTACCTGTAAATAGGAAACGTTGGTTCCTTCCTAGGGTATTTTCTCAATGATTTTGCACTCCTAAACAAAACTATTATGTTTATATTTTTATATAATAAGCAAAAGGGCTACAATTGTGTCTAAACCTAGACTTTTGTTGATTTGTACCTGTAACCCACAAATAATTTACTGATGATCTATCAGACCAGACCAGGAATATAAAGTTGAATAAGATATTTTCACCCTCTGCCCTCACATTTATAGAGTAGAAAGGGAGAGAAAGATGTAAAAATTAGCCAGTCGCTGAGGCATATACCTGTAATTCTAGCACTTGGAAGGTGGAGGCATGAGGATCAGGAGTTCAAGGTCATCCTCAGCAATCTGAAACCCTGCCTGGAAAATTTTTAAAAAGAAAGAGTGGAAGTTGATCGTTAGAGTATGACATACAACATAACAAACATGCACCTTCTGTGTCAAGATTAGCAGGGACAGCGAAAGATTCATGCTAGGAGCAAAAGAAACCTCCCCAAAGGAGAGAGTGACATCAAGTATAGGTTCATGGATAAAGAGTTAATCGTGGACACTAGAAGAAACAATCCCTGGAAAGAACATCATAGAGGCAGGAGAGAACTTGCAAGTCATTCAGTAGGCTGGAGTGATGCCACCATCTTAGACTCTGTGGAGTAGCCAGCTGGCAAATTCATGATACCCAGCCTATGCTTTCATAGCCAAGGTTGTCCCCTAGGATGGAGCTGACTGTCCCAGTAGAAGAAGTGCCATGGTCCAATGTAAAACCCTAACATACTCACCAGAGCTATAGCCTCTGGCTGGCAAAGACCTAAAGAGGGCATCCTTTCGTTGGTCATGCAAAGGACCCATGGAGACAAACAGCTCCTGGGAAGGAGACAGCCTAAATGTCAGCTGAGAAATATGAATGCTGTGGTGATCTGAAGGAGAATGGTCCCTCATAAGCTCATATTTTTGAATTCTTGATTCCCAGCTAGTGGAACTGTTTGAGAAGGATTAGGAGGTGTGGCCTTGTTGGAAGAGGTGAGTCTGAGATTTCTAAAGCCCATGCCAGACCCAATATCTCTCTTTCTCTGCCTGACTGCACCTTGTTTGCCTGCCATGATGATAATTAACTAACTCTCTAAAGCTGTAAGCAAGCCCCCAATTAAGTTCAAAAAAAGAAAGAAGTTGCCATGATCATGGTGTCTCTTCATAACAACAGAACAGTAACTAAGATAGATGGTATACTACAGATGACAGAAAGCTAAGAGAATTTTAATTAGAAAGCTAAAGTTTATATGGGAAAGATTGCTCTGTGAGACTGGCATCCAGAGCCTTATCTCACAGGGAAGGATGGTTTTCTGGGTGTGACAGGTTCACAACTCTAATCCCAGCATTGGGGATGCAGAGGGACAAGGACTGCTGCGAGTAAAAACCAGCCGGGATGATGTAGTGAGCTTGAGGCTAGCCTCAGACCAATGCTAAAGCCATATTGGGGATGGCAGGAGAAAGAGTTGAGAGCCTGAAGAACTAGTTCTCAGGGATAGGTTGGATGTGGGAAGAGATGATAGAGCAGAGCTAAGGATAACTCTCATTTCCAGCTCAAGTATGTGGCTGTGCCTGAGAAATCCAGATGAAATTCAGGAAGAGAAAGAGATATAGGAGTGGATACAAGTTCAAGAACCGGTCTTCAAAGCAGTGCATTTTAGGTGCTTGTGGAATACACAGGTAGCTAGAAAAAACTGTTCTAGGTGTCTGGAGAGAAATCAGGTTTAAAGTTAGTATCAGAGAAGTCATCACTGAATCAGGAGAAGTGAAGAGTCTGAGTAATCACACACACACACACACACACACACACACACACACACACACACACATACACACACACACACACACACACACACACACATATACACACACACACACATACACACACACACACATACACACACACACACACACACACACACACACACACACACACACACACACACACACACACACACACACACACACACACACACACACACACACACACACACACACACACACACACACACACACACACACACACACACACACACACACACACACACATACACACATACACACACACACACACATACACACACACACACACACACACACACACACACACACACATTAGGAAGCTATAAAATTTTTAAAAGGGCCAAGAAGGAAGTGTTGTGAATGTCAAAATAATGAGATCTGAGGAATAAGAGCCCAAAGCAGAAGCCAAATGTGAAAGGAGCTGAGAGGAAGAGAGGAGAAGCTAAGAAAGCGCTCTAAGGCGGCAAGAACAATCAACATTCCCCACGTGAGAAGTACATGTCAAATGGCGGGGTAGGCAGAACCCAAAATGTGGTAATAAAATGAACAAGGAGAGGGCTCCGATCGTGAGGGACTTCCTTTGGGGCCCTGAGTAGTATGGTCTCTGAGAAACCACAGTGTCCTTGTCGTTGCATTAAATAGGTCTGCATGACCAGGTTTGAGGCCAAGTCCCGTCCCTATGGAATCCCTGGGCACCTTGTATCAATGTACACCATATCTATTCATCCACAGCTTGGGTTCCAGACCCAGCAGCACAGTCACAGGAGATGCTCTGGATGCCTTGAGGTCAGACACACATGATACTGTGTGAGTGTCTGGGACTTTCAGAACTCTCAGTTTTGCCAGAGGAACTTTGTGGAAAGACTTCTTTGTTAATATATGGTGGCTCTTTTGTGATAGTCTGGGGTTTGTTTGTTTGTTTGTTTGTTTGTTTGTTTGTTTTTAAGGAAACTCCTTCCAAGAAAGGGAAGATAGGGAAGCACACGAGGGAAACTTCGTTTCCTGGAGGAAGGATGACATTGGCGCTAGATGTGTACAGGCTGATGCTGACTCTGATACAATCAGCGCCTGGGGTGATGGTTTGAATGAGAAACATCCCCCATGGTCTCAAGCATTTGAGCACCTGGCCGCTTGGCCATCCATTGGTGGCACTCTTTGAGGAGGTTTAGGAGGTACAGCATTGCTGGACAATGTGTCACTGGGACAGGGTTTGTGGTTCACTTTCTCTGCTTTGTGCTTTCATGTGAGCTTTCTGCTTCCTGACACCGTGCCTGTCACCTACTATCATATGGACATCTAGCCTCTGGAACCATAGGTCTAAATAAACCCTCGTGTAAACTGTCTTGCTCAGGGTATTTATCATGGCAGCAGAGAAGTAATAATGCACCAGACAAGACACTAACACCAACCTCATTGTGACAGCACTTGTCAGTCGAGGGTTATGGGGGTGACTCAGTAGACCCCAGTACTATCCACAAAGCCCAGATTTTTTACAAGCCAAGGGTGTTGGTTTGTGCTAGTAATCTTGATGCTGGTGAGGCAGAGACCAGCAAATTCCTGGGGCTCGCAGGCAAATGAGCAACATAAGAACAGTCAGAAAAACACCCTTTCATCAAAGATGGACGTGTTCTTGGTCCTAATGAAGGAACCTGAGGCAAGAATAAGGAGGCAATGCAGCTGCTGTGGGCTGTGATGGGTAACTCTAGGAGCTCGAGAGAGGCTAGGAAACTAAACGCTTTGGGGATGCCTGATTGCAACCAGGACTCATTGTGCAGACAAAACCACTGAGAATACCTCACAATTTTTGGTAGAATCCCAGTCGATTGACTAAGAACTGTAGGTGGCACTTATCTTTAGTCCTAGCACTAGGGAGGCAGAGACAGCAGATTTCTGAGTCCGAGGCCAGCCTGGTCTAAGAAGGAGCTCCAGGACAACCAGGGCCATACAGAGAAACCATATCTTAAAAAAAAATAAAAATAAAAAATAAATAAAATGACTCAGTGAGTACAGTGAGCCTGAAGACCTGAAACCCAGCACCCACATAACAAGTTGGGTGTGGGTAGGATCCTCCAATCCTCACACTGGAGAGTCAGAGACAGGAGAGCCCTTGAGTGTGCTGGCCAGACAGGCTAGTCAGACCCAGGTTCAGTGAGAGATTCTGTTTCAAATAATAAGGTGGAGAGCAATTGAGGAAGAAACCTGATGTCGAATGCTCACCTCCACATTCATGTGCTCGTATATGGACGTGGGCATGCACGCCTGTGTCCGTCTGTCTGTCTCTGTCTTTCTCCGTGTGTGTGTGTGTGTGTGTGTATGTGTGTGTGTGTGTGTGTGTGTCTGTACAGATCTGGAATTCTTTAGCTTTCAAAACTAAAGATTTTTTACTTTATCTATAGATATCCTTAGCTTATCACCAGCACAACTATACAACAACAAACATTAAATATATGCTCCAAGAAGAAACATAAACCTAGGTAGAAACAAACAATGGGTATAAATAAAGGCAAAATAAGAAATAAAGGGACAGATAGTGTTAGTTAAATATCAACTTCAGGAGGCACCGATCTGTTATGGATTTCAAAACACAAAGAGAGGTTAAGCATGTAAGCTGGAGAGGGAGAGGGTCCCCGTGCCTGACCAGTACAAGGACACGTTAGTAGAGAATGCCTTCTTCTACTCCTTGGAAAAAGTAACAATTTAACTAATTCGTCTTTGTTATTAAATATTATAAAATCACAGCTACCTTAACCACAAATCTTAGCACACCTGTGTACATGTACACACACCCCCATCTATTGATACAAACAATGTATTTAGACTAATATAGGAAGGAAACTTGGGAAGCAATCACCGAGTACAAGGGTTAGGAAATAGACACATTTAAGAGCTCTCCATGTGACCTGCTGCAGTTCACCCTGACCTCTCTGGAGTTCAACTGTCTTAAGTCTGGAATGAGCTGAGTTTGGACAAGGTGACCTCCAAGGCCTGCACAGAAGAGTTCTCTCTGACCTCCACCCAGCATGCAGGTGCATCACAGCCTGCCCCCCCTTGCTAATGGCGGGCCCCAGGGCTCCCTGTGGGTCACTTTGTGGCTGTCAGTGCCAGAGTGTCCTACTTCTAGAGAACATTTCCTACAACACTGTTGCTGTAACAATGTATTTTCTTTAATATCATTTGAAGATTTAAACACCAGAGTGAATGTTGCTTCTACCACCACAAGTCTGTGTGTTTGTAAAACTGGCTTCCCAGAGTCCCTCTGGAAAGTGTGGTGATATGCTAGGTAGATTCCATTCCTGGTTCTATCAATCATTTTTAGGTTTTTTTTTTTTCTCCCTTCTCTGTTAACTGGCTCCAATTTAGACAGCACACTGTGTTGTTTGCACGGGGAAGGTATAGTGAGGCTGTGACCAGCAGACTTGCTCTCAAAACAGAATCTGGGAGTTCTATCAATTCTATGCAAATGAGCACGTTTAGACATCTTAATTTAATGCAAAACGTTACAGGTACACATGCATTTGGGGTTGCTTTTATGGCTAGTTCTTAAACAAATTTCATGCTTCATCCAACTTTTTGATTAAACGATCAGTCCTGGTCTTGTTAGCTAACACAGCTCCCTCCATAATTTCACAATCGGGATTCTCTTTCTATAGAGCGGTCTTTATAATGGACATCCAACTTCTGTTCAACACAATAACAACAACAAATTCTCAGGATCTGAAATGGTTCAGATGTGGTCCTTTACCTTTCCTGACTTTTCAGAATAGGTGAGCAAGAGGTAAATAGACCACAGCAAGGGAGAGCTGTTGTGATGTCTGAGATGGAGCTCTGGAAACCCTGGCCCTTCTCTCTTCCAGGCTTTACCAGACTCTTACCTCTCCTCACATTCCCTGTGCCCTCATACCAGGCAGAGAATGCAGTATAAAGGGCATTTCATCTCAGAAAGGACACATTGGTCCTAAAATTCAAATGATCTCCGCAAAACTATTAAAAGAACCTGCCTCAGTTTCCCCCAGCTACTCTTTCTGTTTGAAGACTTCCAAGTAGAGGCAGAAATGAGATCCCAAAGAATTTTACTGCCGATTCTCTTAGGTGTCTTGAGTTTTATCTGGTCCTAACACATTGTAATACAGATAAATTAGCCAAACACTAACTCTGTTTGATGTAGAAATAAACAGAGGATGTGAGGTGGAAGTAGAATTAAGAGTTTTCAGGAAGGTGGCTGGCTTACGCTTGTCCGTGTCCAGGGGCAATCAGACGAGGAAGAACTGAGTCCTACTGACTAACATGTCCAGAGGACCTGAGCAAGCATAGGGTGGCGATATGTTAATTTAAAGTGAGAAATAGAATTGTCACACAGACTGGAATTATTCGGGTTGGTGTAACAATCTTTTCTCACTGTGTTCAGGGGAAAAACCAAATGGTAATCTGTGCCTCTCATTACCATGAGAAATCACCGTGAAAGACTCAGACACACTTTAAACCTATGTGTTTTCTGCAGTTTCTGTCTACACAGGGAGACCTTTGCTGGAACCAGAAGATTGCTTCAGGGCCATGGGACCGGAAAGGGCCTCAGTCAACACTCTGAACATACCGGTCACAATGGGGACACTTAGGCACTTGGAAGTCTGAGAGTGAATTCCCTCTTCTCCTGTAGCTTGAGTTTGGCAATCCTTTCTCTGTCCCACCCCTATTCCCCACAGCCAGTCCTGCCCTGTCCTCTAGGTGTGCCATCTCTTAATTGTGTTAACAATTACTCACATAGGGGACAGTGCCACAGTCTGAGACACTGGTCTGTCCCCTTCAGGGAGCTGTCACTCCTTCTGGAAGAAACGGCTTCCCAAGAACCACCCACGATTGACACTGTCTGGTAGCGAACGCAAGCCTCCTTGAGATGGAGATTCTGAAATGACCAGGTTCTAATGGGCCCTGTTATATCCCCAGATAGATAAATCTAAATATTCTAGAACAACAACAGCAACCAGGTTCTAATGGGCCCTGTTATATCCCCAGATAGATAAATCTAAATATTCTAGAACAACAACAGCAACAACAACAACAAAATCAGTGTATTCATCAGAAGTTGCTGTTTCGTCAGAGCATTTGTTCACTGTAGGTCTACAGCTTGACAACTGTAGTGTGAACTGATTTTTATTCTCATCTTTAACCTTCTTAAAATCAAACTATTCAAGCCAAAGTAAAGAGAACTCTGTAGGTTTATTATAAACCTCCTTGTGGTCAGGGTGAGATGTGAGAATGTAGGTGGCCCTGGCTAAATTCTGAGCTCCTGATTCCTAAAGAACAAAGGGCACTGGAAACTGCACAATAGCAACCAAATGTCCAAGTGACCTAATGTCATAACCTTCACACAGGTACGTATTGGAGCAAAGAGGAAAAAAACTGCACAAATTCATTCCTGAATCCTCATTCCCCTTGCCTGAGAGTTCAAACTACTGACTTTATTAAAGTACTGAGAATTCTCATTAATACAAGAGTGCAATCAGGTAGATCTCATTTAACTGCCTCTCCCCGGGTTGCGGAATGCCAGAAGACAGGCTCCCAGTGTGGCAACACTAAGGTGGTGGGCAACTCTTCAGATGAAATCAGTCCACATGGGTGCTGCCAGCAGAAGGGGTGAATACTGTCCTCAAAATGGGAGAGAGTAGATTGTCACAAAGTGAGTCTACCCTGAGGATTGCTCTTTTTTTTTTTTTTCACAGAGCTATCTTGTTGTTTTTTTCTATCCTAGGGGCCCTTATCAGAAGTCAAGGACAGAGAGAGAGAGAGAGAGAGAGAGAGAGAGAGAGAGAGAGAGAGAGAGAGGAGGAGGGAGGGAGGGGAGGGGGGGGGAGGGGGAGAGGGGGGAGAGGGGGGGGGGAGAATTGGATTTCCAGTCTCCAAAACAGTAAGCTAAATAAGGGTTTTTTGTATAAAGAAACCAGCTTCAGGAATTTTGTTATAGTAACACAAAAAAGGTTAATGACAACACCAGTCTGGAGGGAAGCAAGCTGCATGTTCAACACTAACTTTCTTCTCCTGGCAGACTATATGGAGAAACATATGAAAGTGGGAATAAACAACAGGGTTGATGAAAGGGCGTCTTACTTGGCTAGAAGCATACGCTTGAGTGCATCTATGAGGATGTGTTCAGACTGGATAAACTGAGTGAGAGGGCCAGACGTGGGGTGTGTGAACCAGCATCCTGAATGTGGGCAGCACCAATGCATATGCTGGAGGCTTCATGGTAACAAAAACAGGCAAAGAAGAAAGGCAGCGAGAGCTAGTATTCCCCATGTCCTGTCCAGCCATGACACTGAGATAAGTTGGACTTGCCATATTCTCCCCGCCATGATCAGCTTCTCTTCTGTGTCTGTGAGCAAACAGATCTCCCTGACCTGGAAGTTGGTTTGCAACATATTTGTCATAGCAAAACAAAATTAAATACAGGAGCAGAGTGAGGACTCTCAATTTGATCATTCGATCCAAGACACCATGAGCTCCCCAACAACACGCAGTACATACGGGAGAGAGCAAGGAAAGCCAGATTTCTGGGTTTTATGCCAATTTCACACAAGCTGGAGTCGTTTGGGAAGAGGGGACCTGAGGTAGAAAAGGCCCATGGACAAGCCTATGACTGATGGTTGATGTTAGAGCATGCGGCTCGTTGTAGGTCGTGCCACCCCTGAGCAGGTGCTCCTGGGTGGTGTAAGGAAGCAGGCTGAGCATGCCTTGGGAAGCAAGGCAATAAGCTGCACTCCTCCACTGCCTCTGCTTCAGTTCCTTCAGGCTCCAGAATCCTGCCTTGACTTCCCTCCATGATGGAAGGTGAAATGAACCCTTTCCTCCTGGAGTTGCTTTTGGTCAGTGTTTTGTCTCAGCAATGTCTCAGGGTCAAACTGAGACAACAGCCAAGACCACATGATCTCCCTTTACTCCTGCTCATACCCAAGACCCTGCCACTTCCTCACATTAGAGAAAGCAGCAACAGTCTCCCTCACGTTATAAATTAGAGGTCATGAAATGAGATATTACAGGGAGGGGCCTTTAAAAGTCATCCAAACCCTAGCAGAGCAAACAGAGAAATCCACACGAAGCTTCCCATGGCAGAGCCAGGCTGGAGACAATGGAAACAGAAAGAATCCAGCATGGAATTCTGTCCACACACACAAAGCAGAACTAACTGAAATAAGCAAGCATTTGCAACAAGGGTTTAAAGATAAAATGGTAAAAAATGAGGGTGAAAGAGGATGGCACCGAAATCCATAAAATGTTAGAAAATCACAGCAAAACTTAGAACTGAGAGAACAAACAAGGTTCTTCTGAATATTCATTCCAGAAATGGTAATGGCTGGGGATAAACACACTAAATACACAGAATCTAACAGACGCTGGAAAAGTAAAAGGACTTATTTGGTGGGGTTTTTTTTTTTTTAAGTGTTTTGTTTTGACACAGGATCTCTCTATGTAGTTAGTCCTGACTATCCTGGAACTCTATATAAACCAGGTTGCCCTGGAACCAGTGATTCAGCTACCCCTGCCTACAGAGTCTGAGATTAAAGGGATAACCACACACCCCATGCCCTAGCTTTAAAAGAGTCTTTAATCTAAGATATTGAATATATGGTACACACTTATATGATAGGGATACATAAATGAATGTACAATATACATAAATGCATTATTCTAAGTTTACTTATGGACTGCATGTGGAACAGCACATTTATGTACTAAGTATATCCAAGAAATGGACTAAGGAGAATATCAACCCCAGAACCAATAGGGTGTGTTCTGCCAACATCAGGGAACACATGTGTTCTGGAGGATCATACATGAGAACACTTCTGAGGTAAGGAACAAAGCGAGACTACTGTCTAATCAAAATAGAGACAAATCCTAATGGTTTTATAAGGCTTCAAGATTTTTTTTAAAATAGAGAATTCTTCAACATCTGGAAAGTCAAATAAACATCACCTTAAGAATAGAAAGAAAACATCTGACTGGCTTCAAATTTCTGTACTGAAAGATTTCTGCACCATTCTTACAGCATATTCACAGAAGTTTTAATTCATATGCTGAGATGGATAAAGCATTTGCTGTGGGGGTTAAGGGTCCCCAGCACCCACATAAAAGCCAGGCAGGCATGTTAGCTGCCTGTAATCCCAGCAGTAGGGAGGCAGAGATGGGGATCTGTAAGCAAGCTGGCTAACTAAAACAACCAGAATTGGTGAGGTCCAGGATCAGCAAGAGACTGCCCAATTTAAGAATAATAGAATAATAACTGGCTTCCGGTTTCTGTCTGTACCCGGAGCTGACCCTGTGCCACAGCTCTCTGTACTCAAATCCTGCCAGGAGAGAGCTGGTCTCCCAGGAGTGCTGACACACCTGAGCGCACAGGGGAGACCACCACTTCTGCTCAAACACCTGGCCCAAGAGGAACCCACCCAGAGCCCTCAGGACACAAAAACAGAGGAGCAATCTGGACAGAATCCTTCCAGTTTCCATCTGAAACCAGAGGTGATCCTGTGCCACAGCTCTCTGTACCCAAATCCCTCTGGAAAAGAGCTGGTGCTGACATACAGGCTTATAGGAGGGTCAAGCCACTGTCAGAAACAGCAAGAACAGCTAACACCAGATATCACCAGATGTTGAGAAGCAAGTACAAGAACCTAAGCAACAGAAACCAAGGCCACTCGTCATCACCAGAGCCTAGTTCTCCCACCACAGCAAGTCCTGAATACCCCAACACACCAGAAGAGCAAGATTCTGATTTAAAATCACAACTCGTGATGATGTTAGAGGACTTTAAGAAGGACATAAATAACTCCCTTAAAAAAAAATACAGGACAACACAGGTAAACAGGTAGAAGCTATTAAAGAGGAAACACAAAAATCCCTTAAAGAATCATAGGAAAACACAAACAGGTGAAGGAATTGAACAAAACCATCCAGGATCTAAAAATGGAAACAGAAACAATAGAGAAATGACAAAGGAGACAACCCTGGAGATAGAAAACCTACGAAAGAAATCAGGAGTCATAGATGCGAGCATCACAAACAGAATACAAGAGATAGAAGAGAGAATCTCAGAGGCAGAAGATACCATAGAAAACATTGACACAACCATCAAAGAAAATGTAAAATGCAAAACACTCCTAACAAAAACATCCAGGAAATCCAGGACACAATGAGAAGATCAAAGCTAAGGATAATAGGTATAGAAGAGAGTGAAGATTCCCAACTTAAAGGGCCAGTAAATATCTTCATCAAAATTACAGAAGAACCTAAAGAAAGAGAGGCCCATAAACATACAAGAAGCCTACAGAACTCCAAGTAGATTGGACCAGAAAAGAAATTCATCCCATCACATAATAGTCAAAAGACCAAATGCACAAAACAGAGAAAGAATATTAAAAGCAGTAAGGGACAAGTAACATATAAAGGCAGACCTATCAGAATTACACCAGACTTCTCAACAGAGACTAGGAAAGCTAGAAGATCTTGGGCTGATGTCATACAGACCCTAAGAGAACATAAATGCCAGCCCAGGCTACTATATCCAGCAGAACCATAGAACTATATCCATCAATTACCATAGATGAAGAAACCAAGATATTACGTAACATAACCAAATTTTCACAATGTCTTCCCACAAATCCAGCAAAACACTCCTAACAAAAACATCCAGGAAATCCAGGACACAATGAGAAGATCAAAGCTAAGGATAATAGGTATAGAAGAGAGTGAAGATTCCCAACTTAAAGGGCCAGTAAATATCTTCATCAAAATTACAGAAGGTAATCCCTACCAGGGATAATAGATGGAAAACACCAACACCAGGAGGGAAACTATACCCTAGAAAAAGCAAGAAAGTAATCTTTCAACTAACCCAAAAGAAGATAGCCACACAAACATAAAGATACCCACCTCTAACAATAAAAAATAGAAAACACCAACCTATGGTCCCTAATATCTCTCAACATCAATGGACTCAATTCCCCAATAAAAAGACATAGACTAACAGACTGGATACATAAATAGGACCCAGCATTTTGCTGCATACAGGAAACACATTGTAGTGACAAAGACAGACCTTACCTAAGAGTAAAAGGCTGGGAAATTTTTTTCCAAGAAAATGGTTACAAGAAGCAAACTGGAGTAGCCATTCTAATATCAAATAAAATCGGCTTTCAATGAAAAGTTATTAAAAATGATTGATAAGGAAGGACTCTTCATACCCATCAAAGGAAAAATCTACCAAGATGAACTCTCAATTCTGAACATCTATGCTCCAAATGCAAGGGCATGCACATTCATGAAAGAAACTTTACTAAAGCTCAAAGCATACATTGCACCACATACAATAATAGTGGGAGACTTCAACACCCCACTCTCAACAATGGGCAGATCATAGAAACAGAAACTAAACAAAGACACAGTGAAACTAACAGAAGTTATGAACTAAATGGACTTAACAGATATCTATGGACCATTTCATCCTGAAACAAAAGAATGTAACTTCTCAGCACCTCATGGTACCTTCTCAAAAATTGAGCACAAAACAGGACTCAACAGATACAAGAAGATTGAAATAATCCCATGTATCCTATCAGATCACCACAGACTAAGGCTGGTCTTCAATAACAACGGAAACAACAGAAAGCCTACCTATACATGGAAGTTGAACGACGCTCTTCTTGATGATAAGTTGGTCAAGGAAGAAATAAAGAAATTAAAGACTTTTTAGAATTCAATAAAAATGAAGGCACAACATACCCGAACTTATGGAACACAATGAAAGCAGTGTTAAGAGGAAAACTCATAGCTCTGAGTGCCTCCAAAAAGTAACTAAAGAGAGCATACGCTAGCAGCTTGACAGCACACCTAGAACAAAAAGAAGCAAATACACCCAAGAGGAGTAGAAGGCAGGAAATAATCAGGGCTGAAATCAACCAAGTAGAAACGAAAAGAACTATACAAAGAATCAACAAAACCAGGAGCTGATTCTTTGAGAAAATCAACAAGATAGATAAACCCTTAGCCAGACTAGCCAAAGGGCAGACACAGTATCCAAATTAACAAAATCAGAAATGAAAAGGGAGATATAATAACAGAAACTGAGGAAATTCAAAAAAAAATTGTCAGATCTTACTACAACAGAACTGGAAAATCTGGATGAAATGGATAATTTTCTAGACAGACACAAAGTACCAAAGTTAAATCAGGATAAAATAAACCATCTAAACAATCCCATAACTCCTAAAGAGAGAGAAGCAGTTATTAAAAGTCTCCCAACCAAAAAATCCCAGGACCAGATGGGTTTAGTGCAGAATTCTATCAGATCTTCATAGAAGACCTCATACCAGTATTCTCCAAAATAGAAAAAGAAAGAACACTACCCAATTCATTCTATGAAGCCACAATTACGCTTGTACTCAAACCACACAAAGACGCAACAAAGAAAGAGAACTTCAGATCAATTTCCCTTATGAATATCAATGCAAAAATACTCAATAAAATTCTCACAAGCGAATCCAAGAACACAACAAAACAACCATCCACCATGATCAAGTAGGTTTCATCCCAGGAATGCAGGGTTGGTTCGTTTTATGGAAATTCATCAACGTAATCTACTATATAAACAAACTCAAAGACAAAAACTACATGATCATCTCATTAGATGCTGAGAAACATTTCACAAAATTCAACACCTCTTCATGTTAAAAGTCTTGGAAAGATCAGGAATTCAAGGCCCATACCTAAACATAGTAAAAGCAATATACAGCAAACCAGTAGCCAACATCAAACTAAATGAAGAGAAACTTAGAAGCAATCCCACTAAAACCAGGGACTATAAAGGCTGCCCACTCTCTCCCTACCTATTCAATATAGTACTTGAAGTCATAGCCAGAGCAATTAGACAACGAAAGGAAGTCGAAGGGATACAAATTGGAAAGAAAGAAGTCAAAATATCACTATTTGCAGATGATATGATAGTATAATTAAGTGACCCCAAAAATTCTACCAGAGAACTCCTAAACAATTTCAGCAAAGTGACTGGATATAAAATTAACTCAAGGGGTTGGGGATTTAGCTCAGTGGTAGAGTGCTTGCCTAGCAAGCGCAAGGCCCTGGGTTCGGTCCCCAGCTCCGAAAAAAAAAAAAAAAAAACTTAAAATTAACTCAAACAAATGCATAGACTTCCTCTGCTCAAAGGAGAAACAGGCTGAGAGAGAAATTAGGGAAATGACACCCTTCACAATAGTCACAAAAAAAAAAAAAATACCTTGGTGTGACTCTAACCAAGCAAGTGAAAGATCTGTATGACAAAAACTTCAAGTCTCTAAAGAAAGAAACTGAATAAGATTTCAGAAGATGGAAAGATCCCCATGCTCATGGATTGGCAGGATTAATATAGTAACAATGGTCATCTTGCCAAAAGCAATCTATAGACTCAATGCAAACCCCATCAAAATCCCAAATCAATTCTTCACAGAGTTAGAAAGAGTAATTTGCAAATTCATTTGGAATAACAAAAAACTCAGGATAATGAAAACTATTTTCAACAATGAAAGAACTTCTGGGGGGAATCACCATTCCTAACCTTCAGCTGTATTACAGAGCAATAGTGATAAAAAAAAAAAAAAAAAAAAAAAAAACTGTAAGGTATTGGTACAGAGACAGGCAGGTAGATCAATGGAATAGAATTGAAGACCCAGAAATGAACCCACACACCTATCATCACTTGATCTTTGGCAAAGGAGCTGAAACCATCCAGTGGAAAAAAGGACAGCATTTTCAATAAATGGTGCTGGTTCAACTGAAGATCAGCATGCAGAAGAATGCAAATTGATCCATTCTTATCACCCTGTTACAAAGTTCAAGTCCAAGTGGATCAAGGACCTCCACATCAAACCAGATTCACTCAAACTAATAGAAGAGAAAGTGGGAAAGAGCCTCGAACACATGGGCAGAAGGGAAAATTTCCTGAACAGAACACCAATGGCCTATGCGCTAAGATCAAGAATCAACAAGTGGGACCTCATAAAATTGCAAAGCTTCTGTAAGGCAAAGGACACTGTCACTAAGATAAAACAGCAACCAACCAATTGGGAAAAATTGTTTACCAATCCTATATCCGATAGAGGGCTAATATCATATATATAACTCAAGTAGTTCAGAGACTCAAATAACCCTATTAAAAATGGGCTACAGAGCTAAACAAAGAATTCTCAACTGAGGAATATCGAATGGCTGAGAAGAACCTAAAGAAATGTTCAACATCCTTAGTCATAAGGGAAATGCAAATCAAAACAACCCTGAGATTCTACCTCACACCAGTCAGAATGGCTAAGAAAAAAAAAAACCTCAGGTGACAGCAGATGCTGGTGAGAATGTGGAGAAAGAGGAACACTCCTCTATTGTTGGTGGGACTGCAAACTGGTACAACTACTCTGGAAATCAGTTTGGTGATTCCTCAGAAAATCGGACATAGTGTCACCTGAGAACACAGCTATACCACTCCTTGGCATATGCCCAAAAGATGCTCCAACATATAACAAGGACACATGCTCCACTACGTTCATAGCAGACTTATTTATAATAGCCAGAAGCTGGAAAGAACCCAGACGTCCCTCAACAGAGGAATGGATACAGAACTTGTGGTACATTTACACAATGGAATACTACTCAGCTCTTTAAAACAATGATTTCATGAAATTCTTAGGCAAATGCATGAACTAGAAAATGTCGTCTTGAGTGAAGCAGCCCAGGCACAAAAGAACACACATGGTCTGCATTCACTGATAAGTGAATATTAGCCCAAAAGCTTGGAATATCCAAGATACAATTCACAGACCACATGAAGCTCAAGAAGGAAGACCACAAGTGTGGGTGCTTCAGTCCTTCTTAGAGGGGGGAACAAAAATACTCACAAGAGGAAATATGGACACAAAATATGGAACAGAGACTGAAAGAAAAGCCATCCAGAGACTGCCCTACCTGGGGATCCAACCCATATATATACAGCCACCAAACCCAGACAACATTGATGATGCCAAGAAGTATATGCTGACAAGAGCCTTGACACAGCTGTCTCCTGAGAAGCTCTGCCAGAGTCTGACAAATACAGAGGCAGATACCTGCAGCCA
This sequence comes from Rattus rattus, assembly GCF_011064425.1. Taxonomy (NCBI): domain Eukaryota; kingdom Metazoa; phylum Chordata; class Mammalia; order Rodentia; family Muridae; genus Rattus; species Rattus rattus. The sequence continues at coordinate 67,468,100 of NC_046160.1, forward strand.
ACCATTGAACTGAGGATAGGGTCCCCAATGGAGGATTTAGAGAAAGGACTGAAGGAGCTGAAGGGGTTTGCAACTCCATAAAAAGAATAACAACAACAAAAGAAAGGAAGGAAGGAAGACAGACAGACAGACAGACAAAGAAAAAGAAAACTAATTTTCCCTTTGCAAGTGGATATAAATTTCAGAGAGTTTCTTGACTAGAAGGGGGATACTGTATACATGCCCCTTCTCAGTACTGGAATCCACATGGCTTAAACCTGTGGAGGTCTGTGCATGTTACTGAAGTATCTATGAGTTCATATGTGTATCAGTCCTGTGTCTGGAAGACATTTACTTTGACAACCATCATTCTAGATCCTATAACCTTTCTGCCTCTTCTTCCACATATTTTTCTGGGCCTTGAGGTAAACAGAGACATTTACTCAGGAAAAGTTAGAAATCAGAATTGTGAGGTCGCATAGTAATAAACAGTGGGGCTTTGACTCAGTCATGTGAAACTTCAGTACCAGTCCTGTTCATCATTGTCTCTTTGCTGTTTGATTTGTGGTCTTTGGGACAATGGTATTATTAAAAAACAGATTGAAGAAGGAGGAGGAAGAAGAAGAAGCAGAGGAGGAGGAGGAGGAGGACGACGACGACGACGACGACGACAACGACGACGACTAGAGAGCAAGGCAAACACCTGACACCAACCTCAGGCCCTACACATACACACACACACACACACACACACACACACACACACATACACACACACACACACACACAGAGAGAGAGACAGACAGACAGACAGACAGACAGAGACAGAGACAGACAGAGACAGACAGAGACACAGAGAGAGGCAGAGAGAAGCAGAGAGAGGCAGAGAGAAGCAGAGAGAAGCAGAGAGAGATACAGACAGAGACAGAGAGGATAATGAAGGTGCATACACACTAAGAGTGAGAGAGATAGCATATATACCATACACATACCCCAAAAAGGGTAAATTTAAATTTTTTAAATCTTAAAAATTAAAGGAAGAAATTTTAATTCATGAATATCTGGCCTTAGTAAGATGAGACGTTGAAGAGTAAACCCACTGATATATTAGCTCAATCCTCTTGCTGTCCTTAATCTGAATGTAGTAGCTTCTATGGTAAAGACAGCTAGCAGATGCCGCAGGGTGTAGGAGACAGGAAGGGTAGGGCAGCATCTCCTCTTATTTCTCCTATGTGTCATGTACTGTGAAACTTGAGTTATAACCTGGACAGCACACAACTGAATAGCTGTCTGATTACTTTCAAGCCTTTGAGGGATGTTTTAGAAACCAATCTCTAGGAGCAAAAGAAGATGTGTTCAAAATTCACCATTTAGTCTTGTTTGTATATTTCGCTTCGGTAAAACTCAGCAGACTTGAACTAAGTATTTATAGAAAAGAATCTATTATGATTCTATGTCTGTAAAGAATTTTTTAATATCTGTAAATTTTAACACAGCCTCTACAATAAGCCCTATACACCCACATAGTAGTCAGCTTTCTGCCACTATAGCAAAACTCCTGAGTGATAAGATTATAAATGGAAGTGGTTTCTTATGCTTTGTGGTTCTAAAAGGTGTGTGTGTGTGTGTGTGTGTGTGTGTGTGTGTGTGTGTGTGAGAGAGAGAGAGAGAGAGAGAGAGTGTGTGTGAGTGTGTGTGTGTGTGTGTGTGTGTGTGTGTGTGTGTGTGTGTGTGTCTTACATGAAAAGGAAACAGAACCCTCCCTGGGCCAGGAGGGAAAGACCAGCCAGGATCCCAAAAGCCCCTTCAAGAGCATACCATTGAGTCCAGCTCTCCCAGTAGACTCACTCCCACCACCTTTGTCTCTGTAGACGCTAAGCCTTGAACCATGGGCCATGGCAGCCCACTAACTTGCTGGGTGCTGACATCCATTGGTCTTGTTTCATCTACCAACCATGCATGTATTCCTGTAATTTGACTCTTTAAAAAAAACAAAGGTTTATGGTTGTCACCCAAAGAACCAGCTTTGTAGCAACACCTCCATCACACATCTATGTATTATACTCCGCTCTTATTCCCTCTCCACAGTGCCTTCTCTGGGCTCCTCTGCCCATCTCTTGGACTTTATCCCAACTACATCACCCTTCTAATTGTCCAGCTTCCCAAACCCTCACTTTCCTTCTTGGGACACTGGGCAGGGTAGGTCAGGGGTGATACAAGGTTCAAGGTATTAGTTCGCCCGGGTGTTGTGAGCATTAAGGGGAACCTGCAGGTTTCTGACCCATAAATGCTACTGTATCAGGATGAACAACGCCCCCTGAAACCCTGATCTTCTGCTACAGTCCCGCTAGTTTGGAGAACTCACTTTCTGGCCAATGATGAAGCCAGGGCAACACCACCTTCATCTCTGTTTGACTTGGATAATGACAGGGGCTGCCCTTCCAGGACTCTTGGGGCAGTGCTGCATGGGTTCATTAGCTGCCTCAAAATATGAGAGGCATACAGCATACCATTCTGGAGGCTTCTAGAGCAGCGTGTGGCAGGGCACACCTGTAATGCCAATACTGAGGTAGGAAAAACTGTCAGGCCCTGGGACTTGCCACTTGCTAGCCAGACAGGCTGGTCTGCTTGGGAAGCTCCTGGCTGCTGAGAGACCCTGTCTCTAAAAACAAAAAAGACAGGACCTAGAGGGGTAGCTCAGTGGCTAAGAGCACTTGCTCCTCTTGCAGAGGACCTGAATTTTACTCCCAGTACCGATATCAGGTGGCTCGCAAACCAACTGTAGCTCCAGTCTCAGAAAACCCAACATCTCTTCTGGCCTCTGTGGGCACCTGGTGGTGCACCTTTGAGGTTTTCTGGATGTGCACATACATACACTCCATCCCACGCAGATACACATAAAATAAATAAATGTTGGGAGAAAAAAACAGCAAAGTAGATGGCTCTCACAAGGAACAACACCTAGAGATGACCTCGGCCTCCACATGCACACACACAGATCTCCTTGTACACACACACACACACACACACACACACACACACACACACACACACACACACACACACGAAGTTCCTGGACTATTCGGCATCCCAGAACTGGAGTGTTAGCCTTCCCAGCTATATAATCTATTGGAAATGTGTGTTACCATGAGAGAGTGTGGCAGTACCCAGGAACCTGGGCAGCTAATTAGCTGTACGGCATTATGCAGGCGGCTTCTCCCCACAAAACGATGTCTGATATGGAACTGTGACCCTAACTTCTGTGCCAGCTCGAAGCTCACTCTGATCAGGTACCTCCCACAAAGCTGGCAGAGATGGCCAGAAGCCATGGCAGTCTAAAAACACCTCCACAAAGCGCCTCTTCCCATCAGAGCTGTCACATTTGACTGGAAAAACAAAACTCTTTGTCGCTTCTAATAAGTACTAAGAGACTGATGAGGTAATGACTTTTTTCTTTTCCTCCCCCAGCGCTAATCTCAAATACAATAATGTCTAAGTACGATTTTTATGCTTGGACATTCTGCTGCTGACTCAAAAGTGAGCTCTTTGTCTCTCAGTCCCCGACTCAGAAACCGAGATGGGGGGAGGGGGATGCGCTGGGTGAACAGCCCTCCCTCCTGCCTGAAATGGCGTATGACAGACGAGATATATGATGAGGGTACAAAGCCCCGGTGATAATAGCTTTTCTTATTTATCGATTGCAAATAAAATTCACAGAGTGTGAAGCTGCCAACTGCAGTGGCGGGAGCTGGGCAGGGAGGCCATCAGGAAGTGCGTGCACGACTCAGAGCTAGGAAGGTCCGGGGGGTGCAAGGCTAGACCTGGCGATGGCTGAGCCTGGTGGCAGCCGCCTGGTGACAGCTGCCCGCTGCTGCTAGCCTGCTAACATCCTGAGCAGAACACACAGTTGCCTTCCTGCCTCTGTCTCCCCAGGCGAGGGAGAGCTCCCGAATTTAGAACTAGCTGTACCACTGTGAGCAAGCTATGACGCTGAACAGGAGTTGGAAGCCCTCCTGGCCTCTGTAGTCCTTCCCTGTAAACTAAGAAGCTATCCTCAGTCAGTAGATAGCCAGCTACACAGAGCTGGGCAGTTACGGCGCCAAGATGGACAAACAAGGGCACTGGCCTTGCTAGGAAGAGCAGGCAGGTAGGTCTGCAAGCTACTGCACAGACAGCACAGTGAAGAGAAAGCCCGCAGCCTCTGAAATGCAAGTTATTCCCTGTCTTCATTACAGATCTCACGCTAGACCCCAAACTCCAAAGCCACACTGTCCACACAAGACGTTCACCACAAAAAATGGGTTCAAAAATCAACAAAACAGAAGCTGGGCTCCTGGGTAAAGCCTTGGAAGGATCAGAAGGGGTTGTAGGCCTGAGGGCTCATTTGCATATTGCCGGAGGATTTAAATGCTACTGGAAACCAAGCTGCTCCTCTCTGTGCCTTCTCTCTCTTCGATGTCATTACTGAGATGGCACAAGAGAAAAGACCGACGACTGGCTGTTAGCGGTTCTTATGGTTACAGAGCTAAGAGCCCTGGTTCCTCTTTCATGCAATTCGGGCCTCTCCGTAACATGTCTCTTGTATTTCAAGACCTGCAGAAGAATCAGACAACTTCTCTCATCTGATGAGGTGAGGCCCACCTAAGTGGAACATCCTCTTGATTAAAATCAACTGATTTGCCTTGCAGGTTTCAAGGGGCTTCGTCATGGAACCCAAGCAAGGGAATCACATCGGCCTTATTCTTCAGCAATGTCATACACTGTCACTGTCCCTCCAGCATCCTCTCTCACCCCTCTCCCACTCCCTCTGAACCTCTTCTTTTCCACAGTCCTTCCCCTATTCTTCATGTCCTTGTCTTTTCTTTGTGACCCATGGGTGTGACTTCCTTGGGCTGGCTATATCATTGAAGAAAAGAACTCTGTTTCCTGAGCAATCCTTAGCTGACAAGAGCCCCCCCAGGAAGAGGTGGTGCATCCTGAGCCCCTACCCATTCACCTCCACCTTTCTTCTTTTGTTCTGGTTAGATACGAAAAGCAGGTTTAGCCCACATCTGAGGGGATGCAATTATACACGCACATGGTTACTGGGGTCGTCTTGGACTCTACCAAAGGATCTACCTCCATATCCTTTCATACAATTGGGACTTGGGCTTGTGTAACATACATTGTATAGGTAATTATCGTGTGCTATTGAGCTCACTGAGAAGTTGACCATGGAAGCAGGACTACACTTCACACACCATGTTTTCTCATCATGTCCTCCAAAGCCCCTTGTCCAAACATGGGCTAGTCACCCAGAACTCTGTGACAAGGAGAGAAGAGAACAACAAAACAGCCCTCGAGCAAAAGTACAGTGCCCTTAAGAGCAACTGGGAGTATAAGCATATGATTCTCTAGCTTACCTCACACAAAAGTGCCTGCAGTGGAAAAGAGCAGCCATGGGAAGCTCAGTCAGGGGAGAAAGCTCAACTGGGAACAGCAGCACACCGCTCATCTCCCCAGTCAGCTCTGCTGGATGATGTTATCTCTGTCTGCTGCTACTTGGTCTTTTAGTCAGAAGCCTCCCCTGAGAGGACCCGGTTCTGCCTGGAACTCTCACTGTTGGGACTAATCCTACCTGTCTCTCTGTCTCTGTCTCTCTCAATCTCTGTCTGTCTCTGTCTCTGTCTGTCTCTATATCTCTCAATCTCTGTCTGTCTCTGTATGTCTCTGTCTCTCTCTATCTCTATCTCTCAATCTCTGTCTCTGTCTCTGTCTGTCTCTCTCTATCTGTCTCTATATCTCTCTGTCTCTGTCTCTCTGTCTCTGTCTGTCTCTCTCTATCTGTCTCTATATCTCTCAATCTCTGTCTGTCTCTGTCTGTCTCTGTCTCTGTCAATCTCTCTCTGCCTCTCCGTGTCTCTCTCTCTCTCTGCTATGTGATATTCACTCTTTTACTTTGGCCTGCTGTATATTCAGTACATTCACTCATTCAAGACTAAAAGGATGTCTGTGGTAAATCATTCTCTACACCATACCAAACAGTTGGTTTCAGTCTGTAGAATCTTTGACTCTTGCTAAGGGAAAGTCTTCTAAAAGTAAGTCTTCCCCCATTAGAACCATCCGTATGATACCCGGGTTCTGTCTCTTTTATTCTGAGCTGGGAACTGAGAGTCATGGGAAAGGTTTTACCTCTATCCTAGCAACTTTCTTTTCAAAAAGAAAAAAGATTTACTTTTATTTTATGTGTATGTGTGTTTTGCCTGCGTGTATGTCTGTGTACCTTGTGCATGTCCAGTGCCCAAGATGGCCAGAAGAGGGCATTGGATTCCCTGTAACTGGAGTTACAGACTTGTGAGTGGGTCCTCTGGAAAAGGAGACAGAACACTTCTGCTCCAATCTAGCAATCCCTGGTGTCCCCACCCCAGCAGCATCTCTCCAGGATGTGACTGGAAAAAGGAGCTGTCCTAGGGCAAAGTCAGTTTCTAAGAAAGTGGCTTGGATAAGCCTGAGCTTAATCCCACGGTAACTATCACTTCTCTGCTATTAAATATTCCAAAAGCCACTTGAGGACTTTGGGGGATGGGGCTTTGCTCACAGATTAAGTATGCTCAGCCAGCAACTTGGACACTTGGAAAGTACTCAGGGCAACCATACATGTTCTTATTACAAAACAAAAAGATAACTGTCTACATGAGGTGATGGTTACTTTAATTAATCTTGACTGAGGTGAGCACTTCACACTGCATACATATTTGCTTATGTTATAGATAAGGGTCTATATGATATGTGTTTACAATTTCTCAGTTGACATCACTACAGTCAGGGAAAGAGTTGCCTGAGGTAGGATCTATGAAAAGTTTGCATCCCTAAAACATGGAGGCTGCAGGCAGGGGCTGCACTGGTTGCTTTCTTTGGGTTAGAGTTCTGCAAAAGCATATACAATAATCCTGTGCTGACTTTTTACATTCCTACATGGAGGTGTGAAAGAGTCAGAGAAAGAGTTGCAGACACTGTAAGCCAGATCGACTCCATCTGAAAGCCTGAAGACAGTGAGTCAAAGGGAACAAAGGAAATGGAATTGGCCATTCTCAGTTAAAAGATGAACAACTTTGGCTGGGCATGGCAACACACATCTTCCATTCCAGCACTCAGGCAGAGGCAGAGGCAGAGGCAGAGGGCAGAGGCAGAGGCAGAGGCAGGGGGCAGAGGCAGAGGCAGAGGGAGGGCAGGGGCAGGGGCAGGGGCAGGGGCAGGGGCAGGGGCAGAGGCAGAGGCAGAGGCAGAGGCAGAGGCAGAGGCAGAGGCAGAGGCAGAGGGATCTCTGTGAGTTCAAGGCCATCCTAGCCTACAGAATGAGACCTTGACTCAATGAAGGAAAGACTGGGGGTGAGGGGAGTACGTCAGCAACCTTAAAGTATTTTCAATATATAAAAAGTCAATTTGGGAAGACTTTGCACGTACGTAGAGCCAGTGAATGAGGTGGCTAAATCTTAAGCCATGTTTAAATCTTTAAAAAGAAGGAGGGCAGACTGAACAGATGGCTCAGAGGTTAAGAGCACCTGCCACTCTAGCAAAGCCTGTGTTCAGTTCCCAGCACCCACATGGTAGCTCACAGCTGCCTAGAACCTCAGTTTCAGGGAATGTGATGCCCTCTCCTGGCCGCCATGGGCATCTGCATGCATGCCACATACGTATACATGGTCACACACACACACACACACACACACACACACACACACACACGATCAATAATTAAACCTTTAGAAAGAAACATTCATGCATTAAATCAGACTCTGGTCTATAGATCCGCATGTGAGTCTTTTTAGCAAAGATTTGGATGGCAGAGCAAGAACTTGGCTTTTCAGTTAATAGTGAAAGTTTCCAGATAGGAGACAACTTATAGAGAATAAAAATCAGGATCAAATTAAGTCCTAGCCAAGGCTGAGCTCCTGTAGCTGCAACTGCTAGAGCACTGGTTAAAAAATAAATAAAAATAAAATAAAATAAACCAAAAAAAAACAAAAAACAAAAAAAAAAAAACAAGTGTAGAGGCCCACACCTCTAATCTCAGCAGATTAGATGCTGCCAGATGTCTATGAATTCAAGGCCAACAGAGACAAATACTTGAAGCCAACCATTGAACTGAGAACAGAGTCCCCAATAGAGGAGTTAGGAAAGGACTGAAGGAGCTGAAGGGGTTTGCAACCCCATAGGAAGAACAATATCAACTAACCAGATACCCAGAGCTTCCAGTGACTAAACCACTATCCCAAGAGTACACAGGGATGGACCTATGTCCGTCTGTATATGTGGCTCAGAGGTTAAGAGCACCTGCTACTCTTATGCACATGTAGCAGAGGATGGCCTTGTCGGGCATCAATGGGAAGACAGACCCTTGGTCCTGTCAAGGTTCCATTCCCAGTGTAGGGGGATGTCAGGGCAGGGAGGCAGGAGTGGGTGGGTGGGTGGGGGAGCACCCTTATAGAAGTAGGGGGAGGGGAGATGAGATAGTGAGTTTCTGGAAGGGAAACTGGGAAAGGGGATAACAGTTGAAGTGTAAATAATAAAAGTATCCAATAAAAGGAAAAACTAAAAACAAAAACCCAAAAAAACAGGTGTAGAGGCCCACACCTCTAATCTCAGCAGATCAGATGGCTGGTAGATGTCTATGAGTTCAAGGCCAGCCTTGTCTACAAAGAGTTCCAGGCCAGCCAAGGCTATGTAGCAAGACGGTGTCTTTAAAAAAAGAAACAATAAAATCCATCGTGCCTCAGAAATCAGTGCACAGGCTTCCATTCGTGACTGACACACAGTTGTTCATTCGTCGGAGATTTCCTGGGTGGCTGACAGGCTGCCAGGGAGATCTCTATCTTCCCCACGGCTTTTTGTCCAGTGAAGACTACTGCAGCTCAGCCAAAGTGTTATCAGAGGCGGCTCTTACTTATTGGAGATCTTAAGCCCAAGATGACGATAACCAGCACTTTCTGACTGATCTGCAGATAGCCAGCAATTCACGCGTTCTTCCCCACTCAGTCCTCCAGTGGCTAACGCTATCCCATTTCCTGAGGAAGATGCCAACATCGTATGCGGGTCTCTTCCTACAGCGGTTCCTAAGCTTTCTGCCATCAAAGTTGAGCTCCTACCCCAGGCTCCATCAATCCCTCTCTGCTGCCTGTCAAAACCTTAAGCCTCGAAGATAGTACTAGAGTGTGGTCTGCTGGAGTTTTCAACTGGCTGCTACATTCTTGTGGGCCTTGGGAAGGGAAGCTACAGGGTGAGAATGCAGGGATGCCTCGGTCAGAGACTGCCTGCCTGCCTGTCTGTCATGCAAGGCAACTCCTACACCACTGCCCTCCCTGGATGGAGCAGACACGCCTTGGGTTGTGGGCGAATTTGGCCGCTAGAGGGCAGGGTGCACATTGAGCAATCCCCACAGAAACAGGGATAGACCTTTGTGAAAAGATAAATTGCAGGCCTCCTTAAACTCAATGCTGGTAAATGTTTGCTTTGTTCCCACACGGACTTTTACAACAGACTATGATACCTGTACCTGCCTGTCAGACCAAAATGACGGGAAAAGTTTTTCTTCCTTGTGATTGGCTCCCTTTTTTTTTCCCTTACTATTCTCGGAATTGCAAAGCCTCATACGGATCAATTAAGAGATGAAAGACCAAAAGCTTTTTTGTTATCCTAGGACCTTTCACAAACTTTACAGTACAGTCTAAAGGAGCAAACACCCGCGACCTACTGTCCATATGATAATAGCCATTCTCTGTCCATCGTAATGGTAACAGCAATCAGAAGGGTTTTGGTATCAGCCTAAGGTTCAAATCCTGGCCCATTCCTCACCAACTGAGGACTGAGTGGGGAAGAACGGGTGAATGACTGGCTATCTGCAGATCAGTCAGAAAGTACTGGTTATCGTTCAAGTCCCCTAACCTTCATGAACATCAGTCCCCTCATCTATAAAACAGAACCTACCTAAGAGGTTTGTTGAATGGGGCAGGTATTAGATGAGTTGCTAACTACAAACACTTACAGTCAGTACTGTTAGCCTATGCTGCCATCCATAATGGTTATTGTTAGTAGAATAGAAGTTCAGCTGTACAGTAATGCCACTGAGAAAGGAAAGGTGACGTTCTAAAGGCCACCTTGCCTTCCTTTCCTGAACTGCAATTCTCCTGCACTGCAGCCATCGCCTCCTTCTCTGGTACAAATGAAGAGGTTTCCTTCCTCAGACAAAAGGCCAGCCCTTCAGTCCACAGCTCAGAGTCACATTCTCCCACCTTCTCTGGGAACTTGACTTCTCTGATGACCATCACACCTGACTGTACGTCTTCATCTTTCTCTCCACTCACCCACTCACCCTTCCCCTTCAGTGGTGGTTTGCATATGCTCAGCACAGGGAGTGGCACTATTAGAAGGTGTGGCCTTGTTTGGAGGAAGTGTGTCACTGTGGGGGTGGGCTTGGAGACCCTGCTCCTAGCTGCCTGAGCTCAGTCTGTTCCTAGCTTCCTTTGGATGGAGATGTAGAACTCTCAGCTCCTCCTATTTCGTGCCTTCCTAGACGCTGCCATGCTCCTGCCTTGATGATAATGGACTGAACCTCTGAACCTGTAAGCCAGCCCCAATTAAATGTTGTCCTTTATAAAACTTACATTGGCCATGGTGTCTGCTCACAGCAGTAAAATCCTAAGACACCTTCCATTCCCATGTTTAAACATAGGTGAGCCTATTTTGTCTCAAAAGAAAAACAGATAAGTAATGGCAAAACTTCTGTAGTAGCTGTGGTGGTTTGAATGTGCTTGGCACACAGGAAGTGGCGCTATTGGGAGGTGTGACCTTATTGGAGGAGGTGTAGCCTTGTTAGAGGAAGTGTGTCACATGGACTTTGAGGTCTCTTACGTATGCTCAAGTCTGGCCAGTGTGATCCAGAGCCTCCTACTGGCTTCCTTTGAATCAAGATGTAGAACTCTCAGCTTCTCTAGCACCATGTCTGCTGGGATGCTGCCATGATGATGATGTCTGTCTGCCATTCCATTTCCCTTCTTGCTTGACTTTCAACAATAGTGACATCTGAATTGGCAGCTTTGGCATGAGTGTCCCTCGACTGCCGCTACACAGACTATTCCTCTGTCTGTGTTTCCCCTACCTTTTCTGCCTACTTGGTAGATGTTAGGAACTTCCTGGCTCCCAGACCTTTCATCTCTCCTTCTCTACTTTTTTTTTTTTTTTTTTTTTTTTTTTTTTTTTTTCGGAGCTGGGGACCGAACCCAGGGCCTTGCGCTTCCTAGGCAAGCGCTCTACCACTGAGCTAAATCCCCAACCCCTCCTTCTCTACTTATGATTGGTCCTTAGGATCCAGTTTCTCTCTCCATGCCCAGCATGCCCCTTGACACCCAGGCTCATCATGCTCAAACTGAACATGCTTACTCTTCCCAGCACCCCGCCACCCTCTACACATTCTCCAACAGTCTCTAATAGTGAAGCAAAATCTACACCCCATGCAACCATACAGCGAGGTCAAAAATTTCTAGAGCATTCTTACTGCTTTCCTCTTCAAATTACATGCACCTGATGTAATGCAGAGGACCAGAGTTCACCTACATAGAGCAATTCACAGTTACTATCTGTGACTGATGTACCAGGGGATCTGATGCCTTCTTCCAGCCTCTGTGGGCACTCACACACATGCACATACATATACACGTAAGGGGTTTTAAATGAACCATTTTTTTTTTTCATCTCAAAATCCATGTTCCAAAATGCATCTGGGTTTGGGAGTGTAGCTTAGTCTTAACTACGTTAGCACAGCTTAACATTCTGAGGCCTCTCAAAAACTGAATGAAATGAGCTTACCTGGCCTCTTGGTATGCCGGGCACACCAGGGATAGGAAGGTTGAACAAGTCACAATCCCTGCCCTGAGGACAGTGCAGCCCCAGGAGCAGGACACAACTGTGACCATCAGTGTAAAGCGACAGCAGCAGCAGCAGCTCCAAGTTGTTGCACCTGGGGGGCCTTAGAGAAAGAAGAGTTGAGCAGAGCCAAGAGGGCCAAGGGCAGACACGAAAAGGAAGAATATGGCTCTTCCCATTCTGGGTGGGATGACAGGAATCTGGGGATAGAACGGGAATATAATATAATATAATATAATATAATATGGGGCAGAAGAAATGGCATCAAGGCAGAAATGTGTCAGGCCAACACCCACTGACACCCAGAAGATACCCACTTAAATCTGACGCCCTGAGCCCACTGGGAGAGCTGCACCTGTAGACCAATGGAGTCTGAGAGGAGAAAGAATGTTGTAAGAAGGTGAAGAACGGCTGTAACCAGTTATTCTTCCAGAAGATTCATTCCCTGCCAATCACGGGACATATGCCGTCCAGCACTCGGGAGGCAGAGGTAGATGGGTCTCTGTGAATCTGAAGCCAGCTGGGTCTACCCACTGAGTTCCAGGACAGCTTGAGCTGCATAGTCAGACCCTGTTGAAGGAGGAGGAGGAGAGAGGCTTGGGGAGGAGAACCAGAGGGGGAGGGGGGAGGGGGAGGACAATTGCTTGCTAGCAAAGGTGAAAGCACAAAAGAAGCTTGGGGATTTGGCTTTCATGACACAGGGAGGACCAGGGAGGCAGACACCCCAGTTGGGGTTAGGCACAAACAGTACCCGGTAGCCGGATGAGTGACAGGGATCCAGGAAAAAGATAGCATGAAGAAAAAGAGACCTGTTTACACCCTAGGCTCAGCTGGAGAGCCCCTTACCCTTCCCCAGGACCCCAAGAGTAGCCTAGGGGCCAACAGGAGGCAGAGAACCCAGCCCTGCTCTAAGCCATAAAGAGAGCAGCACAACGGAAGCTGGTTGTAAAACTTAAGCAGATCAGACACCATAAAATACTTTGTAATGCGCCATTGAGGCGGCCAAATAAGAGGCTTGGATAAATTTATATTCCAATTGCTAAACATTACAGTCAATTTAAAAACCCACAAAAGTTTTGCCGAACAACTGTATAAGTTAGAATGGATCTGTCGCAGCGTACAGTCCCTAATAGACGAGGCATAAAACAGTCCCATCTAACTCCCTCTCACCTGCTAAATCATCCTGAAATAGTTCTGCTAGCTCAACTCTCCCTTTTTCTTCCTTTCAAAAAAACACTGTAAGGTAATTCTTAGGTTAATGCGAATTTTATTTATTTATTTATTATTTATTCACCCCTTTCCCCCTCCAGACAGAAAGTACTAAAAACTGCCAGGGCCAGGGATTTATTATGCCTGAAGCCCTGCCTTCCGCCTCTGGTGGAAACCCTCTGCCTGTTTTGGGGGGTTGTTTCTCATTCATTAAGCTATGGTGAGATTATCAGCTCACAGTGGCTGTTTTTATAGATGTTAAAATTGATAAATATGCACTTGCATGGTCATATATACTGACATGTGTAGGCAAACATGAACATGTACATATGTGTACACACACACACACACACACACACACACACACACACACACACACACACACACGAGGCCAAGTACCAAAGGAAAAGCACTCCTGTCAGATGTGCTCTGACAGACTCCCTTTCCCAGTCTTCCTGCTCCATTCCCAACCACTCAACAGCAGTCAGAACTGAAGGAAACACTACTCCCCCAAATCCTGAGGTTCCCCCCTACTAAAGGAGCCTTTTCCTATCTCAGAAGGGACAACAGGCTCTCTGTAGTATCTATTAGCACCCGCTGGCCTCCAACCTTCCTCTGTTCTCACCCCATCCTACCCTAAACTGCAGCTCCTGGTCTCCCCCTTATAATGTCTCCCTCCCCCTCTCCATCGCCCTTTTCTGTCCCTCTTTTAGTCTGCTTTGCCCATGCCCTCTTTCTCTTCTTTGCTCCCATCTCCTCTCTTAGCCTGACCCAGTCTGATGGCCATGTTTAATCTACCGCTGTCCATATTTAGTCTATTACTTTCTCTCTCTACCGTGGACTCTTCCACATGCCTCTGGCTGTACTGTCCCTCATATCTACAACAAAATCCTTCTTCTCAAGCATACCTTGGAGCTATCATGTCTATGCAACTGCCGGTTGTGAAGCCCCACACTTCGGCAATAGAGATCTCAGATATAGAGCGTTTACCACAGTGTGTTCCCATTTCAAAGCCAAGAGTTATCCCGCAGAGCAAAAAAAAAAAAAAAAAAAACCACTTTAGAAATTCTCAACAGGAAGCTAGAAAGATAACGGTAGCCATTCCCATCGTTCGGCTGTTGTGACTGAGATCTAGGGAGGTTGAAGGTTAGTTTGGTATAACATGTCAAAAGACACATATGGAATCAGTGCTCCAATTTCTCTGTCCTGTGATGAGAGCCGAGGTTGGGAGCTGAGCAAGAGCAGGCCCATTAGAGTTAGGAGGGGCGTGAGGAGGGACAGAGTGGATGAAGTTTTTCTGACTATTCTATTCACAGTCAAAACATTTCTACTCCCTTAGCCTGGTTGGGATCCATTTTGTGTGAAAGTGGAATTGAAAGTAGAACTTACATGGCGAAGAGTATCTTTCTTTGTTCCCATCTTGGGGGTGGGGATGGCATTCGGGAAGTTTTCACAAAGAACCAGCTTACAAAGACACCGAAGGAACTGCTCTTGCATCACAAGTTCACCCTTGGACCTAAAGGGAGGAGAGGAGAGATGTCTTGGCACCATGTGAAACACAGCTGCCTGCTGGGGCAGTAAGACCTGTATACCATGCCATGGTCCGCACGTCAGCCACAGTATCCTCTTTAGGGCTACTACTGCTGTGATGGAACACTACAACCAAAAGCAAGTTGTGGAGGAAAGGGTTTATTCAGCTCACACTTCCACACCATAATCCATCTCTGAAGGAAGTCAGGACAGGGACCCAAGCAGGGCAGGAACCTGATACAAACGAGGCAGCAGCTGATACAAAGGCCATAGGAGGGTGCTGTTTATGGTTGTTCTCCCTAGCTTTCCCAGTCTGCTGCCCTATAGAACCCAGGACCACTACCTTAGGGATATTACCACCCACAATGGACTGGTCCCTCCTCTATCAATCATCAATTAAGAAAATGCCCTCTAGTCAGATGTTACAGAATCATTTTCTCAACTGAGGTCCCTTCCCCTCAGCTGATCTAAAACTATGCAGCACACATGCTTCTTAGGGTTACTGTTGCTGTGATGAAACACCATGACCAAAGCAACCCGGGGAGAAAAGGGTTTGCCTACTAATTGATGTAGAGTTCCACCTTGAACGGAGCTTTGAGCTTAGCTGAGGGAGGACTCCGTTTACCAGAAGGGCTTTTCCTTCTCTGAACTTGTTTGGGGAGCCAAAAACCCCACGCCCTCCAGCTGGGGAAGGCCAGTCAGTCCTTGGCAGACCTACACTTTCAACTTCCTCTTTTCCCCTTCCTCCACCCCCCACCCTCTTCCTCTTTTCCCAATAAGATCCGCCCAGCAAGTTACCTGGGATTCCTGGAAGGCTTCTCCATGCATGTGAGACATTTACAGAACATTAAACTCTAACCAACGATTTTCATTTAACCTGAAAACCCTTTCCCACTCTCCAAAGTCCGTAGATAGCCCTGGTTCACCCCCATAAAATGTATTCACACAAGCCACCCCAAATAAGTGTGCACACAAGCTAAGATTGTCTCAGAGATGTTTGGGAGAAGGCCTTTGTCTGTAACACTAACATCCTCAGAGAAGCACTCTGGATGCGCGCGCGTACACACACACACACACTCCCCCACTCACTCCCAGATGGCCTGGGATCCCACAGAACCCCATCCCCTTTGGACACCACTTCCAGCCTGGTATGAAGTGGCATCTGGGCATCCTTAGAGGAAGTGAAGGATGTGGAACCACAGCTGGACCCCGAAACACATACCACAAGGGTTTATTTGACTTATACCTCTACACTGCGGTCCATCACTGAAGGAAATCCGGATAGGAACTCAAACAGGGTTGGAACCTAGAGTTCCTAGATGAGGCAGAAACCATGCAGGGGTGTTGTTTAGTAGCTTACTTAACATGGTTTGCTCAGCCTGCTTTCTTATAAAACCCAAGACCTCCACCCCAAGGGTGGTCCGACCCACAGTGGAATGGGCCCTCCCCCATCAATCACTAAATAAGAAGATGGCCTACAGTTAGACTTTATGGAGGCATTTTCTCGATTGCAATTCCCTCTTCCTCAGTGACCCTAGCTTGTGTCAAGACGACATAAAACTAGCCAACACACTTGGGTTTCTCTCACAGTGGAAAACGTGAGGATAAAAGGAAGCAGACAGAATGACATGCCTCACAGAGTGGCTCATACTTTGCCATGTGTAGCCACCTCCTTTCCTGTATGGATTAGGGATCCAGGGCCAAAGAATTGAGAAGCACAACAACAACAACAACAACAACAACAACACTTTAAAAGATCTGGGGTGGGAGCCAGGTGTAGTGGTGCATGCCTTTAATCCTAGTAAAGACAGGCAAATCTCTGAGAGTTCAGGGTCAGCCTGGTCTACAAAGCGAGTTTCAGGACAGCCAGGACTACACAGAGAGATTTTGTCTTGAAAAAAAAAAAAAGGGAGGGGGGAGTCTTAGCCAAGTTCACCCAAATGAACTAAGACTAGCACTCTGCCTTCCCCAGAGCATAAGATGAAGGTCTAGGACATTGCCCAGAAAGGCAATGTGAGAAGATGTGCAGGTGGACACAGGACAAGTCAAAATAAGGCTGCCCAAATCGCTCTGGATCTGACTCCAGATAAACACCCACAAAATTGTGCCTAGCGGTGGTGGGGCAGGGGCTGAAAACAGGTGCCGGTAGCAGAGGTGGGGCCACACCGGTTTGGGATAGGAACAACCACTAACTTAAAAATAACCATAAAGACGACTTCCCCCCCAATTGCAAACTCAGCAATTTGCCAGTGTCCTTTAAAAACAATCCTACTTCCATAAGCCTTCAAGAGCCATTAATAGAAACTGATAGTTGGACTCTAATCTCTTTTGTGCCACTTGGGGGCAACACCTTCATGTTTGATTTATTGAGACTCTCACCTCTGTTTGCCTTCTGAAAGACAGAAGTTGCTAATCTGAAAGCTTTCTTCTCTTCCGTAAGTGGCTACAGAAAATTCCCAACCTGCTAACTACAGAGAGGCCTGAACCTTTTTTATGGATTTATTTATTTAAAAATCAAATTGTTTCACCCTCTCCTCCAGACCAGACAAGGTGAATGTCAGCTACAAAGACTGGCTTCTAGAAAGTCCCCCACAGGCCGGAAAGGGATTTCTGAGCTGTTCTCAGCTCAAGGCTGAGGCCACAGGCTGAAGGACCCAAAGAGACTGTCAGCAGCAGGATTAGCATATGCTAATCTAAGATATGCAGTGCTCAGGGAGTACCAGGGCACCTTTAGGAGAAGGAAACACCAGCCAATTACTCCTGAGACATCACAAGTAGGTGTGCAGGGCAGCAGCCACCATGAAATAGCCAGAGGTCTAGTGGGTAACCAGCAACAACAAGCCAGGGCTCCAGACATATGAGACTCAGGAGTCCAGATGCAAGGGACGTGTTCTAGCTACCTATGGGGCTGGTTCTAGACCTGGGCCCTTTGCAAGTAATCATAGACATTGGTCTTCCGATTACCAAAGCCTCATTATCTCCGCACTTCGTTGCCACAAATGGAGCTAATTATCGTTTGCCTAAAACAAGCCTTGGCCTTTCTTTGAGCCCTTCATCAAAGAGGGACACTGCCAACACAGACCAATGAGGAATCTCACACCACAGTGACAACTCTGTCCCTCCCCATTTGCACCAATTGGTCCTAGCTCTCCTCCCATAGACCCTCCCACTGCCAAGGCCAAGCCCTCGCCATCCCTGTCACTAAAGCAATAGCTTGCTACTTGATTCCCCATTCTGGTGATCCCCCAAACCATCCACATTGCCATCAAAAAGTTCATTCTGGGTTTATATCCTCTCCTACTTCCTAAACTTGAACACAGCAAAGCATAAAGCGCCTGGCACAGATCTGAGGGTTTTGTGAACTGTTCCCATGTTCTATGTGTTCCCCCAGGAACTACTGTCCACTAGACCCTTCCACTGCCCTTCTTAGAGCTTAATTCCTTCTCATCTGTATGCTTACTGTTCGTAGGCTGCAGGCTTCCCCTATACTGTTCACTACATGGCGGGATAGCTGTTAGCCTCCCGGTCATTGCCTCTGTAAACAGCAAGAAACAGGTTGTCTTCTTGTATGGCCCTTAGCTACTATGAGTGGTACCTACTCAGTCATGGCTGCATCAATTCAGACAAGACCCAGGAATCGAAGGTGACAGAGAAGCTGAGGCACAACTGACTGGGCTGGAGTTTATTTGATGCGTGTTCTACAATATTGCAAATGAAATACCTCTTACATAATATCGTGAATGACCATAGGGAGTAAATAAGGATGCAGAGGTAAATTCCACTTACTTTTGCTTACTCTTTCCAGAGAATGAATGCAGCCTGTCTGCAAGCTAAGTGAAGGAGCTACAACATGTGGTTTGTGCCACATGACCTTGCCCCCTTAGTGATAGCTGATTAGACCAAAAATAAATAAAAATAAAAAATAAATAAATAAATAAATAAATAAAAGAAAAAATAAAAATCTGGAGATCGTCTCAAAAATCTAAAGAATGTATGAAATCAAGGAAAATGTTAGATTTATATCAAATCACAGCTACAGGTAAGAAAAGATAAATACTGGGTCTGGGGAGATGACTCAGTCACATAAGCATGAGGATCAGAGTTCAAACCTCACCCACTGTACTGACTGGTTTTGTGTGTCAACTTAAGCTGGAGTTATCACAGAGAAAGGAGCCTCCCTTGAGGAAATGCCTCCATGAGATCCTGCTGTAAGGCATTTTCTCAACTAGTGATCAAGGGTGGGAGGACCCAGCCCATTGTGGGTGGTGCCATCCCTGGTCTGGTAGTCCTGGATTCTATAAGAGAGCAGCTGAGCAAGCCAGTAGTAACATCCCTCCATGGCCTCTGCATCAGCTCCTGTTTCCTAACCTGCTTAAGTTCCAGCCCTGACTTCCTTTAGTGATGAACAGCAATGTGGAAGTGTAAGCTGAATAAAAATAAACCCTTTCCTCCCCAACTTGCTTCTTGGTCATGATTTTTGTGTAGGAATAGAAACCCTGACTAAGACAGCCACATAATAAACCAAGCATGGTGGCATGCATCTATAATCCTAGCCCTGGGGAGGCACAGACAGAAAGATCCCTGGGGATCAGTACCACCTGCCTGGTCTAAATAGTAAACCAGATCCCAAACGGAGCTCCTATCTGTTAAACAGTGTGGATGGCTCCTGAGGAATGACATCTGAGGTTGGCTTATGACCTCTACATGTATTCACACACAAGTGCACATGTGCCTATATACACAAGAAAAATAGCATAGAATAAGATGTTAATGATTCATCACAACTAACACGTTTAGGACTTTCTACTTGCCATATGCCATGCTGTTTACCTGATATCCTCCCCCCCACGGAGCTGGGGACCCAACAGGGCCTTGCGCTTCCTAGGCAAGTGCTCTACCACTGAGCTAAATCCCCAACCCCACCTGATTTCCTCTTTACAACAAATCTGTGAAATATCAACCTCAGAGTCTTCCTCCCCCACCCTGATTGGAATCTGATTTTAGAGCTGGCTTCATTTGCATACACCACAGACACTGACTAGCACCATTACAGCCCCACTGTATAGATGGGAACCAGAACTCTCCAATTCATATCCCAAACAGAGGGTTGATAGCCAGACTCTGTGTCTCCAGAACATAAGCTCTTAACGTTTCATTAGTATCTATAGCTTGGGTTCCCAGTAACCCTTTCTTTCTTCCTTTCTTTCTTTTCTTTCTTTCTTTTCTTTCTTTCTTTCTTTCTTTCTTTCCTTTCTTTCTTTCTTTTCTTATTTAGCGATTTCTGTATCCTTAACTGGAGATCATTTGTGAGCCCCCTCTCTTGCTGTTTTCAGAATGAAATGAAGGAAGAACTAGTCCGGTCGTGGGAGCAGGTGAAGTGTCTGCCATCATAGGGAAAATCTGAGAACCCTGCAAAAGCCAGTTGTAATGGAGCGCTTGATATCATCCTGTGGTTATGGGTGAATCTGCAAAGCTGCACGAGGGGCTGAGTAGTGGGGATGGATTGACCTGGGAAAAACCAGTAGAACCAGGCCCTGTGTCCCCAGCATATAGAGGGAGTTGGGCAGAGAAGAATGGAGGGGCCACACACTTGTGTCCCCTTCTTAAAGCTACTCCAACAGCATGGGGCACTAAACCCTGGGCGCAGTCATCCTACAGTGGTATCATTGGGTAGGTAGACGGCCGTTTTCCTTGGGCGAGAAAATGGACAGTGCTTCTAAGGAAACTAACACTGGAAACTGCACCTGTTAGACAAAGCTTCCGAGTTCAGCATCTAAGACAATGGTTCTCAACCTTCTGAATGCCGACAGTTCCTCATGTTATGGTGACCCCAACCCAACCATAACATGATTTCATTGCTACTTTATAACCATAATGATGTTGCTCTTGTTATGAGTCATAATGTAAAGAGCTGATATGCAGGAGATCTGAGATGTGACCCCCAAAGGGTTTGTGACCCCCAAAGGGTTTGTGACCCACAGGTTGAGAGACATGGATCTAGAGTTTTAGATCCACCAACCACCTAGCAGAGATCTTGATCCTTCAGCTGCAAACCCTCCTTCTCAACTTTCCTGGGTTTCCCACAAGCAACATTTGCATCAGTTACCTCAAAGCCACCAGAAACAGGAGCTGGGAAACTATTGTCACTCTGTAGGATAGTCTGGGTTTTTTGTTTGTTTGGTTGGTTGGTTGGTTGGTTTTGTTTTGTTTTTTTTTTTTTTGTTGTTTTTTTTTTTTTTTTTTTAGCAGTGTTCTGCTCATGTTAGACAGAAAATTCCTGGGGGTAGGAAACTCGGGCTATAATTCAGCAAGTGCCTGCTGCAAAATGTAAGAATCCAAGTCCAGATCCCTACCACCCACCTAAAAAACTGGTCCTAGCGGCGCCCGTGAGCTGTTGACAAGTTACCCCTGGAACTTTCTGGTCAGCATCTAGCAGAATCAGTGAATTTCAGATTTAGTAAGAGAGACCAGTCTCAAAAAATAGAGGGGGAAGTGGCCAGAGAGATCACTTAGTTAAGAATGTGCACTACATTTCCAGAGGACCTGAGTTCAGTTCCCAGTTTCTGCCTCAGTGTCTCACAATCACCTGTAACTCCAGCTCTAGGGGACACCATGCCTCTGGCCTCCATGGGTACTTGCACCCAAAAGCATATACTGGAGTGGCATATGCACACAAACACGTAGGCATGGTGGCGCACATCTCTAATCCCAGCACTCAGGAGGCAGAGACATGCAGATCTCTCTGAGATCCTATCTTAAAGAGAGGGGCAGGTGGAGGCGGCGTGAGCAATAGAAGACACCTGGCTTCCACTTGCGGGTTACCAACTCATGTGACTATACAGACATACATGAAAAAAAGAAAAACCACAAGGGAAAGAAAGAAATGGAAGTAAGGAAGGGAGGAAGAGAGGGACCAGGGAAGGTTATCTACAGGGAACCTCTCTATGATCTGGGGCACCTATAAAGGGCCTCTGAGCAAAGTTGCGACTTGGAGAATTGGAGGAACTCACCACTGAGCTCTCTGCTCAGGGAGGGTCACGGGGAGTTTGTAGTTTCAGTCGCAAGAATTCAGCCAGCCACACAGAATCACATGAGCAAGAACACAGAGTATCTGACAGAGTCTTGAGTTTTTCTTCAAACAAGTATGAGGTGGTGGTAAGCCCTCACAGTCTTTCCTCACTTCAGATGGTCCTACACCCTTCCTAGTTGAGCCCATACCCAGTACAGACTGTCACCCCCTGTGTAGAGGACACCCAAGTGTGAAAGGTGACCAGGAGATTGGAACCCTTACTGCAAAGGGAGGGACACTTAAGAGGGTAAGGAAGGGGGCCCTTAGACAAGTTACCGTTTGATGCAAATGTCAGTGGCTTCTGGGAAACAGACTGGAAGGAAAGCCATAGAAATTAGCTCATGAGGCAACTGTAATAATCATAGCAGAGGGACATAGGTGCAACTGAGCCCAGTGAAAAGAACTATAAGGGCACAGAATAGACAAGACCAGGTGACACATGGGGAAGAGGAAAAGGACGACTGGGGGCTCCCAAGGTTCTGAACAGAACAAACAGCTGTTTGTTGAAAGGGAAATCAAAGAGGTGAGGTAGAGGCCAGGAGTGTCCTCTGTGAGCCCAGGGTGGAGCCACCACAAAAGGCTATCAACATCTCAGTGGGAACTGGCTGAACCAGGCTTCAACTGCACTGGCAATTTTGTCTATTGGTCCCTGAACTTGTTAGCCACTGAGGGATGGTTCAATTCTTAATTCCTTTTGATGCTCACTTCATCCCGCAGAGTGGTTCCTGACCAGCTACTGGCTGAGCAGATATGACCCTGAGCAGAGTGAAGGAAGGATAACAAACAATAGAAAATGAACAGCAGGGTTGGGGATTTAGCTCAGCGGTAGAGCGCTTGCCTAGCAAACACGAGGCCCTGGGTTTGGTCCCCAACTCCGAAAAAAAGAACCAAAAAAAAAAAAAATGAACAGCAGCAAACATGGATGAAAATGGTAGACAGAGAGCCTGGAGTCAGGTCAACAACACTGAGCTCTGTAGCAGTGAGCATTCTGCAGCTTGGGCAAAAAGCTTCCCTTTACTCTCCCCCATCAAGAACCATCTGAGACGTTAGAGCACCAAGAAAGAATGAACAAAGAGACCCCATGATGGGCGAAGTGTTAAAACGACACCGTTGTGTAACAAGAATATACTTCTCTCCCATACTTATTGAAAATGAGTCCATCGGAACAAAGCTAGATGGCTGACAAAAATAGAAATAGATCATTTGAATGAAGTAGTTACCCAGGCCAGACCAGCTGCCTGTGTGCCTGAGGCACATTGCCCACCCCAGAAGCTTCATTTGCCTATCAAATGCAGGCTCCCTGAAGGAGTCAACAGGAAGACGGGAACTCTGGGGGCTTTCATTTGGTTCATCTCTGAAGCTCTCTTTCTAAGAGTCAATAATGTATTCATTCCACTTATCTTCACAAACTTTGAAAGTGGTAGAGAATATCAGAAGAAAGTTTCAGATTAGCAATTCCTGGTTTGGGAGGAGGCAGAGGAATGGGGTTTATGGGAAGAGACAGCAGGGAGCACTGGCATTTACTTTGTCTCTGTGGCTAAACAAGCCAGCCTTTCTCACCTCCATTCAGAGGAGAATTAGTACTAAGAGATCTAAAGCTTGTCACTCCTTCATTGATATCTTAATCCCCTGGGTGAAAAGAAGACCACTACCACAACTTTTAAAGCCAGATTTGAAGCAAGTTTTATTACCTACTGGCCAGGAAGATGGACAGTGGCCAGGTCCATGCCTGGGATTCCCAGAGAATGGCCTGAATTACATTGGACAGGAACTTATAAAGGCAAACCCCACAAGGATACATACTTCCTACTTTTGTCCAATCAGGGGCAAGCATACATCCTGACACTTCCTGTCTATGTACCTACCACCTATGTGTGACAAAGCACATCCTGTGCAGTTGGGACAACCAATCTTGTTTACTGAAGTGAAAAGTGTCTTATGTTACATAAACAGTCCCCAGCATTCCAGCACCTGTCCCTTGGGTAAGTGGGGCCTACGGGTCTGTCTTAACTGGAGGATTTTACTGCTATGAACAGACACCATGACCAAGACAAGTCTTACACGGACAACATTTAATTGGGTCTGGCTAACAGGTTCAGAGGTTCAGTCCATTGTCATCAAGGCAGGAACATGGCAGCATCCAGGCAGGCATGGTGCAGGGGGAGCTGAGAGTTCTACATCTTCATCTGAAGGCTGGCTCCTAGCAGAATACTACGTTCCAGGCAGCTAATGTGAGGGTCTTAAGCCCACGCCCACAGTGACACACCTATTCCAACAAGGCCCCACCTTCTAATAGTGCCACTCCCTGGGCCAACCATATACAAACCATAACAAGGTTAGAGACATTCTGTTTGTTTTATAGATCTCTTAAGCACAGTAATTAAACTTTAGCCATCACAGATACAACTTCATGACAGTTAATGTCCATTGCCATCTTGATTGTTTTAAGAAAGAAAGGGGCTGGAGAGATGGCTCAGTGATTAAGAGCATCTACTGCTTTTGTTAAGGACCCAAGTTCAGTTCCCAGCATTCATTTTGGTGGCTCACAATTGCTTATAATTCAAACTACAATGGAATCTGATGCCTCTGGTTTTCTCAGGCACCTGAACCAATATAGACACACATGCATAAGCATAATTAAATGGAATTTTAAAAACCTAGAATGTTGGGGAGACACACCGCTGAGTATGTTCTTGAGGGTGCTTCTATAGAAGTTTAACTAAGGGAGGAAGACTCACCCTGGATGTGGAAAGGGCAGCACTGCACACCTGGGATGGAATCCTGGCCTGAATAAAAGCAGAAAATCGAGGAGGAGGTCAGTACCAGCATTCCACTTTCTCTACTTCCTGGCCTGGCCAGATGTACGCAAGCAGCCTCCCACCACCACAACAAAAGCTGGCTTTCCCCCAACAACATAGTCCCTGAATCTTGATCTAGAATAAGTTTATTCTGCCTAGAGTTGTTTCTTGCCAGGTACTTGGTCACAATAATGAGAAAAATATACTGGTTACAAGGTCCCCAGGAATTCTGGGATCAGGTATGAAACTCTTTATCCTGGAGAGGCACCATTAGCATCTTGCCTCTTCTTCCCTGTCCAGTGGCAAAATTAACACTGAATCATACTGTTGGTGTGTGGGTGTGGCTGTGGGGGAGTATGCCAGGAGGTAGGTTGGAAGACAATAGTAGCTTTTTATTGCTGTGTCATAAATTAACACAAATTCAGCAGTTTGAATGAACATACATATATCATCTCATAATTTTATGTGTATATATAAGTGGATATTGTGTAGTCTATATGTATTTCATCTCTATATATGTACATGTATAGGGGAGTATCATGTACTTGTGTACAGGTAGAGGCCAAGGGCTCATGCCAAATGTCTTCCCCTTGTTTTGTGAAGTCTCTCATTGAACTGGGAGCTTGCCACTTAAGCTAAATGAGATAGCCATCGAGTTTAGGGGATCCATCAGCCTCTGCTCCAGCCACATCCCAAGTACTGAGCACTTGGCTTTTATGTGAGTAACAGACATCAGAACTCAGGTCCTTGTGCTTGCACAGGAGTTTACCCACAGAGCCATCTCCCCAGCCTTCCTCACAATTTTTCAAAAGTTAGGAGCACGGTCCCACAAGATAGCAATCAAGATGTTGACCAGGGATCAGTTCTCTTCAGAGTTGGCTTTACATCTACAGATTTGCCCACACTAGGAACATGCAACTCCTCTGTCCACAGGATGCATGGAAGCTCTGTAGTGAGCCATATTGGATTTGGGCCTGGCCGTTTTGTGACCATATAGCTCAAAGTGGCTACGTGACTCTTGGCCACACATACTCCTCTAAGAGCCTCTCCCATGAATTTACGGCACAGGAAGATAACATTCACGGGATGCTTCAGCCTAAGCAAAAATCAGTTATCTCCTCAGTCTACACCCAGTGTCTCCACCACCTGACCTCATCGCCTGACCTCTTTGCCTCCAGCTAGCACTGCCTATGCCCTCATCTCCCCCTCCTTCATGTTTCACAAAGGTCACTCCCCCTACCTGAAAGCCTTAAAAGCTGTAACGTTCATCCCAATAAACGAGACCTTGACAATAGAATCTTGCTTGGTCTCCTTCTTCTCTTCACCCCCATTTGGCCCACAGGTAGAAAGCCTCTTCTGGACCCTGAATAACTGGGTCCCCGCTGGCGGGGACAAAGCTCCCTTTTCCAAAGCTAATAACAGAGAGAGACTAAGCAAGGGGGGACAGCACACTCTGATGCAATCACAGGAGCCTGATCCCACTGCCGTTGGCAATGTCTCCAGGGAATATAATCAAGACTTGGCAATGCCCACACCTGGGAGAAGGGTTGTACACGAGTGTGGTGAAGATAGAGATGAAAGGGCAATCTCTTTAAAGCTTCCCCACCCACAGCTGCTGTACTAAGTTCTGCAGAGTTCTTCCCATCACTGTGGGTTGCACTGGAAGAAGATGGACAACGTCATCTCCCAGTACAACCATCAACTGCAGGCTTTTTGAAGATCACTTGGTTTTACTTTGTCTCCTACAGGCCCTAAAAGTTTCTGGGGAAAAGATGGGCTTCGTAGCAAACCTGATGCCCTGCATAGAGTTCCCTCAACACAAACTTGGTTATAGATTGGCCTTCGGATGTATAGTGATTAATAAAACCATCTAAATCCCAGTGATTTGTTTTCTACTTAGTCCCAATGCATCATCTTTCTCTCACCCGGTATGGTCCACCCATCTCAACCCTTGAATGGATGAGTACTTTCCGAATATATGCTCACAAGGCACAGCTTCTAGTAAATATTCCTACTTAGGAGATGAACTCATTTTAATTCAGCTGAAGTTTGTTTGCTAAGAATAAACTTCTGTGGGACCCAAGTTTCTCAGACATTATCTAGCCTATAGGAAGAGTGTTGCTGATTTTTCCTAGCAGCCTGTGGAGGCAGCTACTATTCCGAGAAATCTCTAGGAGGTGGGACCAGCAGAGGAAGATGGACAGTTGGGGGTGTGCCCTTGAGGAGAGCATTGGAACTTAAGCGACTCACTGTGTCTGCCTCTCTTTTCTTCCCTCTTCTCCTCCTCTTCTCTGCTTCTCCTTTCTCCTGGCTGTCATGAGGTAAATACCCCACTATGCCCCACTCTTCTCCTCCCATGATAGACTAGAGCAGCTGTGAAACCTTGAAAATGTGACCCAAGTAAACCTTTCCCACTTCCTATTGTGGGTCAGTCAACAGTCATGTGACAGAATGTTGGCCAGCACAAGGGGAAAGGTCTTAGAGCTATCATCCCACAGATTTGGTTAAAGTATGAGTCAACCAAGTTGACGGGAGAATGGGAAGGGGAGGAGTGGTAGGGGTGTAGGGGAATTGTCCTGCCTTGGAAGCACTCACCCTTTCTTCCAAAATTCCTATCTCTTCAGATCACCCTTTCCCCTTCTCCATGAGGAGACATACGTGAGAGCCCTTTAACTATGAGCCTTCGCAGTGATTGCTAAGAAGTCCCATGAAAACAGAGACTCTAGAGATGTCATTCTCAAGTACAAAATAAACAGAAGGTGAACGGTCATGAATATTTATAGTCCTAGCTACTCAAGAGTCCAAAGCAAGCGGATCACTTGAGTCAGGAGTACAAGACCAGCCTGGAGAACATATTGAGACCCTCCTATCAAAAAAAAATAATAATAATAATAGTTAACACACTTACTGGTAAGGCTTAGATGTTTAATATGTTCAACAGTTCAATATTCGACACAAATGTTAATGAGTTGCTCCCTGCTGGGTATGGGACAATCAAACAGTTATTACATGACAACCATATAATGCCAAGTGGCTCAATCCTTTGCATCCTTAGATAGCATAGGTTGACGCAGTTTATTGAAGCATGAGCTATGGAAAGTAGCATTTGCAAGTATATAACAAGTTATACAAATTAACAAGACTTATAAGCCATTACACTTCTATAACTCCTGGGAAATCCAGTAGACAGAAAAGCCATACACACATGCAGCAAATATATTCTTCATGTGTACTAAAGCCCACCCTAAACCTAAAAGACTTTCAATTCACTTCCCTACTTCACAGGTCCAGCAGACTAAGAAAGTAAAATATTTCTTCACATTTTTTAAGGTAAGCAAAACAAAATCCCTTTCCCCATGAACTTCAATAAAATTTCGAAGAGATATAAAACATACTGCTAAAGGCCTGGGTAGATGGCTCAGTGAGTAATAGTGATTGCTGTGTAACCATGGGGACCTGAGTTTGGATCCCCAGATACCATATAAAACTTAATGTGGCTTTGTGCACCTGGTGGAGCAGAGATAAGAGAACCCGTGGACTTATGGCCATCAGTCTAACTTCAAACTGTCAAGCTCCCAATGAGAGGCCCTGCTCAAGAGAATGGGCAGACAGCAAGAGAGAGATACATACCATCCTCTTCTGGCAACACATGGAAACACACACATGTGTACACACATAAACACAAATTATGGCAAATAAATGTTAGATTTTAATTACATATGATTACTTAGCTGAAAATATGCCCCCTCCCCCAACTATCCATCCCTGATCTTTGGAATTGGTCAATATTACATATATTACAACAAGACATTCTGATGTGATTAAGGACCTTGAGAGGGAAGGGGATATTATCTTCGTTTATCCTGGAACATGAGGGTGTGTATCTTTGTAGGAAGGAAACAGTAGACAGCCTGGCACAGGCATACATGAGAGCTGGCACTATGACCACAGAGACAAACTGGAGTAACACAGCCACAGCAAGAAATGCCTGCAGCCACCAGAAGAGAAAAAAAAAAAAAAAATGGTCTCACACCAGAGGAACTGACTCTGCCTTTTGACATTCAGAACTGCGTAAGGACTCACGCTGCTTGTAGTCATCCCAGGTAGCAGCCACAGGAAACTTCTGAGTTCTATGAAGAAAAGAGCACAGGGCAGGGTAGATAGCAGAAAGGATGTCCCTGAGAGGAAAGCCAGCTTCTCTCTGTAGGGTAGCCTAAGAGGCCAGCGCTGACAGAAATTACCGACCATGGTTCCCGAAAGATGGATGGTTGGGCCTCCTCTTGATGAGGCCTGGCCAGGATGAGTTTAAGAGGGAATAAAGATGGACTAGAGACAGCGTAGACTTGCTGTTACTTAGGAGGGGAACTCTAACCATAAATCCATTTTTGTTATGTCTGCTATCTACAATGGTCTGAAAGACCCAGCTAAACCCAGGCACAGAGAGGTTCTATACTTTGACAGAGCCACATGGCAAGGAAGTGACTAAGCAAAATTCAGTCAAGCTTTCTTAACTATTAGTACTAAATTCTCTATGCTATAACTACCGAAGAGTCTTTCAAATGTATACCAGGATGAGAATAAGCTGGGACTGGGTCAACTATGGCTGTAAGTCACTATAAACCAACAGTGTCTTGGGCAGTACACTACCCATTCTGCCTGGGGAAAGCCCTGTGGGGACATAAGAGATGATGCCAACTAGTAACTTGACCAGGGGACACCAGTTCAAAGAATGAATGCGAAGTAAGACTCTTTCCCCTCCCCTTCCATGGCATACACCTAGGTATTGACCTCTATCTTCTCTATACTTTTACTGAGACATATAGGCTGGCAGTCCCCACATTGGTGTGTAACTTGGGCCCTTTCCTTGGGGCCACCCAGAGCAGTCAGGCTCTGTTGACCCCCAGAGCTGGTGTTGAAATATCACCCGGGGCTCCAGCATGACTGATTTCCTTGACCTGGACTTGGAGATGAGTGAAATCTAAGATGGCTCACCTGATGACAACATAGCCATTGCTCCTTCTGATGTGGGTGGCCCATGGGGCACAAGCTCAGGACTACTATGGCCAGGGCTGAGTTTCTCAATGTTTGCATTGTAGCGAACCAAGCATCGGGAGGAAAAGCAAGCCCTGAGGACAATTCAACTGTGCAGTGCAGCCCCTGGAAGAATTCCTGCCACTCCATTGGCACAGCCAGGAAAGGTGTAAGGACATTTCCTACTGATACTATCGAACTGTGGAGAGATGGCAGTAGAATGTAAATGATAGATCAGCCAGGACGCCAGCTTCTATGAGTGTTCCCTTAACTTGAGACCCTAGATCTGACCAGTGAACCTAGAAGTGTGGGCTCTTGAATTAACCCTGTGCAAAAAGGACTATCAGTACTGGGTGATACATCTTGTATCTGCAAGAACAACTAAACCAAGGGCTGGAACTGGATCTCAGATCCAAACACCACAAGGGAACTGCCTGCAATCCCTCCCCTCTCCTAACTCCTTCTCCAGGCAGTCTGCTGTGAGGAAGTCTGGAGTCATACCTATGAGGGCAGAAACTATAGCCAAGGGGACTGGTCACAGATGTATCCAGATATGGTTGTCCCAGCTCAGGGCAACTCCAATGAGGATGTGGTAAGCTTTTATGCTGAAGCCATGATGGAGTTGGGTTCTATGGAGCCTGGCCTCTAGTGTGTGGCCTGCCTTTAACACTACTCAGGGTGTTCAGCTGAGCTCCTTTTACCTGGGTTTCTTGATTATCCTTGCCTGGTTTAGCCTCCCAACTCCCAGCTCCCAGTTCCCAGTCTCTTTTGTGGCAGGGCCTCTTACAGACAGTTTAAATAAACCAAACATTAAAAGAAAAGATCGTTCCCATGATACAGAGCACAAGGATGATCAGTGAAGAGTGTTGTTGCCAACAAGAAAAAGATATTTTGATCATAAGTGTTGACTGATGAGAGAGTCCTGTGACGCATATGTGTTCTAGCAGTGAACAATGAGGCTAGACTGAAAAATGCTACTGGGACTACACAGGCAACCACAAGCATCCAAGATCGTGTAGTCATCCTCCCAATGCTGAAGAAGATGGATGATGACTGCAGGGTCCAGTCTCACAGTCGTTCTTTATGAAGTGGGGATAGGTCTGTTTGCCCAGGCTTGTTGGATTAGTAAGTGTGTAAGCTTCTCCCACCACCGACTGTGTTATTTTGGGTTATTGAGGTTTTCAATTCCTTCTTGTTATCTTCATTGCCCAAGTCTCAGGCTCTTCAAGATCAGGGTCTGCTGACCCCAGGAACTCTACTCTTCTCTTCTCTTCTCTCTC
Organism: Rattus rattus; assembly: GCF_011064425.1. Taxonomy (NCBI): domain Eukaryota; kingdom Metazoa; phylum Chordata; class Mammalia; order Rodentia; family Muridae; genus Rattus; species Rattus rattus. Next base: position 67,498,894 of record NC_046160.1, read on the forward strand.
TCCCTTTCTTCCTACTACCTCTACCCCTGATACCCCATAGACCTTCTTATCCCTTTTATTACTAGGCTGTGTCCCAGGGGGCTTACCCTAAACCATAACACCCACTGCCCAAACTCATTGTGTAGTTATTCGTGTACAGATGATAGAGAGATGGCTCAGTGGTTAAGATCATTTACTGCTCTTGGAGAGAACCTGGGTTCCTAGAATCCACATGGTGACTTGCAAACATCTGTAACTGCAGTCATGGGGAATCTGATGCCCAATAATCTGCAAGCCTGTGGCATGCAGACTTATATGCAGGCAAAAGTCATATACATTAAAAAAATACTTAAAAAATAAGTATTGTTCTTCCAAAGACAAGGATTTGGCTCTGTTTTATCTAAAAGGACAGAACAGATTGCTGTTTCTGGCCTCTGTGCACGCGCACACACACACACACGCACACACACACACACACAGGCCCATTTTCACATAAAATAATAAATCTTCAGGAAATAAGAGTTCTCATTCACCTCAATGAGGCAGCCAAGAGAAAACATGCAGATCTTTACGAAGACCCTGATAGACAAACCATCATCCTCAGGGTGGAGCCCAGCAGCATCACTGGTTAAGATCCAAAATAAGGAAGACGTTGTGTCACCCCAGCAGTGACTGACATCCACTAATAAGCAGCCGGAGAATGGCTGCATCCTGTCCCCCTACACCATCCACCCCACACCTGGTGCTGTGCCTGTGTGATGGCGTCACTGGGTTGTCACTTGCCCAGCTCACAAGATGCTCTGCCACAAGCACTATGCATGCCTACAGCCCCGTCTGTCAACTGTCACGGGAAGTGTGGTCACACCAACAATTTGAACCCCAAGGAGTAGGTCAAATAATGCTAGGGCCTGCTTGGTTCTTTATCCCTGGGATCAGTAAAGTTCCTTTCTGTCAACTGGAACAAAACCTGGTTCTGTATCCTTCCTGCCTCCTTCACAGACAGCAAAGATCTGACTTGCTATGCATTTATTTCTCCCCTGATTCAAGAAGAGCACCTGACACAGACTATCTGACAGCCAATGAGTTATTTTCATGGAGTGAGTCATGTACAGAGAAAATGCTGGGTCATTTGTCAACTCAACACAAGCCAGTCTTCTAGCTAAAGGATCCTCAGTGGAGAAAATGTCTCCATCAGATTTGCCTGTAAGCAAATCTATGGGGTATTTTCTTTATTAATGATTGATGTGGGAGGGCCCAGCCCACAGTGATGGTGGCACCACTAGGTAGGTGATACTAGGCATATAGAAAGAAGGCTGAGCAAGCCTTGAGGAGCAAGCTAGTAAGCATTTCTCCATGATCCCTGCTTCAAATCTTGCCTCTAGGTTCCTGCTTGAATTTGTGGCCTTATTCCCCCCATGGTGGACTATAAAGTATAAGCTGAAATAAACCCTTTCTTCCCCATGCTGCTTTTAGAGATCATCGTACTTATCACTGCAATAGAAAGCAAACTCGGACAGCATATATTCATGTAGGTATATGATCTATATACAAATATTTCCTATAAGACAATTTAAGTCAATGGTTTAAATACAACCCTAACATTTGAGCTATAAAATAGTGAGATTCGCACCTTGTCTTTCCTATCTGTCATCTTCCTGTAGAGTGTGATAAGGGCCAGCTTGGAATTATGGGCATATATTGAAGTGTACCACATCAAGCCCTTCACAGAATGCTGCAAACAGCAGAGTCAGTGCTTAGTAAACGCTGTAAACGTGGACTTCTTCCAAACAAAATCATTACAACGTGATATGTACTGTAACCCACAACTCCCACATTTAGCAGGCTACCATGATTGGAAGTTTGAATGAGTAGTCCCCTATAAGTCTTGAGCATTTGAATACTTGGTCCCCAGTTGGTGGCTATTTGGGGAGGATTAGGAGGTGTGGCCTTGTTGGAGGAAACCTACTGGCAGTAGACTCTGGGGTTTCAAAAGACTCATGCCATTTCCTGTGTTCGTTCTCTCTCTCTCTCTCTCTCTCTCTCTCTCTCTCTCTCTCTCTCTCTCTCTCTCTCTCTCTCAGGAGAAGTGAGCTCTCAGCTTCCAGCTCCAGTTGCCATGTCTGTCACCTACTGCCCCTAAGATTATGGGCCTTAACTCTCTGGAATTGTAAGCCCACAATAAGTTCTTTCTTCTATACGTTGCCCTGGTCATAGTGTTTTATGGTAGCAGTAGAAAAGCAACTAAGACAATGACTACAGTAGTAAAACAGAGAAAGAGAAAGCAAGGTCCACAGCTGAGAGTAGCAGTCGTACTGATTAGTAGTCACTCCGAGTGGCCCTGCCTGTGACTCAAGTTGAAGGCTGCACCTGGCCTACTGCGGAGAATTCTTGGGATGGCATTTCATAATGGGATTGTAGAAATCAGGAGAAATAAAGATGCATCCAAAGTTACTATAAAAGCGCAGCACAGAAGAACCACTTCATGGGGGCTGCGGAGATGTCTCTGTGGTTGGGAGTGTATGTTCCACCCTCAGTACCCAGACGGTAGCTCACAACGACATCTCTAGTTCCAGGAGATCTGACACCGTCTTCTGATCTCTAAGGACATGCATGCATGCAAGTAAAATAGTTACACATAAAATAAAACAAGAATTACATGGTGGGGGGAAAAAAAAGCAGTGAACACCAGGCTCTGGGGTCTGGCTACCCACTCTCTTTGTACCAAGTCACAACTCTTCACAATATAGCAGTCTCTTTCCGACTCAAACTGGATTATAGGTCAAATTCTGGCCACCGATTTTTTTTCCAAGTTATAGAAAATACATGAAAAGTTACAAATGAGAACAGATAGCCATTTTTTAGGATAAAAGAAACTTAGTTCCAACCCTGAGGATTCCAGGTACATGGAAGAAATGCCTGTCGAAAATGGCCAAGAGGAGTTGGGGGTTTAGCTCAGTGGTAGAGCGCTTGCCTAGCAAGTGCAAGGCCCTGGGTTCGGTCCCCAGCTCCGGAAAAAAAAAAAAAAAAGAAGAAGAAGAAGAAGAAGAAGAAGAAGAAGAAGAAGAAGAAGAAGAAGAAGAAGAAGAAGAAGAAGAAGAAGAAGAAGAAGAAGAAGAAGAAGAAGAAGAAGAAGAAGAAGAAAAAATAATGGCCAAGAGGATCCTATGTGGAGATTCTCCACCTTCCAGAAGCCAGAGCCCCATAACGGAAACCTTTGCACAGAGCCCAAGGCAAGCTTTTAATGACTGATAAGTTGATGTTTTCTTTCCCGATTAAATGGCATTTTAAGTCTTTGTCTTAGATAAGCTTTTATCTAAGTTTTTGGGAACTGACACCATGAAGAAGACAAGTTCTATAAGGACATTTAATTGGGGCTGGCTTACAGGTTCAGAGGTTCAGTCCATTATCATCAAGTCGGGAGCATGGCAGCATCCAGGCAGGCATGGTGCAGGGGAAACTGAGAGTTCTATATCTTCATCTGAAAGCTGTCAGCAGAATACTGGCTTCCAGGCAGCTAGGCTGAGTGTCTTAAAGCCCATGTCCACACCTACTAATTGTGCCACTCCCTAGGCTGGGCATATACAAACCATCACAGTTTTAGTTCTGAAATAATTAGGAATACGTGCAGGAGACTGGCATTCCTCCTGTCCCCCAACCCTTCTATACATGCCAATTCGCCTGCAGTTGTAAGGTCCTCATGGTGATCTCCATATGGAAAAGAGTCAGTAAGCATCTCATGGGATCTCTGGGCCTTACAAGAAACCAAGGTCCAGAAAGGCGATGGGATTTCCCCAAGATAGACTCACAGGCTGCAGGTCAGACTTCCTGCATCTCAAGACAGCCTTGAGTTCACCTTAATAATTAGCAATGGCCTATGATCCCTCTTACAGGGGGATCACAGCACAGCAAACCCTTCCTCTTAGGCCTAAGTCTTTTTAGATGTCTAGGATGAGTTGGTCCATGCCACAGTGGAGAAGAGAAATGCAACTCCATATCCTCTTTTAATCCTGTGCGATGTCCCACTTCTGAGCTCAGTCTTAAACCCCACTGAGGATTCCTTGTGTTTAGTCTTTGTCCATGGCTTAGTCAAAATCTAGAGTGACTCCTGAACCACAGAAACTTTCTTACGGCTGCCCTGCCTACCCCTCCACATTGATTTTTGCCAGTCTTTGATGGACTAGAAATCCTCCTTCTGCTGTGCAGATCGAACTCCCAAAGCTCTCACGGAGGCCCTGCCATGCCAGTTCCTGGGGAATGCCACAGAGCATGGCTTCTGTCTCTGCACTTCACACCTCAACCTGCCAGCCTTCTGCTTTTTTGCAGCCTTTGAGACGTCCCAGCACCTCAGCATCCCCTCTGCTCCCTCACACCTGGAGTCCCCAGTATGGTCTCTCCAAGAAGGTTGGCCTGTTAAGAAAAAAGCAAAGAGGCACTGGCTTCAAGCAGCTTCTGGGTTTTGGTCCTGCAAAAAAAAAAAAAAAAAAAAAAAAAAAAAAATCCTCAGGCAGAAAAGAGAAGGAGAGAATTACCTAATTAGAATTCAGTAGAGGGATAAAATATTCAGCAAACAAAATTCTAGTGAAGATCTCCAAACACTACTGGGCCTCCCCTAGCATAGACTCTTGCTGGTTCTGGCTCCCTGATGCTATTGTGTTAAATTTTTAAAGAAAAATGGGAAAGACACCTGCTCTAATTTTTAATGTCCACCCTTTGTGTATGAACATACACACACATGCTTAAATTTGGAATAAGGCTTGTGTTTGTGTTACCTATATAAACAGCTCACAGCTGTTTAGAGCATTTTCCTTAAGAATAATGCTGAATTACCTTTAAAACAGCAAGTGCTCCCATGAACTCTAGGCTGTGACATCCTGTCTCTTTCCACTCGTGTCTCTTTAAGTCTTAGATGCTAAGCACGTAGTTGCACCGGTCAGGAGCACATGGTTTAGGTGTCAGCTAAACACCTCAGCAAAACACCGTGATTCTAGAAGTAGTGGCCGCCGGGTTTATGTGCTCCTTCCTCATCAACATTAGACATTTTACTAATTCAATAGTCAGATCCTTTATCAGAAATGTTGGGACTTCTCTGTTTCCCAGACTTGGGGATATTTGAAGACACACAGGGTGATATGTTATGGTGAGAGGCATTATGCTTCATGTATAACTTCTACATATAGTCTAAAGGTACATTTGTAAAATATTTTCAATAGTTTTCTGCATGAAAATGGCACATGTGAAATTTTCCGCGTAAGACATTGTCTTGTTAGGGTTACTATTGCTGTGATGAAACACCATGACCAAAGCAACTTGGGAAGGAAAGGAGTTATTCAATTTATGCTTCCACACTATAGTTTGTAAATGATAATTTACAAAGTGTAGTTAGTAAGGAGACACAAAAAACATGTTTTACATGTTTTAGAAAAGGGAGATGCTAATGTGGGTCAGACTGAACATGTTTTTTCCTCATATTGCTTTAAGATTTTTTAAGGAAAAAAACCTCTCCCCCTCCAACACACACACACACACACACACACACACACACACACAGAGAGACAGAGACAGAGACAGAGAGAGGCAGAGAGAGACAGAGAGAGACAGAGAGAGACAGAGAGAGACAGAGATCTCAGACTGTGCTTCTATAATAAAATGAACGTTATCGTGCCACTGACCATCAAGAAAAACTTATTCTTTCCAGCACTGAAGGCTGGGAGGTCCAAGATTATGGTACCAGCTCATCAGTGTCTAGAGAGGGCTTGCCTTCTCTCTGTGCCCCACATTGCAGAAGAGGCAAAGGTGTGCCTCCAAGTTCTTCAATAAGGACACCGACGCCATTCACAAGGTTGGAGCCCTTCTGACTCACCCTCTCCTACCTCTCGTACTCTCACTCTGGATATTAAGTTTCAGTAGATAAATGGCAAGGCAGGAGTGAAGGAGGGTACCAGTGTTTGGATAATAGCAACAAAAATGTGTAATAACATCTGACTTGGCAGAGCGCAGAGCAAAGAGAGGCAAGCCAAAAGTTAGACTCCCAGAAACAAGCCAGTTTTTTTTTTTAGCCATTCATTTTAGACCATGATCCTCAGTGTGTGTTCAGCGAGTTGGCGGGATCACATTTCTTCAGAAGAAGAGTAGAACAGGTAGAGTTAAAGGTAGGAATAAGTCGAATGCTTCCATAAACAGTAGCCTAACCCCTCAGTGCTGACCATGTGACTGTCTCCTGACTCTGCAAGTCTCCAAAGATCCGAAGTGCAGCGTCCCTACTACATCGGAAATCAGATAACAATGGGCATTTCATGGACAGTCTCAGGTGACATCAGAGACTCCATGACTCCTTTTTTCTTCATTCCTTCCAAGGTCACTAAGCAAGGAAACTTGTATTTTAAAGATAGAGGTTAATGATTCTCCCAAACTAAAACAAAGCCAGGGCTAAGGAAGATTCGTTCAGCAGGTAAAAGTGCTTGTGCAATCCTGAAGTCCTGAGGTAGACCCCAGACCTGCGTAAGGAGCCAGGCACCAGGGCACATAAGCCCAGCATTCTTACTGTAAAATGCAAGGAAAGACAGGATTATTGGCAGAAGGCTCACAGGCCAGTGCAACAGCAGAAACAAGAAACACCTTGTCTCAGGGAGGTGAAGGAGAACTCCTGAAAGCTACCCTCTGATTCTGCACACATGCAGTAAGCGGGAGCACACATCCCCCAACCCCCATTCCTGCACACACACCCAGCTGAGTTAGTGGCGCTGGTGATAGTCATGGCTTTCACGCATGCTAGGCAGGTACTTAATTACTAGCCGACATCCATCCCCAGCCCATGACCTTCCTCTTTCATAACAAAAGACAGCTCGAGAAACACCAGGAATTTATAGACAGCTTCTACCATTGCTGGGAAAGAGAGAGAGAGAGGCGATCAAATGGACACTTAGAAGAACGGGAACACATTGAAAACAGTGCAGGGAACTAGAAAAGACAAAAGATCCAAAATGGTATAATTAATATCCTTAGACGATCTCAGAAAGTGCTTCACATCCATTATGCTATAAACAAGATGATATTTAAAAGGAAACTGAGAATACTCGGAGGAAAAGAAAAGCAAATTAAAACAGTCGGAGGTATTCTGAAAGTCCAATAGAAGGTCTGGAAGACGAAGTAGAAACGATGTCCCAGAAAACAGAGCGAAGTTAAATGAGGTGGAAAATGAGAAAAATGAAACTTGAAATTAGTTTCAAAGGTCAATCATCCACATAAAAGGAGTTCTAGAGGAGGAAGTGACGTCAGGAGTAAGGAAGCGCTCGGCACACGAGGCAAGGCACGGAAGCTCTCAGACCATGGATGTACACAAAACTGCAAATGGATAAATGATAAAAGAAAAAAAAATAGTCGGGGCTGCACACATCCTCAAAAGCTTCCAGAGGTAGAGGAAGGCCAGAAGAAGAGTTAGAATGAAACGCGGGTTGGGGATTTAGAATGAAAAGCCCTGGGTTCATCCCAGCCTTGAAAACCTGCAATGACACAAGGTAAAATAAAATGGAGCAATGCCTTGGGGAAGTTTGGTCGCTTGCCTAAAGCAAAGGCCCTTCCCAGCCCAAAAAAAAAAACCAAAAAAAAAAAAATAAAATAAAATAAAAAAAATTTAAAAAAAAATGGAGCAATGCCTTTAAGTTTTCAGTAAGAGCAACTTCCCGCCAGACAAGATTTCTTTGCCTGGGAAAATAGTCAGCTAAGTCTGAATGCAGAATAAAAGCATTTTTTTTTTTCTTTTCTGGTAAGTGAGGACTCAGAAAGGTGACCTGGAAATTTTTCCTAAAGAAGCCAGTTCATACATTAGCAAACCAAGGGAACAGCCGGGGATGGAGATGCTTCTTCAGGGAGCTGCATGCGGATGACTGGCGCGTCTTCCCAGGAAGGCCGCTGTGCTGCCAGCTCAGAGAGGACGGTGGACTGTGTGAGCCAAAGAGATGCTTTCAGGGAGCTTTGTTGGCAAGGAGAAAAAGGTTTAAATGTGCTTGAGCATGTTAAGAGTAGATTCTGCCTGCTAATGGGGTGTTTAGAGATTCATAGAAAATAAAAAGGAATGATTATTTAGCTCAAAGGAATACAAGGTGTCACTCAGTTTGAAAATACTGTCACAGAATACACAATGGCTCAGTTCGCATAGCACTGTTACCGTGGGCTTACAAATCATCGACTACACTGGGGCGGGAGAGATGCTCAGCAGTTAGAGCACTTGTCGTTCTTCCAGAGGATCGGGGTTCATTTCTTACACTCCACATGGCCCACAAACATCTGTCACTTCGGTCCCAGAGGATCTAATGCCCACTTCCTGTCTCCAGGGCACCAAGCATCCACATGGTGCATAGACAAACATACAGGGAAAACACCCATGCACACATAGAAAAATTTGAAAGTTTTAAAAATTGAATATACTGGACCAACTAAGAGGTATTATATGAGTCTCTTCAGAACTGAGGAAGTCTATAACGTGGCAGCCGTGACTGAGGGAAGACACATGGTATAAATCTGCATTTTCAAAGTCTGAAGCTCCAAAGGTGAGAATCAAGCAAGAAATAATAGTATAAGCAAGCCATCTAGAAACACAGACTTAGCCAAAGGAACAACTTAAGACATTAAAATAAAGGGCTGAAGGGCATCGCTTGGGTTGCTCAGGAAGCTGGCGTTTCTCTTCAGATCTGTTATTTTGAAAGCAAAATGCTCGACCACAGAGCTAGTGGCCACATGTTCCAGTGTGCAATGGTGTATGTGTGTGTGTGTGTGTGTGTGTGTGTGTGTGTGTGTGTGTGTGTGTGATAGAAGAAGACCTTGAAGAGGTTGAAATCACAGGGAAAGAGAGAGAAATTAATTTTCCAGATAAAGAAGCACCACGAAGGAAGCAATGGTCCCATGATGGCCACGTCACCAACCAGACCCTCAGGGGGACGTCCTGGCCAAGGAGCACTGGGCTGAGGTACAATACTGGGAAGGACTGAGCCTCCAGCTATACTTATTCCACTTCTCCCTCCAACATCCTAGCCGTGTCTCCTGCAGCTGCCCATCTGAGAGTCGTGCCCTCACCCAAAACATCAAACGGAGCCTCTGAGATGAGGCTACAGTGGACAGTCACCTCATCCACCTGTGTTTTCTGGACTCCCTGCCTCCAAGTTCCTGCCTATTTCTGCTCTTATACTAGGGGCTGACAACTACTCTAAGGATGCTTTACACTTGGCTTTAGGATATCTGGGATCTGGTCCTAGCTCAGTTAGCAACAATCTACGTGATTGTATACAAGAAAGGACAAAATAGTACTTGTCTAACTCAGTTCGGAAGCTGTGATGATTTGTATAGGCTTAGCTCAGGAAGTGACACTGTTTGAAGGTGTGGCCTTGTTGGAGTAGGCGTGTCGCTGTGGGCATGGGCATTAAGACCCTCATCCTAGCTGCCTGGGACTCAGTATTCTGCTAGTAGCCTTCAGATGAAGACGTAGAACTCTCAGCTCCTTCTATACCATGCCTGCCAGATGCTGCCATTTTTCTGCCTTGATACTGGACTGAACCTCTGAACCTGTAAGCCAGCCCCAATTAAATGTTGTCCTTTATAAGACTTGCCTCGGTCATGGTATCTGTTCACAGAAGTAAAACCCTAACTAAGACGGCAGCCAAATCTAATTTGGACTACATTCCCACTAAGCAGCCAACAGCCTAATGACAAATGGTAGCTGCTCCTTTAAAAGGGGGCGGGAGTAGGTATCTGACTCTCCAGTGCTCTGAACACTGAGGCTGTAGATTGTTATTCCTTGTGTTGTTTACCCCTTTGTTCTATTCTTAGTAGGAAAACCTGTTTAACCCCTTAAGTGAACACCTAATAGCTTTTGAATGTGTTACTACAGCTCCATGTTGTTTAAAGTTCAATTAGAAAGTTCCTACGTTGGCAGTATGTAATGTGTACAACTGGGAAGAAAATTCCCATTCCAGGTTTCTGCCCTGGCATAGAGAAGAACAGATCATGAACCTCACAATCTGGCTTGTCTGGAGCCTGGCTGTCCAATTCAGAACAAAGTTGGAAAGTCCTTGAAAAGAAGCAAACGCCTCTGGTCACTAGAACTGTATGTAGTTCACAGGGAAAATACCGGATGAACAAGAATTCAAAAAAGGTTTGAGAGTTCCTCCTAAAGTTTTTCCCCCTTGGGGTGGGGGGTGTTTGTTAATGAGTTAAGGGTCTAACCCTGTGTCTTAGTCAGAGTTTCTATTGACCCCTTGTCAACTTGACACACAAACACATCACTATTAAGCCTCAACCCTTACTTCCTTATTCATCCTCAAGATCTAAATAACTTTGAGAGTCTCACAGTCTTTACATATTAAAAGTTCAATCCATTTAAAATATTCAATATTTTTTAAAATTCAAAGTCTCTTAACTGTGGACTCCACTAAATTATTTCTTACATGAAGAGGGACAAATATCAGGGCACAGTTAAAATCAAAAGTGAAATCAAACTATCACTGTCCAATGTCTGGGATCCACCCATGATCTTCTAGGCGCCTCCAAGGGCTTGGATCACTTCTCCAGCTCTGCCCTTTGTAGCACACACCTTGTCTTCTAGGCTCCAGCTGCCCGTTGTCCACTGCTGCTGCTGCTCTTGGTGGTCATCACATGGTACTGGCATCTCCAAAACACTGCTATCTTCTGCTGCAACTAGGCTTCACCAATAGCCTCTCATAGGCTGCCTTCATGGTGCCAAGCCTCAACTCCTTTGCATGACCCCTTTGGTCCTGGGCCATCAGTTGTAACTGAGGCTGCACCTTCACCAGTGGCCTTCCATGGCCTCTCACAGTGCCCAGCCTCATGACCCCTCCATGCCTTCAAAACCAGTACCACCTGGGTGACTCTTACACACTACCAAGCCCAGCCACAGCACAAGGTACAACCTTGGCTATCTCTGGAACACAGCCTCTTTGTGCTCTCAGAAAACACTTCCCAGAAGATTTCACCTCAATAATACTGGTCTCTTCTTAATCACCACTAATTTCTTAGCTCCAGCTGACCAGCATCAATAGTCCCAGTAACTCAAAGGTTTGCTTTAGTAGTTCTGGTGTCTTGTTAATCACAGCTGATTCTTCAGCCGCAGCTAACCAAAACCACAGAATCATCACAAATCAAAACAACATGGCCCTGATAAGAGTCTTTAATCTTCCCTTTGAAATTTCACAAGCCAGGCCTCCATCTTCTGCACTGTTCTCAACATTATCTTCCAAGCTCCTACAGAAACTCTTAACATCCCAATAGGTCTTCTAACTCAAAGTTCCAAAGTCCTTCCACAGTCCTCCCCAAAGCATGGTCAAGTTGTCACAGAAATATCCCACTATTCTGGTACCAATTTGTCTTAGGGTTTCTACTCCTGCACAAACATCATGACCAAGAAGCAAGTTGGGGAGGAAAGGGTTTATTCAACTTACTTCCACGTTTCTATTCATCACTAAAGGAAGTCAGGACTGGAACTCAAGCAGGTCAGGAAGCAGGAAATGATGCAGAGGCCATGGAGGGATGTTTCTTACTGGCTTGCTTTCCCCAGCTTGCTCAGCTTGCTTTCTTATAGAATGCAAGACCACCAGCCCAGGGACGGCACCACCCACAATGGGCTGGGCCCTCCCACCTTGACCACTAGTTGAGAAAATGCCTTACAGCAGGTCTAATGAAGGCATTTCCACAACTGAGGCTCCTTTTCTGTGATAACTCCAGCTTGTGTCAAGTTGATACACAAAACCAGCCAGTACGCCCTGCATGAAACCAGAATGCAAACACTTGGGATATTGGAATGGAGGTTTTTCAAATGGTCACATCCCAACAAAAGATTATACGATATTCAAAGAAACAATTATGCATGGTCCAAAGAACCAATTGAAAAACTTCAAAAACTGAAGCTGAGAACATGTTGCATTAGCTGCCTGACAGAATTTAAAGTAACTGTCACAGAGGTTCTAAATGAGTTAGGGGCACCCCAAGATGGCAGTGCTGGTGACATCATCCAAAATATAAGGGCTTTGCCAGGTAAACAGAAGGATTCTTACTGAGTAAACAAGCATACAGTTGGGTTTCTGTTTACCAGAAAAGCAGGTCTCAGGAGACAGGCTTCTGTTTACCAGGAACGTCCCTTAATCTGCCCCGCAAAGTTCAACTATCTTGGGCAGAGTTTCTAGTTCCCCTTCGATTGGAACAGACTATATCAGCTCAAAGACCCTACCCTGCTAAAGTCATGAAATTCTTTCTTTTCTGTCCTGTTACTCTTCTCTCTGTCCCTCCAGAGTTAGCTTTGACAGTCTGGTCCCCAGCAAACATTTCTTTCCACCCATGGAATGGAAAGATTTTCATTCCACCTCACTTACTGTACACAAACAACTAAACCAAGTAACACAGAAACAAAATAAAACTATCAACAGAGACATAAGCTACAAAGATGAGCCAAATAAAAAATCTGGTGCTGAAAAGAGAATAAATAAAACTATGGGACAAAGAGCTTATTTGAAAACCAAACAACACAGCAAGCAAAAAAAAAAAAAACCTAAATGTTTCTAAATCTGGTAGAAAAACAAATAAAACCAAAAAACTACAACGAAACCCCCCAAGTTTAAAAGCTCAATACACTTCAACTAGTGTAAGTCCAAAGAATGACACAAACATCAAAAGTGGAAGAGAAAATTCTAGAAACCACTCAAGAAAATCTATATATCATGTTTTAGGCAGCTTCTTCAAGATTTAGTTATAATTTTTCTTTATTCTTGAGAATGCCAGACATGTACAATAAATTATATTTACCCCCGTTTTCCTGCAGTTCCTCCTGCACTACCCCCAGCGTGTCCTCTTCCCAGCCCTACCTTCATGTCTTTTTCCCCTGTGATAACTTCCTAAGTCTAATTAGTGTTGGCCATATGTGCATGGGTGTGAGGCTCTCTACTAGAGAATGGGGAACCTAGCAGTGGGAACATCCTCAAAAATGAATGGTTGTCCTTCTCCAGTAGCTATCAACTTCTAATGGCTCCTAGTACAAAGTAAGTATCTATTACTGTCTCCACAGAATTATGTAAACCAGTGAAAGAAGAAAAAAAACCTGCCAATCAAAAATACTATATTCAGAAAAAGCTGCCCTTCAAAAACTGAAGGGAAAGGCCTGGGGAGACGGCTCAGTAAGTAAGGATGTTTGACTGCAACTCTGAGGACCTGAGTTTGAATCCCCAGCATTCACATAGTTGGGCATGTTAGAGACAGATCTCAAGAGCTTCTTTTCTCTAGACAGCCTAATGGTGAAGCAAGCCTCTGGTTCAGTGAGAGACCCTGCCTCAAGGCAAAGAGATAACAATAGAAGCTGCTGGACACCCTGCTCTGGCCTCCATGTGTATGCACAGACATGTCCACATACCTACACAAAGTGGGAATTAAGACTTTTGGATAAAAACCAAAGTGGTTCATTACCACTTAGACTACATCCCTAAGAAATGCTAAACAGAATCGTTTAAGCTTGACTGAGAAACACTTGTTGACATCATGAAGCAAAATGTAGAGATGAGTTCTCTAACAGCAGTAAATACCTAGGCAGAACGAAGTAGCCACTAATAGTATCAGAAGTTCAATAGCAGGATGACTCAACAGGTGAGTGAACAAATGATTTGAATTCATTCATGGAATGCAACTGTGGCCAGGCATATGGAAGTCACTGTGACAGCAGAATTACAGACAAAACCCTTAGGACTGGCTGAGCACATTGTTCAGTGGTACAACACTTCCTAGTGTGTACAAGGCTCTGGACTCATATGCAGTACCACTTCCCCTCACCAAGGGGGGAAAAGTGTATTATTTCAGTAGATACAAAGAGAGCACTTGACCAAATTGAACATCATTTCAAGATTAGATACAAACCAGAGTGTGTTCTTACTGAACTGCAACTAAAACAAACCTTTCTCAACCTAAGAAAGGCCGATGGGAAAAGGCCATAGAAAACGTTCTTAACAGCAGAAGACTACAGGCCTTTCTTCTAACACCAAGATCAGTAGAAGGAAGTCCATTCTCGTCAGTCCTTCTTAAACAGTATTTGAAGTTTTGGTCTGGGGTGGGGGTGCATTCAAAATAGAGCGGAGTAAAGGTATCTTTGTTCACTGATAGAATGATCATGTGTATAGAAAACACCAAAGATACTGAAGACATCAACCTCCATCATAGGCTTAAAGGTCAGCTTAGAGTAAAGACAAATCAGGCTCAATCCCGTTTGATTAAATCTGTTTCTCATGGATTGGGCTACGCCCATATATCTGTAACCTTATAAACTGTTCTGTCCTAACTGTTCCAGGAAAGGTAGTCATGTTTTTGGTTCCAAAAAGCTAATAACCATCCTGCAACCCTACCTTGTTTCAAAAGTGTTGTTATGGCTCCCTTGTTATAACTACCTGTTGTTACAGCCACCTGGCAATCATGTCTGTTTTAGAAGGTTGTTATGAATAATTTGTTTTGCTTATGTTCTGCCCCTGTAACCCCGCCTATTTTTCTGACCAGATTGCCCATTTAGGAAGCAACTACTCCTGAGCTTTGTTTTTCTCACATCTAATGCTGGCCTTTCAAACCCTGTTATAGGGGGAAGCAACCCACGTACACAAATAAAAAAGCTTGCTTTAATTAATTTGGCCATGAGGATTTTGGTCAGAGGCCTTTCTCCTCCCATCTTTGGATTAACAATGACACACACACACACACACACACACACACACACACACACACACACATCTGACATAATAATCCCATTAAGCAAGATTTTAACCAAATGCAGGATTTTGGTTTAGTTGGCTTATATGGTTCCTGTTTTCGTGAAAGGGGTTCTTATTATGTAGCCCAGGCTAGGAGAAAATACAGAAAATCATATATATATATTAAGAATATTGAGAACTCCAATAACATGTTGAAAACTCAGCAGTAACAGTAGTAAAATCAGAAAACTTGATTTGAAATGAGCATAGGATATGAATGGAAATTTCTTTAAGGATAATCTGTGAGTGGTTGGAAAGTCTATGGAAAGATGTTCAATGATCATTGCAATTCAACTAATCATTGGAGAAATGCAAATCAAAGCAGAAATGAGACCAGACATGGTAGTAGGTACCTGGAACCCCAGACCTTGGGAAGTGAAAACAGGACTGTCTGAAGCCAGCCTGGGCTCCACAGCAAATACCATACTCACCTGAATTGTACAGTAAGACTATCTCAAGGGGGCTGGAGAGATGGCTCAGTGGTTAAGAGCATTGACTGCTCTTCCAGAGGTCCTGAGTTCAAATCCCAGCAACCACATGGTGGCTCATAACCATCTGTAAGGAGATCTGATGCCCTCTTCTGGTGTCTGCAGACAGCTACAGTGTACTTATATATAATAATGACAACAGCAAGAACAACAACTGCAACAATAACGGCAACATCATCAACAAAAACAGCAACGACAACAACATCAATAACAACAACATCAACAACAACATCAACAACAACATCAGCGATGACAGTATCAGCAACAACAGCAAATATAGTAGGACTTTCTTGAACTCACCTGATGTATAGGTAATGACATAAGACTTCTATTATAGTTTAAAGCTTAGACCTTTTGGGGGACAGTTTCCCCGTGTCCATTTAGACTTACCCCAGTACTTCTAGCCTATGACCTGCCCCTTCCCCAGCTCTGTCCCTTTCTCTGTTCTGCTTTGCTCTGTGTCTGTCCCTTCTGTGTCTACTCTCAATTCTCTTACTTCTGCTTTCTTCTCCTTGCATCATTCTGTGCCTGGAAGCTCTGCTCTCCTTCCTGCTCTAGCCATTGGCTGCAGATCTTCATTATAACCAACCAGTAGTGAGACAACCTCTGATACAATCCTAGTAGGCAGGTAAAGAACAGATAGTTACAAAATAGAAAACCTAGTAATGTGCCGTAGAAAGGATAATACCAGAATCCTGTCAGCGTTCATTCTCTGTGGTATAGAATTAACAATTGAAAATCTACAGACATACCTTCACACAATGTGAAGAAAAATCACCTCAACAAATAAAAACAGCAACAACAACAACATCAACAAAGCAACAGTAACAACAAATAAGTCACTAACTAGAATGGATACTTACACAAAACAAAACAAAAAAACGCCAAAAGTGAAAAACTCAAGTGACATTATAGAGACTTGAAATTCTTTTGTACTGCTGATGGGTTATAATTGAATGTGACTGCTATGAAGAACATTATAAAGATTCTCAGTTCTGGGTCTTTACCTGAATGAATTGAAAGCATGCCTCTAACAGTATAGGTTCATGCCCACATTCACAGCATGCCGCTCACAATACCCAAGACTAGCAAGCAATTCAAATGTCCATCCACACATGGATGTAGGAACAAAAATGTAGCATATACATTCAATGATACTATTCAGCATTGTAAAGAGAGGAAATCCTGTTATATGACCACAGTAGAGATGAAATTTAAGGGTACTGTGTTAAATAAAACAAGTCAGTCACAAACGATTCCACTCATAGGAAATACTTAAAGCAACAAGGGTCCCAGAGACAGCGAGTAGCATGGCAGTTACCAGGTTGGGGTTGAAGGGGAGGTGTTTGAATGACTGTAGCGTTTCAGTTTTCAGAGATACATTGCTTACTTACCTTGTCGCTGTGACTGCGATGCCCAACAGAAAGAATTTAAGGATGCATCATTTATTTTAGCTCACAGTTTGAGAGTTCAGACCATGGTCACTGAGCTCCACTGCACCCACTGAGGTGTAGAATATGACAACATAAGACAAGAAATTTTCACTGTAGACAGTGTGCTCCGACCCTCTTCCTTTCCTTTTATTTTATCTGGGCTCCCAGCCCTTGGACTGTTGCTACTTACATTCAGAGAGAATCTTCTTTGCTAAATTAATTCCCTGGAAACATCCTCAAAGACATACCCGGAGGTGTGTCTCAATCCTATAAAAATTATAAATCCTGTCAACTTATAGTGAAGACCAACCATCTTGCAAGATGAGAATGTCCTAGATATCTATTTCAAAACTGTGACCATATCCCAGCCCTGTTCCCTTTAACAGCTTTAAGAGATATCTTTTTCTAAAAGCCTTCTTCCCCTCCTCCTCTTGGATATATTTCAAAGTCCAGAGAATGGCTTATCATGAGTACCTTAATAAAAACTACAGATAAGAAGTGTACCATCCAATGGAAAATGTTAATGGTAAGAGGGCTGGGGATTTAGCTCAGTGGTAGAGCGCTTGCCTAGGAAGCGCAAGGCCCTGGGTTCGGTCCCCAGTTCCGGAAAAAAAAAAAAAAAGAAAATGTTAATGGTAAGGGAAATTTCCTCTTGCTGGGGCAGGGATAGGATGCTTTTAGGAAACTCAAAGTGCTACTTATTCAATTATTTTGAACTGTAAAATTGGATAAAATAATTATTAGCAAAATAAAACAAAATCATCTCACCATGCAGCTGATGGGGATGGGCACAGCTGAGTGGCCTGTGTGATAAGTCAAGTGTGAGACAGGAGAGGATGGTAAGTGTTTGGCCACGATTTGGAATTATGGCTGCTGATGCTTTAAACACAATAGAAGTTCAGGGCAATGGCTACCAAAGTGGGAAAGGCAGAGAATCTCTTTACTTCTCTGCTGGATTTAAAGAAACCCTCACATTTTAACACCCAGAGAAATGACCAAACTAGAAACCAAGTCAAGAATTAACAATGAAAGCTATCAAAAATAAATCTCAACAGAAAGAATTCTGAAGCCTAGAAAATCTATCCCCAATTGAGGATCCTGGTAGAGGAGAGAACTGTGGCAGTTGGGATATGAATATTTAGGAGATGATTTGGTGACAATGAACCTCCACATTTCCTGACTCCTTTGCTATGGGAAAATTTCTCATTGTTAGAAGACAATCTCTAACCTCTCAGTTGATAATGTAGCATTGTTGATGGAGGTAGGTTTTCCAGAGCAAATGGTTGTTCTCCTCAGGACCTGTTCCCATCTGCATAGACTAATCAGAGAGGTTCAGACCTGCGAGGGGTTGGGGAAGCACACACCAAGGATCTGACAAAGGTGTATCAACAGGAAAGGGGAGATTGCTTGAACATGTATTTAAGGTCCTGAATCAAGAGTGTTGGGTTGGGGTGGATGAGGGAGAGCTATTCCTGTGGGGCCCTCCCCTCTAGGATATAAGATCTATTGCCTTGGAAAAGCTCCAGAGATTGGCTTCAACAGCTGGTTGAATAGCTCATGACAGCCTGGGAATTTTTTCGCTTCACATTAAGTGAAGAGAAGATAAAAAACTATTGTGGTTGACTGTGGGTGAAAAATTAAGGGTCTCAGAAAAATAGGCGTGCTAAAATGTATCCATTCTTTTGTTCCGGGAAGCCTGTTGGCTAACTAGAGCCCTTGGAAGGATCCAGGTGTCTCTGGTCATTGAGACAGTAAGAAGTATGATAGTTTAGGAGCTCGCTGGCGTCACTGAGAAGCTTAGAGCTTATCCTTTCAATAGTGGGTTTGTCACTGTCTGATGGGGATTATAAAACATAAAGTAGCAGAGACCTGGTAGTCATACTTGAGTTGCCTGAAACTAGGTGAGTGATGGTCAATTACTTCAGAGGTGTGTCGTCCTAGAAACTATATGTGTAAGCAGCCAAGCGGATATCGCTTAGTATCATTTTAAAGATTTGTATTTATGTCTGTGTGAATGTCTGAGTGTATGTCGACGTGTATAGGTATGTATGGAGGCTAGAAGAGGGCCTCAGAGCCCCCGGAGCTGGAATTACAGCAATCGTGAGCCTCCCCGTGTGGGTGCTAGGAACTGAAATGTATAAGAGTGCTCTTAACTGATGAACAATGTCTCCACACCCATCAAAAGGCCAAGAATGTACAGAAATAGTGTTGGCCCTCTGCTTCCCTACAAATTCCCTTTCCTAATATTGAGACTAAGTAAATCCTCAGATCCAAAATCCACAACTAAGAGAGAAATTCGAAAGTGAGAAAATGATAGGTAGCAGCTTCAGACTGGAGGACCAGCATCTCCTCCAAGTGGATGGACAACCCTCTCTGGTAGATACAATGGTATCAGAAGTAGAAAATGAGTCTCTTAAAGTATCAGGCACACTTCATTTTTTTATTTTTTGAAATAGGGTTTCTTTGTGTAGCCTTGGCTGTCCTGGAGCTCACTCTGTAGACCAGACTGACCTTGAACTCAAAGATCTTCCTCCCTCTGCTTTCTGAGTGTTTGCATTAAAGGCATGTGCCACTATGCTTGGCATGGTACAGATTCTTAAGGTTCTACAAATAAAGGGAATTATATAGCATTTAAATAATAACTCCAAGCATACTAAAAATGGAGTTCCTTATGGCTTATCAAGTGGCCGTACTTGCGTATCATAACAAAACCATAAGGTCACGTTGACTCAGAAGAAATGCACCATAGCATTCAAGTAATACACGTGGCGTGATAAGATGCATGGATGACAAGTCAGCCGCAGAAGCTAGTGTCTCACATCCCCAGCATGCCTACCGACTGTGCCAATGCTTTCTCTGGAGCTCATGCCTACAACTTGCGAGAGAAGTCTCTGCAACCGGCTACTTCGATTTGGCTATAGTTCAAGGGTGGCCTCCAAAGACTTATATGCCAGAAGCTTGGCCCTCAGTGTGGCAATCATGAGTTACAGTAGAACATGTAAGAGATCAGAAGGAGGTGTTAGATCACCACTGCCTACAGAAAGGAATCCTGCCATTCTCATAGTCTCCTGGTTGGTTACCACAAAATCAAGTTGCTACAAGCAATTCTCCCTATGAACCCTCCCGTAGGCCCATGCCAGCTCTACTGCATGTCCTCTCACCATTGTCAAGTCCTTCTCCACCAGGCCCTAAGGTACAAAAGAGATGAAGCCACACAATCCTGACCCCTCAGCCTCCAAAGATATAAACCAAGCAAACATCTGAGGTATCCAGCCTTGGATATTTTGTTTTAGCTATAGAGCAAAAGAGAGGAAAAAGATTCTTGAGCCCAACCCATTTAGGAATGAAAGTGTGGGCAATTCCACCAGACAGGCCACCTAGACGCTCAGAAATAGTAACTAAGCTTAGGAGAACCTGGAATGAGGAGTAAAGGACAGAGATGATGAGCATTAGTTGTGACTGACTTTAGCCAACCGCACCAGAGTGACTCCACTATTCCCACAAGTCCTCTTTGTGTGTGTTGTTTCTGAGACCATGACTAACCAGAAACCTGCCTGGTCAATAGCAGAATCCAGAGCTATACCGGACATGTACCAAACGTAGGAAACTGAATTGCTAGAACTGTTGATGCTATTAGGATCCCACTGTGGGGGGCGTCTATTCCCTATATTACCATGAGGGTAGGTTAATACCTCACAAGCCAATCAGAAACATGTCCTATCCAGAAGGCTATAGTTCCATCTCACCTCATCCCCTCTCTCATCAGCGCAGGACATGGAGTACCAAAGGCTCTGTGACTTATACCCCAGGATCCCCTTCCCCAACCCTCCCCCATTGAGCTCTAATCTCCCTAAGACTCCATTCCTCGATTGCCTCCTCCTTCCCTTGTTCCATATCACTGCTCGTTTATGGATTTTCCACGACAAAACATGCCTTACATAGAGTGTGTGCTCCTGAGTACCTACCTGTCTCAGGGATGTGCTTCTGGGGAAACCAACCAGACATCAGCACATATGACTATGACGTGTGCAGATAGAATGTTTGTTACCAACCAGACGGGGCTCACCTGATTAAACGGCACTGATTCTTGCTTTCTCCTGGCACACTCAACATCTTGTCTTAAAAGAAGACAAGAAAGAAAGGAGAAAAATCCCTAAAGGTGGGATTGGTCCCTACTGAGTTGTAAGCTTCTCAGGTGAGTCTCACTTGCAATTGTTTGTGGTGAGGTGACGTGTAGGGGAGACCCAGAGAAGAGAGCAGAGAGGACTGTCTGTCATCTTACCTTCTCTTTCTCCTGAAGCTTCCTTTTATTTTTTTTTTTGTTTTGTTTTTCTCCATCTTTATTAATTTGGGTATTTCTTATTTACATTTCTTTTCTATTTTTTTTTTTTATTAACTTGAGTATTTCTTATGTACATTTCGGTGTTATTCCCTTTCCCGGTTTCCGGGCAAACATCCTTCCCTCCCCCCTTCCTTATGGGTGTTCCCCTCCCCACCCTCCCCCATTGCCGCCCTCCCCCAACAGTCTAGTTCACTGGGGTTCAGTCTTAGCAGGACCCAGGGCTTCCCCTTCCACTGGTGCTCTTACTAGGATATTCATTGCTCCTTATGAGGTCAGAGTCCAGGGTCAGTCCATGTATAGTCTTTAGGTAGTGGCTTAGTCCCTGGAAGCTCTGGTTGCTTGGCATTGTTGTACATATGGGGTCTCAAGCCCCTTCAAGCTCTTCCAGTTCTTTCTCTGATTCCTTCAACAGGGGTCCCGTTCTCAGTTCAGTGGTTTGCTGCTGGCATTCGGGCTCTGTATTTGCTGTATTCTGGCTGTGTCTCTCAGGATCGATCTACATCCTGCTCCTGTCGGTCTGCACTTCTTTGCTTCATCCATCTTGTCTAATTGGGTGGCTGTATGTATGGGCCACATGTGGGCAGGCTCTGAATGGTGTTCCTTCAGTCTCTGTTTTAATCTTTGCCTCTCTATTCCCTGCCAAGGGTATTCTTGTTCCCCTTTTAAAGAAGGAGTGAAGCCTTCACATTGTGATCATCCGTCTTGAGTTTCATTTGTTCTAGGCATCTAGGGTAATTCAAGCATTTGGGCTAATAGCCACTTATCAATGAGTGCATACCATGTGTGTTTTTCTGTGATTGGGTTACCTCACTCAGGATGATATTTTCCAGTTCCAACCATTTGCCTACGAATTTCATAAAGTCGTTGTTTTTTATAGCTGAGTAATATTCCATTGTGTAGATGTACCACATTTTCTGTATCCATTCCTCTGTTGAAGGGCATCTGGGTTCTTTCCAGCTTCTGGCTATTATAAATAAGGCTCCTAGTGGAGCACGTGTCTTTTTTATATGTTGGGCATCTTTTGGGTATATGCCCAAGAGAGGTATAGCTGGATCCTCAGGCAGTTCAATGTCCAATTTTCTGAGGAACCTCCAGACTGATTTCCAGAATGGTTGTACCAGTCTGCAACCCCACCAACAATGGAGGAGTGTTCTCTTTCTCCGCATCCTCCTTCAGCATTTGCTGTCACCTGAGTTTTTGATCTTAGCCATTCTCACTGGTGTGAGGTGAAATCTCAGGGTTGTTTTTTGATTTGCATTTCCTGATGACTAAAGATGTTGAACATTTCTTTAGGTGTTTCTCAGCCATTTGGCATTCCTCAGCTGTGAATTCTTTGTTTAGCTCTGAACCCCATTTTTTTTTTCCGGAGCTGGGGACCGAACCCAGGGCCTTGCGCTTCCTAGGTAAGCGCTCTACCACTGAGCTAAATCCCCAGCCCCTCCATTTTTTAATAGGGTTATTTGTCTCCCTGCGGTCTAACTTTTTGAGTTCTTTGTATATTTTGGATATAAGGCCTCTATCTGTTGTAGGATTGGTAAAGATCTTTTCCCAATCTGTTGGTTGCCGTTTTGTCCTAACCACAGTGTCCTTTGCCTTACAGACTGAAGCTTCCTTTTAAATGTGAGTCTCCTTGTTCTCAAAAGTTCCTTGTGTTCCTTTCCTTGAAGATGGCTTATCAGGAAAAGATGCTTATCACCAAGGCTGATGATCCCAGTTCAACCCCTGTGAAAGGAAAGTCACCTTATAAACTCATGTGTGCCATGGTATACACATGCATGGTCTAGTACACAAACACACACACACACACACACACACACACACACACACACACTAAATACATGCAATTTAAAACAATTTCATAAATGTCCACAATATATCTTTGTCATATCTCCCTCCAACTCCCTGCTTCCACTTTCCCCGTCACCCCAACATACCTTTCTCTACCTTACACCCTCTCCTTCTAAAGTTCCCAGTAATTTGTCAAAAGTAATGTTTGAAAGAGATGACCTTACAAACTGTTCAAAATAGATAGGGGGTGACTTGAGACATGGGAAAGGAGCCTGTTACTCAGGTAGCACCCCAGAAGTGAGATGAGAAAGCCTGCATTTTATGGTAGCAACAAGAACAACTGGAAGGTGTACATGACTTGACCCAAATGCCACCAGACCTTGCAATCCTGTGGCTTAGTTAATTCTGAGATATCAGTGATACCTCAGGCCCCCTAGATCACCCCCTAGGTGCTGAGCTGAGGCATATTTCCTCCTCCTACCTCATCCTCCCCATTCATTCTCAGTTTACCCAAAGGCTGCCCTTGTGTTCTTGGGGACCAGTGTGCTCATGGGTTGTGCTGTCTCCTTGTTGGTGTCTGCATCCACACCTTAGAAAGCTGGTGCCTCACCACTGACACTCTCTCTCATGTCACCAGAGCTGTAGTCACAGAAGCAGAGGGAATGTGGTTACTAGGAGTGAGGAAATGCGAGCAGACACGGGCCAAAGGATCTGAAGTTCCAGTTAGACAGGATGAACTAATTTTGGAGATCAATGTAATACATGATGATTTTAGTTAATACTCATTTATCATGTACATGAAAATTGCTAAGACAGTAGATGTCAAATGCTCTCATCACAGAGAGATGACAAAGTGTATAAGAGATATGCTAATTTGCTTGAGTTAATTAGATACACAGTGATCATATCATATCATACTGTCAATATACAAAATTCTCTATATATGCTATAAATATACCTCTTATTTTTCAGTTATACCCCAATAAATGTATGGGAACATTAATAAAGTGCTTTCTTATCTATTCTCTTATTTATTATGTTTAATGAATATTCCTATGTGTGTTCATGCTCATAAGTATGTAGTTATAGTAATATAGATAGTTATGAGTATATATATGTGTATATATAATATATATATATATAATAATGTTGGGTCACATACCAGCATCTCATTCACACAGACTGATGATGCCCAATCAACTAGCTTGGTTATTGGATAAGAGGAATCTACATTTTCTACAAATTTATTTAATGATGTATACAACATATACAGATTGTGATAAAAAAAAAAAAGTTCCTGGCTAGATCACTGGCCAACAGAGAGACCTGAACAAGCACAACAAATCAAGCTTAAAGGGGGAAACCCATTTCATTTCCTATATGGCAGGAGCAGAGGTGTCTACAGGAGCAATAGAACCTATGAATTAATAATGTTATGGGATGATCAGTTGTCGTAGTCTGAGGCCCATGGTGTGAGTGTGCTGACAACCCAAGACTGTTGGGTGAATTACACTCCAAATGCAAAATGGACAAGTCAGTGGGTTAGAGCAAGAGGATGGTCCCTGGGGTCTATGCACCTTAGTTACACTTTGAGGTACTATATTAAAAGTAGGAGAGCCGGAGAGATAAAAGGGGGCGGGGTCTCCAGAATGATTGTTTGCAATACTTCTCCCAGCCCTTGGGTGTATGGGGAGAGCCACGCACATCTGGTCTTCACGTGATTCCGGGTTTTCTAAGAAGGAAACTGATGGAAATAAACTACTTTGTCCAGTGGCCAGTAAGGTGACAGGGTGACAACCACTGTTATTGCTGCCTTGCAAAAGCCATGCAGTTCATCCACACAAAGACACTTGCAAACCCAAGTAAGAGAAAGCAGATTTACTGGTGATCCAAAATTAGTTTCTGGTTAAGTTCCTTGAATTGTATAGCTTAGTGTGTCATGGGAAGTTAAAACATAAATGATGATTAAATAACTTTTTCTTAAAAACATAGTAAGGGTAGAGGGGAGATGATTTGGGAATATTGTTTAGTGTATATCCTGTACTAAAGAACCTAATCTGAGCCTTAAGAACACATATTCAAACACACACACACACACACACACACACACACACACACACACACACCGACCCCAAACAAACAAAGCCACTTGGGCCTGGAGAGAAGACTCAGTGTAAGATCACTGCTGCTCTTGTAGAAGACTCAAGATGGATTCCCAGCGCCCATGTGGCAGCCAACAATTGCCTGTAACTCCAGTTTCAAGAGACTTGACACCCTCTTCTGACCCCACTGCTCCTGTATGCACATGGTATAAATAGAACTTGGGCATGGGCATGCACCATGACATTAAAACAAATTTTTTTAAAGTCTTTTTATAAAAGAAAAGTTGGGCATGTGGTACTTACTGACAAACCCAGCACTGAGAAAGTGGAGATGTGCGGAATACTGGGCATTGGTGGCCAGCCAGCCTAGTCTATTTGCACAAAAAACAAGGTGGATAGCATTTGAAGAAAGGCAGCGGAAAGGTTATTTATCCACTGGCCAAAAGAGCCCATTCAAGCCAGAATAGATTATATTAAAGGCAGGTTTATTGGGAAGTGGCTCTAGTGCCCCCAGGGATTGAGGCCAGGGGAGTCACCATGGTGGGGCAGGGGCACAGGGGAGAAAGAGAGAAAGAAGTGAAGGAGAAGGGGGCGGAGGGCAAAATGTCTGGATTATATTGGGAAGAGCCTCTGGGGAAGGGCAGTCCAGCCCCTGGGCTGGAAAGTTCAGGGTTGAGGGCAGGGTATGCCAGGTAGGGACTGAGGGATGCTGGGAGAACCTGGAGGCCAGGCATGCTTTGGTATGTAAAATATGCACCTCAGTCCCTTGTCCCAGGGTCTGAAATCAAGAGAGAGAGAGAGAGAGAGAGAGAGAGAGAGAGAGAGAGAGAGAGAGAGAGAGAGAGAGAGAGACTGCGGCAGGTAAAATACAGGGGAGTTAAACCCTGCTAAGGTTTTCCCTCCAAATTCGCTGATTGTTTTTCAGATATACTCTAGAAACCGCTAGATAGAGGACAGGCAAGAACTGAACTGTGGCCTCCAAGGGATGAAGAGTTCCAAAGACAAGCCCTGCTGCTGTGGACTAATGGTGTCATGGTGGTACAAAGAGCAGAGGGGACCGTGGCAGAAAGCTGCGCACCAGAGTGACCAGAGTAAGTCAACTCCTTCCACCAGAGCAGTCACAAAGCCAGCACTGAGCAGCCTTCAAAGTCTGGGGGAGCTCGGGCAGAGCGTCCCCGGAGGGAGGTGGCAGGGTAGGGTGGGAGGGTATTCCCAGCAGGCGGTGTGCCACATAGGCAGTCAAAGGTGGGGGTGGGGGAGTAGTGCTCCCTTGGCTTTGCCACCTCGGAAAACAGAGCCATTATTACTAATGATGTAGGCAGAGAAACAAAGACAAGACTTCTTTGCTTTTGAACATGAATCCCCACAGGAAAGCTGCTTTGTGCTGAGTAGGTAGAAATAGACAGAGTTGCAGGCAAACGGTTACATGTAATGCTTTTATCTCCTTGCTGCCTAGCAACATCCACAGGTGTTGAGTGTGGAGAGGGGAGTTCTCACAGAAACGTTAGAAGAAGGCACAAGGTATGTGGGGTCACCTTGTATGAGAGCTACTAAAACAGCCTCCGATGGGCTGCCCCTGTGGAGAGCAGCCCTGGCCCAGGAAGGCGCTAGAGTGGGCTCGATCTTGTCTTGGTGTAGAATCTGCTTATGAAGTTGCTTATTTGGGCTTTGGCTTGATTCTGAGCGAGTTTCACAGTCTGACACCAGAGAAAGGCAGTAAGTTCTAACCGAAGGCAAAGGAACACTGATTAACAAGCAAAAGGGAGTAGAGAGATGGCTCAGTGGTTAAGAGCACTTACTGCTCTCACAGAGGGACCAGGTTTGATTCACAGCCCACAATGGTGGTTCACAGTTGCAGTTCCAGGGGATCCAGAGTTCTCTTCTAACTTCCACAGGCACCATGTACATGGTACACATCTACACAGGTAAACTAGTCATACACATAAAATAAGATAAAGAAATCTAAAATATATACTTTTAAATAAATAAGTCTAACAGCATCACGTGCCTCCCATCCCTCTTAACAGAACGTTCCTCCTGGTACTTCGTCAGTGGAAGGAAGCCCAACACCCTTCCAGAGATTTTTTTTTTCTCTCCCATTAAGAATACTCAAAAACTTAACCCAAAACTTGGCTCTTGGGGATCCTAAAGAAAGGATGATATAAGACAAGGAACGGGGTAACAAGACAAGAAATAGTGCCCTTGGCAGGGTGCACAGAAATCCACTCACTACAGAGAAGAACTTTGTTCTTTGAAGATCTAAAAGTATTTTACATGTATTTAGAGATAGTGTGGGGGAATTCTGATCTTCAAGTTTGCTGCAGTGAACTTGCAGAATGTTAGAGGATGAGCGTCAGTGAGAATGGTCTGATGCACATTCGTGTGCATGCAAATAATGTCTTCTTTCAAAAACAGACACGCTTTTATGTTTCTGGAACAAAACCCACCGAGATAAGAGATGACTCCCTTTAAGACTCTCAGCTTTTAAGTTTTTAATTATGTTCTGCTCAAAATATACACCCACATTGGAAATAAGTAGAAACAAAAGCAAACACACTAACCACTTGGGAATTTTCAACAAAAAGTTATTTTCTATTTGATAATTCATATATGTATTTATAATGAATTTGGGGACATTTTACCCCCATCTCCTCCCTCATGCCCCCTCTGTCTCCTGCAGAATGGTGAACCCTCCTTCTTCCCAAGTCTCCCCTCTATCTGATGGTCCTGATAAAATCTCTCAAACCCATCAGGTCCCGTGACTGAAGGGACATTACCTCATAAAATGGCCTGGGTTAAGGGAAACAAAAGGCCCCCTGCCTCATCTCCTTTGTTCTTCTCCTAGCCAATCAGAGACAGCCGCTCCAGTTCTCTCTGGGGGAGGGGCATCCCCTTTCTCCTTCCCCTTGCTAGAGTCCTTAAAATGGCCATGGGCCAGTTCGCCATTATTGTCTCTGCCCAATCCAGAGGCATCCCCTCTGCCCCCAGCCCAATAATAAAATCTCCTTCTGAGAATGTGGTGTCTGGTGTGCTCTGGGCGGACCCTGATGCCTCCCTGCTACTTTATTTCATTTTTCTTCTACACACCAAGCTTAATTAGGGTTGTCTGTGTGAGCATGGGCTGGAGATTATTTACTGAAGCATAGAAAACTTAATCCGTGGCTACACCACTGAAAAAAATGACATTTCCCTGGCCAGCAACCATTCACTGCCAATAGTCCCTCAACGACAACCACACACAGAAAACAAAATATGAATGGACTTAGAGGATATTGAGAAATAAATAAAATATTAATTACTAAGATTCAGCATTCAGCTATTTCCTCACTCCATAGAGGCCAATGGTCATTCTTACTTGTTCTTTATCTAACAAGGTTTGTCGGCCAAACAACCACAATAAGGCACACACTCCACACACACACTCACACACACACACACACACACACACACACACACGCATACGCACGCTCCCTCATTACTCCGTATGATAGATGATTCACATTATTTTCAGATTTGAAAACTGAGGCACAAGGAAGCTGAGTGATTTCTCTGTGGACCCAGCCAAGCAAGCAGTGGGCAGCCTGCCTCTAAAGCCTCCAAGCTTACCCACTCTAGCTGTCAATGCAGTGCAAAACCCACAGGGATGAGCAAAACCCTGAAGGAAATCTACTCATATTGACGATCTATATTGAAAACAGACAACAGCGGGATGGCGGACTCTGCCATCGAGAAGGCCGCTTCCTTCTTCATGAAACGTGGAGGGAGACAAAGGTCAGAACAGGAAGCATCCATGGCACCGTCCTGGTTGAAAACTCACCTAGAACCTGTGTTGGCGTAGAGGGAAGACTACGTCTGTGCTCATATGCGGATGGTTGGGTTCCTGGAATCCCGGCTTTCACTAGGAACAGCATATCACAATATCCGCAGATATTGAGTCAAAATTATTGCTATTGTGCACATTGAATCAAAATTGAGTTCTCAGTGATTTCATCTCTAATGACTTTAATTATAGCAACTTGCTAAATCTCTACTAATGGAGATGACTGGGGTACTACAGTTGAGGGTTGGGGCTATGGTGTCAGGCATTAGCCTGGGGCTATGGCTTGGACGCCAGATGGTTTTAAGATCTTGATAAAGTCACTTAACCTTTAAGCTGTATAGTTTTCCGGGGTTATTGCAAAGACAGATTATAAAACATTTAGTACGTGCCTGGTGGGGGGTCGCTTTTTCTGTCACTTAGATACGTGAGATATTTATATAGTGTTGGTTAAAAATTGCAATTAGCAACCCAAAACAGGAGAATATGTGTATTCCAAAGTCAGAAGCAAAGAGAAATAGGTTGTCAGAGAAGATCATAAAACATTAGACTCTCTGTAACAATGGCCTGGGACAGTGGTCAGCCCTCATAAAAAGAAACCAAAACTGAACCAAACTGCAAGTCTCTGATCCCTAAAGCATCAGAGAATGAAAGTCACACCCTTCATAAAAGTAAGAGGTACTAAACACATCAGAAGTCATCAGAACTAAGGCACTCAGCACACTGTAGGGGCCACCCAGCAACTGGGAGTTAAACACAGGAGGATCAGGAGGACCTTCCATTACATCAAGACCAGCCTGGAGCATGTAAGGACCACCTCAAAAAAAAAAAAAAAAAAAAAAAAAAGTCAAAGAATCCCAGAGGCAAATGAGCAGAGACACCACTTCTGTCTGGAGTGATTTGTTGTTCTTGATATTCTTACATTTGTATGTGAGTAACTTGGGGCTGCAAAAAAGACTCATCATATCATGGCCCAGACCCATATCTAAGGAAGAAAGTCAACAACAGAAGACTCCTCTGGCATCTAGGTGTAGGGTGAGGATAGACCAAAGGGATCCAGGCCCTGTAAGATCCTATATCCTCAGTAGGTCCAGAACTCCAGAACTCTGGGATTAGGAGGTCCATATACTCACATTACCCTAGGTAAAATTCTTCACAAAGGACTGTAGCCATGTTCTAGTTAGCCTCTATAGATAGAGATATTTCCACGGCAACGGTAATCAACAATGAATACATATTTAAAACAAAGCAGGAATGGCGAGAAGGCTCGGCAGTTAAAGTATTTACCACAGAAGCAAGAGGACCAGAGTTTGAATCCTAGAACCCAGGTCAATATAAATGCTGAGTGGACGTGATGGCCCACATCTAATTGCAGCCTCTGAAAAGTGGATTAGGACTTTAAGGAGCAAGCTGACTAGCAACAAGCCATCTCCACTGGCTCTGGGCCTAACTGAAAGACCCTGCCTCAAAAATAAGGTGGACAAGTGGTCAAAGAACATTGCTAAATTCAACCACGGGGGCCCCCATATGTGCATATATATCTGCATGTACCTGCACATACATATATGTCCATATATGTGTGTGCATACATCATGAGTAGACAGATATATATCTATATATCTATAGATATAGATAGTGCCTTTCTCTCTAGTGTGATTTCTTTTTATCTATTTATCTGTATCTACATTGACACCTACCTCTACCTTTCTACCTCTACACATATCCATATCCATTATCTATATCTATCTACATCATCTATATTCATGTCTATGTCTCTATATAGGTATATAGATATTAGATGATATCTATATATGCAGATATGTACATATAGATAGAGATGATATTTATATATCTATATATAGATATACAAGATAGAGATGTATAGATATACTATATATTGCATCTGTAGCAATCAAGAGAGCACTACAAAATAATTTAGCAAATGAAAAACGGATCCCAAAAAACTACTAGATTACAAAATAGCCAGCCAGAAATGGCAGTACACTCTTGTAATTTCAGGGGAGTCCTTTCCCCTTGGGAGACTGAGGCAGAAGGGTTGTAAGAACAGCTGATAGCGTATCAGGCATATTCATTGACGGTGATTTTTTAAGATTATTACTTTGAATATAGACCAAAGAGACAAACAACCCCAAAAAGGAGATATCCAGTAATTCAGAAAGGTCAAGGGCACCCAGAGAGAGCTCCCACAGAAGAGGAGAATGGAACAGAGACCACAAGAGAATGTCTGAGAGTGTCTATACCGTCATATTCTAGGAATTTGAAGCTCAATTAGAATGAGCCAAATAAGTTCTTGCCTATGTCCAGCAAAGAGGAACCACTGCCACCTAAACAAGGCGTCTGCTTCTAAGTAAAGCCATGGGTAAACCCACAGGGTTGCTTTCAATAGCTGTCAGACTGATGGTGACAAGACATAAACCCGGGGACACCAGCAGGGAGGAGCCATGCCTAGGTGGGCAGAGCATGTAGTGAGTAGAGAATTAACACAGATGCCACCACAGAGGCTGGTTAGGCAAGGCTGAGTAGGAGAACTGCTGGAGGTGCCTACGGGTCCAGCAAAGGGTCCAACAAAGTTGAAGAGGCCTAGGGCCATCTGGGCAAACACAGATCCAGGTCTGCACAGACGGATGCACAACCGTTCAAGTGAACCATGTCTAGCAGCGTGGACTGTGCTCAGCTAAGGCCAGGAACACCTGGCAGTTCTCTGCCTATTGGTCCCTTGACCTGTGTATTAAATGTTGGGCAGTCAGCTGATAAGGCAGTTACCATGGGGATGTTAGGTATTCTTTTTGTAAGATTCTGGTGAGGTAGTGTACCCTTAGTTAGAATGTCTTTATTAAATTCTTGGCATGGTTTTTCTGATATGGTTTTCTATGTCCATATGCCCCGTATCCCAACTGACTTCTAAAAGTTCACAGATGGTACCTCCCCACTTACATAAATAAGTTATGTATCCATTTGTGGCCCATGCTTTATACTGGACAGGTAGTGGCATTTATATACACAAATGAAAGCGAGGTCATTCTGCCTCTGCATTTATACCCCAAATAGAATCAACCCAGGGCAAGACTCCTCTTAAAAGCTCTTGGTTCATGCAGTATCAAAAGCTTGGGGCAAGACACACAGCCTGATCATGCTGTTACACAACTACAGGGGAAGGAAAATATCTAAGTAAGTTCTGAGCTACAGTCTAGCAATCCACTATCAGTGACACTCTAAGGGCTTTAATCTAAGTCACAAAAGTAGACTGCAAAGAAATTTCGGACTTTCCTTAATATGACTGCAGGTAGCCAGGCAATCATAAAATATTTATTTATTTCAGGACTGAGCAAATATATTGTTGGGAACCTAGGCTTTCGTGCTGGAGAAAGAGGTGGCCAGGAGAGCGAAGGCCTATGGCGTTCGATGGAATTGAGATGTCAGCAAAATAAATACATTTGACTGCTTAGCACTTTCTGTAGAAAAGGGCTGTTGTGTTACTTTTCCTGGGAGATGTCAACAAAGAGCTGTTCTCCTCAGATAGGGAAAACAATAACAAAAGAGAGTATTGCCCCCAGGGCTAGCCTAATACACCACTGAGCCTAATTGGGATTATTTCACAGGAGCAGGGCAATTTATGGGTAGCTAGACCATCTGAGAAGACCCTTCTTTGAGAAACCGAGAGCTTGCATATCCCCAGGGAGGGACCGAGTGGCAGAGTGGCATATGTCTTCACGTGTACCCTGCCCACACCCTCCAAAAGGAAACGGTAGTGGACCCAGTCTTCCAAAGGCTTCATGTGGGCAATCACAAGATGCTCTGATATTAACCACTATGTCATGCTCTGATGATAGAGTTCCTAATTACATTAAATCTCTGTTCCAAAGGTCATACCTCTTCTCCGTCTCAGTTTCTACATGCTACTTCCTACTGCAAAGAAGAAACAGACTGATTACAGAGCTTAAAGAAAAAAGAAAGAAAGAAAGAGGCAAGAGAGACAGCTGGATGGGCAAGCGCCTTTGCTGCACAAGCACGAGGATCTGAGTTCAGTTCCTGGAACTCATGTGAATACCTAGGCCTGGCCATACACATCCTTATAACTCCAAGGTGCATGTATGTAAATGGGCCGAGACAAGAGACAGAGTTCCACGTTCAGTGAGAGACCTGTCTCAGAGGAATGAGGCAAAGAGTCATAGATCAGGATACCCAGCATCCTCTTCTGGCCTCCACACACATGTGCAGATGCTCACACTTGCATACATATACATATAACACGCAACTATATGCCTTACTCACAAGGCATATCCACATACAATTATTTTATTTTATATAAAATAAAAAGACTGGGGGTTGGGAATTTAGCTCAGTGGTAGAGCGCTTGCCTAGCAGGCGCAAGGCCCTGGGTTCGGTCCCCAGCTCCAAAAAAAAAAAAAATAAAATAAAAAGACTAAAGAACACCAGCTGGGACAGCTCTATAGCTATCATAGAAGAGAGATTTTAAACGTGTAGCATTACCAGAAAAATGAAGTTTATTTTACGACCTTCAGAAAGTTTGATTCACAAAGAATATATTAAAAAGTTCTAAAATTGCATATGTCTAATAAAAATGATTTTACTATAACAGACAAAACAGACGCGACTACAGAGAAAACTTGAAAACTTACATTTCTTTGTCCCACACATCCTAAGAAGAAAAGCAGTGCTGGCACTATCACGATACTTGATCTCAGACTATACTACAGAGCTACAGTAACAAAACTGCATGGTACTGGCACAGAAGGATACATGTAGACCAGTGGAATTGAAGACACAGAAACTTACTCCACACCACTGCAGCCAACTTTTGACAATATGGCCAGCAATCAGCCCTGGAACAAATAGTGCTAAGAAAACTGCATATCCACACTTGGAAGAATAAGCTGGGTTAATCTCACACTGAGCAAAAAGATTAAAATGGAAGAGCCGAGACTTTGAAATTGCTAGGGGAAGGCACGCGGAAAAAATATTTTAGGGCGTGGGTGTAGGCAAGAACTCCTGGGAAAAGACTCTAGTACAGGAAGTAATTCTGAGAACTGAAAAAATGGAATTCTGTGAAAGTAGAAGGCTTCCATGAGGTTAAAAACAAAAACGAACAAACAAACCTCGTTGAAGACATACCCCTACACACCTTTTTGCTAAGAGAAGAGATCAATAGCTAGAATACATAAAAGAACTAAAAGAAAAATTAAACACCAAAAAATTCAAAACACCCCATCAACAAATGATCTAATAGTTCTTTTTTTTGGGGGGGGGGGGGGTTTTGTTTTGTTTTTTTTTTTTTTCGGAGCTGGGGACCGAACCCAGGGCCTTGCGCTTGCTAGGCAAGTGCTCTACCACTGAGCTAAATCCCCAACCCCTAATAGTTCTTAAGAGAAGAAATACAAGTGGCCAGTAGATATTTGAAAAATGTTCATCATTCTTGACTCCCAGGAAAACATAAAATGAAACTTCTTTAAGACTCTGTCTCATCTCCATCAGCATAGCTACCATCTAGAAAAGTCAAAAGTGCCGGTGAGGAGGTAGGGGAAATGTGTCTGTAGGCATTGGTTTAAGGAATGGAATCTGGTGCAGCCACTGTGGACGAAAGTAAGGAGGTTCCTCAGAAAAAGTAAAAATAAAGCTGCACCCTTTCTGGATATATGCTGAGGGACTGTAAGGCATATACCACAGAGATGCCACCACAGCCACATTCATTGCTATAGTATCCACGGTGATTGAGAAGTAAAACTAACCCAGGTGTCCTCCTAACCCACTGAGACTCTGTCTCAAAAATAGCAAACTAAAACTTAAAAGGTAAGCAGCCCTTCGTCCCCCCCCCCCCCATAAAAGTAAAAAGACAGGAAAAGGACAAAACAAACATGGAAATAAAGAAGGTGGCAGAGTGTGGTGAGTCAGACCTAAAACATCAGGTAGCTTTCCTGAGAGGCAATGAAACTTAGGGCTATTTCCCAGAGATGGCCCTGAAATAAGGTTTTGTTGTTGTTGTTGTTTTTTTCCTCAAGGACTCTGTGACCGTTTGCATAGGAATGGCTGTCTTAGATTCATGTGTTTGAATGCCTGGCCGTATGGGAGTGGCATTGTTAGGAGGTGTGGACTTGTTGGAGGAAGTGTGTCACTGGTGGAGGTGGGCTTTGAGGTCTCCTATGCTCAAGCTACCCCCAGTGTGACACAGAGTCTCGTGCTGCTGCCTCGGATCAGGATGTAGAACTCTCGCCTCCTCCAGCACCATGTCTGCCTGCCTGCTGCAGTGTTTCCTCGCCATGATGATAATGGACTGAACTTCTGAACTGTAAGCCAGCCCCAGTTAAATGTCCTATCCAAGAGTTGCCCTGGTCCTGGTGTCTCTTCACAGCAATGGAAACCCTAACTAAATCAGGCTTGTCACCTGCCTTTTTGGGACCCCTCTCAATGAACCTGGAGCTTGATGACTGAACCAGCTGGCCAGTGCA
Source organism: Rattus rattus (assembly GCF_011064425.1). Classification (NCBI taxonomy): domain Eukaryota; kingdom Metazoa; phylum Chordata; class Mammalia; order Rodentia; family Muridae; genus Rattus; species Rattus rattus. The sequence goes on from NC_046160.1 coordinate 67,534,108, forward strand.
TCCTGGCCTCACCTCTCCAGCTCAGGGATTATAGGCACACCCTGCTGCCCTGCCTGGCTTTTTATATGCATGCTGGTGATTAAACTCATCATGCTTACATAATGAGCACTTAACTGACCCTGGAAACGGATTTAAAAAAAAATGAGAGTAAGTACTTATCCCAAGAATAGTTACAAAAAGAATGATGATAATAGTGTTTAGTGACATTAGTTGATGGAACTCTATGCTGTATGATGTCACTAGAAGAAAGCAAAGGGAACAGCTTTAGTTACAATCCACAGAACTGTAAGAGTCACAAAGACTTGGACATTAGCCCCAGAACTTCGAAGTCCAAACAACAGGCCTAACAAAAGGATAAGCAGAAAAGTTGGAGCTGCAATGGATCTGGCAGGCTTGGCCTCCTCAGCCGAGCATGCTCTCCAGGACAGTCTTGGCACAGTAGCAATGTCTCCAAGTTCACCTACAGTCCATCTAACATACGTCTTCCCAGGTCAGAGTTGATGAGCATCCCTGGAGTATAATGAGGACTGATACAGCTTGGGACAGCTGTGGACAAGCCTTTGGAAGGACAAGACTTCCCTTTTGTAGCACAGGACTTTCCCGCAGATGGAAATTAGTCTCTTCAGACATAAAAGTCAAGGAATGCCCCTAGGGGAAACGTTGGGAATAACTTAGGGTTTCAAGATGGCCAGTGTGGAAGCCAGTGAGATGGCTTAGCAGGTAAAGATACTTGTCACCCAGATTGACTACCTGAGTTCATCCTCAGGACCTGTATGGTAGAAGGACACACCCTGAGCTCCATCTACATGCCTTTATGCTTGTGCACATGCACACACATAAAAAATCAATATAAAAAGACTCTTTTAGTGATTGCCGGTTTCATCAGACTCCAACCTGACATTCTCCCATGTTTCAGAATTCTATTCTTTCCCATTTAATACCCTGCATTTTAGTGTAAGAAATTTGGAATGCTGTTACATTATAACTCAAGAGCTCATACAATCACTCTTTAGAGCTTATATCCAGCAATATCAATTCTGTGGTCAGAAGAAATAACTCTTCCAGAGCAGAAATTAGGAGCTCAGGTGTTTAGACATGACGGAAACAGAGGATAAAAGATCTGGCCTTGTCAGTTTCTTTCAGTAAACACTCTGGTAAATGGCCAGAAAGTTCACTCAGTGTCACAGTCAGCACAGTCACCATGGAGTCAAGCACCTGCCCAGGGAACTGGAGAATTTGCAGCCACTGACATTTCATCACAAATGCCCACAGGTGATAGCATGGTCCGTTGGGCAGTGCTACCTGCCACAGTGAGGAGTGTTGCCCTTAACCCCACAATGCCCCAAGGCCATTTGTGTAGGTGTATGTGCACTTGGGAGGAGGGACTTGTCCCCTGGAACTTTTCCTGGGGTTGACTCTCTGTCAGGCAGGACTGTGATTTGAACAAAGAGGTTTTACACGCAAAACTGTGACAGAGTATACACGAATAAATAAGAAGACCCTGGGGCCGAGGAAGAGAAGCTTCTTGGAAGGCAAGCCAAGAACAAAGCTGACAGGCTTCCAGACTCCTTGGAGAGGATCAGGCTGCAGCCTGTTTACACACCGGGTGCAGTCATCACAGCACATAGGATGGGTCAGTGCTGAGGAAACTTCTAGAGGGTTAGCACCACCTGGATGTGGGGGCTGTGACCATATATGCCACAGATAACCACCAAATGGGCAGATGGGAGCCTGAACAGAAAGGAGTGGGCACTGAAGCAGGACGGTCTGTGGTGTCCCCAGCACCCACCACTACAGAGCTCAACACCACCGAAAGCCTGAGAAAGGGAAGCTGGGTCATCAAGTATGGAGGAACAGCCCTGAAGTGGAGAAGTAGGCAGTTATGGCCGCTTCACTCCCCTTTTCCTTCCATTGCTAAGGCGGCTGAGCCAGGGAGTGTAGCTGCCCAGGATGGGCCAGGGGATCGCCTAGTATCTGCTACCCACATTCCCTGAATCTCCAAGCACCAGAGATCCTAACCTTCCCCCGCACAGTTCCATCAGTCACCCAGATGACTGGGTCTTCCTGTCACTCACTTCTGATTATTTACTTAACAGTGACATCTGAAGTTACGACCAGACTGTGGGAGTGTTCCTCATGGTGGGGGAAATTTCTCTTTTGGCACAAAAACCATTTTAGCTGGAAGAGTTCAGATTCAGTAAATGTTGAGTATTCAAGTCACCCTTGGAGGGAATGAAGGCAGCAAGGTTACAAAGGAGAAAACTGGGCAGGACACATTAATCCTAGAGGCAGAGGCAGATGGTCATCTCCAGCAGTTCAGGGTTAGTCTGGTTGACAAAAAGGTCACCAGACAAAAAGAGAGGGACTGTCTCAAAAAAAAAAAAAAAGAAAAAAGAAAAAGAAAAAAAAATAAAAAAAAAAAAAAAAAAAAACAAAAAAAAAAAAAAACCAAAGGAGGGAAATAAGGCCCTCAGGGAGTGGATAGAATGCAGAATTAGAATACCTGGCCTGGAATCTAAAACCAAAGTTCCTCCAAAATCCACTTGCTTCCCACTCATGGTCTATAAAGCTACTGTGACACAGTGGGGATAAGAACAATATCAGAAGCAGTTAGTGGCCCAGGGCCCTGACTATTGCAGCTAAGAGAATCACTACATGTCAGATACCCACCACACTGTAGTCCACAGGGACCTGCCTGCCCTTGTGGTCGGTTCACAACCACAACCATGTAGGTCTGGTTGTCAGACCAAACGTCACTTTCAGGACCAGCGTCCTTCCCTTCCGTCAGAGCTGAGCCTTTCCCAAGCCTGAGAACGCTGCAGCAGAGACAAGTTCATGGGTCCGGAGTCTTGGTGGTTGGTTCAGTTACTTCACTCCATGTCCCGTGGCAGAGGCTCCCAATCTACCATCAGCCGGACAAGAGTGGTTTTGAAGAAAAATGCCCACTTGGTAATGGGAAGGAGGCTCTGGCTGGCATTTACCAGACCCTTCAGCTCTGAGAGAACTTAGGATTTAGACGGTTGAACGTCACGAACGGCTCTACTTTGTACCCTTTAAGTTGTTTTTCCTGATCTCATTTCTACCTTTAGGGCTTACTCATGGGGCAGCAGGGAAACACGTGGCTGGAATCTGGGGGAAACATTAACTCTGACCTGTAGCAAATGGAGAGCATTACTACATAGCAACTGGCCGTAATCTAATAGGGTAAGAAATGCTATGATGTAATTACTCCCCCTGAAGAGGGGATTCTTGACATGACTGTCATTTGTATAGGCCATTGCTGAGGTCAGGTTTCTTCAGGATGGCCCAGGACCTGACGGATTCATACAGATCTAAGTGCTCAAGTGACTCAGGCCTTCTCCGTCTTCTTAGGCACTCACCACCCAGGCAGGAAGGCTGTGGGAGCAACAAAGCCTTCTGCTGTTGCCACCCAGCAGGCTTCATCCTTCCTCACACTCCTCCATCCACGATTCTGAAATCACAGCCTGACGTTCAGCATTGACAAGACCTGACTCCTATACCATTCGTTCCCAAAGCCTAGGTCAGCTGCAGCCTCAGAATCACAAAGAAGCAGGTCGGCAGGTGTGTCACTTTATATTTGCTTAACAGATGTGAATCTAGCACCCATGCACATGACAATTTGGCAGACACTATGGACCATAATGTCTGTCATAGTAAGGCTCTACAAATATTCATAAGCCCTATAAAAGCCTTTAGGAAATGTGTCTCATTTGATAGCAGAGAGGGTTGAGCTTACCCGAGGTCACACAGCCCATAAGACCTATTACAAAGGCCCATCATTTTCACCCACGCTCACAGATCCAGGCATTCAGAATGGCATATCAAGTGTGTATTTGGAACAAGAGAAAACAGCAGGGTGCTTTTAATTACACCTCTAATTCCAGCAGGTGGAGATTTCTGGAGAATTTCTGCAAGTTTGATATCAGCTTGGGCTACAGAGTAAGACTTTTGCTTCTTACTCCTACACTCCCTATGGAGGGAGAGGGAACAAGAAAAGGAAAGAAAAGAAAAGAAAAGAAAAGAAAAGAAAAGAAAAGAAAAGACTAAAGAAAAGGTCCTATTGCCATCACAAAAGATATCAGAAACCAGGAAAGACATGTTGTCCGTACTGCAAGTCCTTTCTTACTCTGTGTATACAGATGTATATGTGTATGCAGGTGTGTGCACTATGACTTATACGTGTAGGTCAGAAAACACCTTCTGGGGAGTTGGGTCTCTCCTTCCACCTTGTTTTTGAGGCAGGGTCTCTCTTGTTATTTCTGGTACTGTTCTGTGTGCCTGAGATTCAGACCCATTCATCCCTCTCTTTCCTGATTCTCCTGTCTTTACCTCCCATCTCCCCACAGACATGGCAGGACTAAAATTATAGATACCAACGACCACACCTGGCTTTTTAAACGTGGACTAAAGCCAAAGGCCTTTCTAGTCAGTTGTTGTTGCTCCAGAGTAGAAATGACATAAATATACCTGAGATTCTTCCTCCAAAGTCAGCCACAATCTAACACCTCCTCCTCACGCTGGAAATAAGAAGTAAGATGGAAGGGATGGTGTCAAAATTGTTATCCTAGCTCAAACGAGAGACCCAAGTGGGGTGAGAGGAAGAAGTGCTGTAGGCTCAGGTCTCTGAGCTTGCCCTGCCTCTTGAGCCAGGGCCCTGGTCCTTGGGATCCATCTCTCTGCATTCTGCAGGCGCAGCTTGCCCAGGGGCAAGAGGAGAGGGGAATGAAGGACTCTGGCTCTCAGCTGAGCTTCCGCAAGCTTCTGTGACAGAGTGCATTATCACCAAAATGTGTGGCACCCGGAAGAAGATGAATACATTTCTAGTGAAGCATGCTGTGTGCCCCTCTTGGGTGGCAGGCCACTGGGACATGCTTCTGTCCTTTGTTATCCAGTGAAATGCCTGCTGTGATCTGCTTTGGACTGTGTGCTGTGGGCGAGTGTGTTCCCTGTGTGGCCCTGTGGAGGTGGTGGAATTCTGGAGGGTGAGTGGCCATGGTTCCTCAGTCACTTACTGGCTCTCACACTCGCTCCTACCACGATGGTTTCCATCTTAAATCTCTTATCAGAGGCAGAACCCTGAGAACCACCCTGCCTTGGGTTGCGAGCTAGATCAACCTCCTTGCTTTATAAAGTTATCCTGCCTCAGTTATTTCATTACAAAAACAACAACGGAAATGCGCTAAGACAGAGCCTCCATGGCATCTGGAAAGGATAAGGCAGGCTGACACACTAAATCTTGATCTGAACCCTGAACTACGAATGACTCCGGAGCAGTGGGTCTCAACCTTCCTAATGCTGGGACCCCTTAATACAGCTCCTTGTGTTGGGGTGACCCCCAACCATAAAGTCGTCTTTGTTGCTACTCCATAACTGTAATTTTCCTACTGTTTTGAATATCTGATATGCAGGGGTATCTGAAATGTGGTACCCAACCCACCTCTCTCCCAAAGGATCTCAACCCAGAGGTTAAGAACCACTGATATAGAGACTGGACAAACATAAGACTCCACCTTCATACCCCAGCAGAGTTGAAGATCCAACCCAGGGTCTTTTGCGTGCTCTAAAAATTTCACAGCCCTAAAAATTTCTTTTTTGATGGTCTAGCTCTAGAAAAGAAATAGGTCCCATTGCTTGACTGTGCACAGTCCCTGCTGAGAAAAACCAGCAAACAGCTTAAACCATACCATTGAGTCCACCGTACCATAAGTTATACAAATTTCATCAGTACTGAGTCATTTGATAAGTGTGTTCCACCCCATGAAGCTAACTAACCCCATTTACCAGTGCCACTTGCTGTGGTCATAGGTGTCAGCAATTCCTCTAGGCTCCGCCCAGCAGTTACCTAGCAACAGTCTGCAACTCCACCCCAAGCTCCAGCCTGGAACCGGAGTATAAGGATCTCTCTCTCTCTCTCTCTCTCTCTCTCTCTCTCTCTCTCTCTCTCTCTCTCTGTCTGTCTGTGTGTCCCATCCCCCCTGTCCTCCTTCCCTCCATCTTCCCTCTCTGTGTCTCTCTCCCGCCCCTTCCCTCGTTTCCCCATGTGTTCCAGGCCGGCCTCTTCCTCTCTCATCTCCCTTTTTGCCCTTCTGTCCCTCTACCCCCTTTCCAGGTCTCTGCTGCTCTGCTCCCTGGCTCCCTTTCCCCAATAAATTTCCTTTGTATTAGGCCTGTAGCGTGGCTTGACACCGGAACACCTTGGCAGGGCCCACTGAGATGCTCCCTCCAGCCACACTATGCTACCCCATTTTATAAAACACAATAGGCTTGGTGGTGACGGAGCTCAGTGAGCCTGAGAGACAACTGGTCCCCTGAGAGTAAATGAAGTTCGAGGTCCTGAAGTTCAAATTGCCTGGCAGCAGTGTTCCCATGCACACTCCTGGGACAGAGGGGATACCGCCAGTCAGGCCCCATTCTCCTCTCCAAACCCTGTAGTCCTGTCAGAAGAACTTCCGGTGTATATACATTTGAGGAAGGAGCATGCTGGGCCAAAGGGTTAAACGGAGAAACAGAGCACATTTATATAAAGTACTGAGGTAAATTTATTCCCACATACTTGTCTGGGAAAGCCTGTTGCTTTTCAGACACCATGTGACACCAAAACCAAAAATTCTTCCCTCCTGTGGGAGAACTGGCTGCTTTGATTAAATCTTAATTCAAAGGCTGCAGGTTAAGTCGTCACCCTGAGAAGTCTTAGTAGCTACAGGGCATTGTAGCAGCCTGACCCACGTGTTAATCATCACAAGTCACAGCTGTCTTGTTTGTGTTTCTTTTTAAACGGGTGTCCTTTATCAAGATAACATAAATTTACTGACAAAAGGAAATTCGTGGACAGCCTGGAGGGGAAGCAGGAGGTAAGAGTGAATGGCCCTGCTAAAAACAGTGCCCCACACCCAGGAGAAAGTGTCCCTGCCCTGGAAGTCAAGCCACCTTCCCAGCTCCCCACTCAACTACAGTCAGTTCGGAAGCCCCTGGCCCAAGAATGCAGCCATGAAAGCCACAGGAGGCTGGGAAGTGTGTGAACCTAAGAAAGTTAGAAGCCAGGAGGAAAGGCTGGGCATGGCTAAAAATAGAACTTATCAGATGGATTAAAGTCCTCCGGAGAATGTTATCTCTCCCCGCAGGAGGGTGGGGGGAAAGTCTGTCAAGGGGAACACTGGCCACAGGATGAATAAGCAGAAAAATAGGAGGAAATGACGGAGCAAAAGCACGGGGTGTGCGTGCTGGACGAGTGCTAGACAAGTGCTGGGGTGCTGGCCGAGACAGCACAGCTCGAGCAGAGAATCAGAGAATCTGCTGAGGCAGAACAGTCCCCAAAGCCAGACGCTGCCAAGTATGTGGGGGGAAGGAAGCACTTGGTCCTTCCTTCCCACCTTTTCAGAATTGTGATATTCCCCATTTGTTTGGGTATTACCTTTTTAAGCCATTTAAAAAAAAAAAAAAAAAAAAAAAGGTCTACAGAAAAGGTTTCTTGGGAAAGTCCTACTTCCAACATTTTATGGCAATCACCCAGTGAAATTTCCCAACTCAAGATAGCTGATGAATCCTTAGATCTTTCCCAAGTTCCCCCTGCCCCCAGTTCTGAACAAGAGAGGCTTCCTACCCCTCCTCTCTTTAATCCTGTTCCCCAGAATCCCTCAAGAGACGAAAGGTTCTTCTACTCCTTAATCCCAACTTACCTTTTGGCCTCTACACATACACCAGTCACAAACACAAAAATGAGACCTCCTGAACTATGTAGTGTTTTAATCAACTCAGTATTTATCTACTCCTACAGAAATTTTTCTCAAGTTGGTAAAGCATTGTCAGTAAGATCCAACAGTATTTCCTAAATATCAGAGATGTCTTTTTAAATAGAATCACAAAATGACCTCTATAAATATTCCCAAAAGAGCCAAGTGCAGTGACAAACACCTTTAATCCCAGTCCTCGGAAGAGGCAAGTGGATCTTTGTGAGTTCGAGACCAGCCTCGTCTACAGAATGAGTTCCAGGACAGCCAAGGCTACATAGAGAAACCCTGACTTGGAAAAGCATACCTCACCCCCAAAACAATAAGAAAAGAAAAAGGAGAAAAAGCACTCGGGAACATAAGAGTCAAGTTCCAGGAGTTAGGAGAAAGGCTATCTGTCTTAAGTGGGAAAAATCACCAAAGATCAAAGGTTTTTTTTTAAGTCTTATTTCAACACAGTTGTTCCTACGAGGAACTGAAGGCTGAAGGCTGTGTGTCACAAGGTAGGAATCTAAACATGTCAAGAAGAAAAGTCAGTGTTCCCTTTCATTCCTGGAAACTGTATCTGCCACGGGGACACAAGGGAGGCATCAGGTACACTGGCTAAATGCTCCAAACTGCACCCCGGTGTTGTCCACTCCAAATGACCAGTGCTGCTGAACTCTCCCTTAATGGGGAGGATGTACCCCCAAACATCTCACACCTAAGAGGCCAGCGTTGGGTAAAAACCCAAAGTCCCTCCTCAGTCTTAGGAGGCAGGCAAAGAAAATCCTATTCAAGCAAGAAAGCGTTCAAGAACAAAGCTGGGGCTTCCAAGTGTGTGGCTTTTACTGAATCAGGAAGACTTCACTCCTTTAGGAGGCTGGCCCCGAAACCCATTATGGGGAGAGAACTTAAAAATGCAGCAGCATCGGTCATTTAAAGCTCGCCCTTCCCAGCCCCATTCACGCTCTTTCTTTGCCATCTGCTCGGCAGGAAGGAACAGAGACAACAAGGAACTGGAGGTCTGGAGTCCAACCCTGTTGTGCCACTCCATCACGGTAACCTTGGCAGAGCCGCCTGACTGTTCTGAGTAGTTTCCTCAGCCTGCAAAGAGGAAGAGCCGCCTCGCTGTGGTTACAAAGAACAACAGCGTGCGCACGTAGTGCAGGCCCCAGGCACACAGGTATCCTCCGAGGACTCCAGCTCGACCATTGTTGTAGGCTTCCCTACGTGACTCTTTGCCTCCGTCTTTGGCCTTGCAATGACCCATGGTAAATAAAAGGGTGCCCTTTAAAGGACCCGAGGATACAGTGAGAAGTACCACATTAAAAGTCGAGTTTGGGCGGGCAACATTACCCAGCCTGACTGTTTAATGGAAGCCAGCATGTATTACTCAACCAGGTTCACTTGCAGACTTCACTGTGGCTTCAGCTTGAAGGGAGCTGTTGGTTTCCACCATGTCTAAGTCTCTGACCAACCCGATTACCTAATGTTCTTTCCACACCACACAAAAAAATTTAGGGCAGAAGCCAAGTTAATTTTGTATTATTTTTTTATTTTAAATAACTATGCTGAGTACGGCCCTCTCACTTGATCAAGCCTAGATAGACCTGGTATGCTGACTCCTGTCTTATACAAAGTGCTGGCCGGGCCTGGCCTTTCCCATCGCTGCTTTCTAAGCACACAGAAACATTTCAAGACCAAATGGCTGAATTCAGATGACCTAGACTCAAAAGTCAAAACAAAACAAAAACCAGAGTTACTTACAGAAGAAAACCAAAGTCATGTCTGAGTTGATAAGTCATGATTCAGACAGCCCACAATTTAATTGGCATTAAATACTCTACTAAACTCTACTAAAGAGTTTTAAAATGTACTTAGGTAAGGCATTTTATTTCCATGAAATTGAATCTTTGCTCCAAAACTCAATCTCCTTCTGCGGACTCTGCCCTATTCAGATGATGTAATGTTGAGGTAGGCTCTTAACATTTCATTGCCAGGAATATAAGTGAAATTGATCAGATTATTTGCCAAATAATGTTTCTTCAGCGGGACCAAGTCGTCCCCTAAGTGGGCTGTGAAAGCAAGGGGACACGAGAGCAGACACTGAGAATCGCATTTTCCAGTGCGATCGCGCAGGCCTCCGATCAGCCATGAACAATTAGTGTGCACGAGAAGTGATTTGTCGTGTGGTTTATTAGTTTAGGGGACCTTTGTCTGGAGAGGCTAAAGAGTCATATCCCTCGTGGGGTCAAAATAATGCGAAAATGAAAGCTACAAAATACAGAGATTAGACAGTGATAAACAGTTAGTTGCTAAGCCCTCTGTCCCTGGGCAGCTGTGAGAATTAATCGGGATGTGTACTACTTGAAACTGCACAGGGCAGGCAATAATCATTGTGTGGGTACCGTAAGTAAAGACAATAGGCCCAGGCCCAGAGCATGAGCCTACGTTCCCCTTGAGTCACAGGATGCGTCTCTGCTCCAACAGAGCCTTGAGTCTGAAGTGAACTCCAGACCAGATTCCTACTGGGGCTGTTTTGTAGAACACACAAATGCTTATGTCCACCCAGGGACGGGCTGGCTTTCTCCTCATACCTCAGCACGCTTCCTAGGAGCTGAGAAGCACCAATGGATGCTCCAGCAGGACCTTCCGGTAGTCCAGTTCATGCCGGGCTTCAGCCACAGAGGCCAAAGTAGAACAGAAGACTCCAGGTGCCAGCCAGCTGATGGGGATCACCTTCTGAGATCAGGTTCTGAACAAATTTCCACCAGTCTCTTCTGTAGGGGTGACACCCATCCCTGGGGAAGTGGGGGGCAGTCCCAGGCTGCAGCTTCTTCTAGAACATCAGGGTTACATTGGTGGCTCAGTCCAGGACACAGCAGTGAATCAGACTGGGCACCCACAAGGCTCCAGATGTAGCCTGCACAAAAAAGCCCGGTTTGGTGGACCTCCTGGGAACACTGCCAAGTGGCTTTTGAGTTACAATAGCACCCTAAGCCGCTAGGGTGCAAGACCTCATAGTGGCTGTCACCTGTCTTTTCAAAATCCTTCCCTTCTGTTCCAGAAAAGACAAACCAACCCTTCACAGACCTAGAGCCAACTTAGGTGAGGGTCTTACAGCTAGGCTGTTGTGGTAAAAATAAAAAAAAAAAATTTGCTTTTATCCCGCGCTAGCCGGCACTGTAGGGCCACATGGCATCTTCGGAATATTTTCAGCTCAGTCAGCAAAGAGTCTCACCCACGAAGTTCCATCCCATCTCACACTGCCGATGGCTACTCTCTGAGCCCTACAGCCATCTCTGTACTTATCTAGTTCCCAAGGCTTGTCGCTGCCAGGCCAGCTTCATGCCGAGACCGCCTATCTCTCTTACTGTGAACTCAATGAAGTCGCCACATGGAAGAACACCACACAATAACCTGTGGTCCAATTGATAAGATATTATTTGCCCATCTAAATGGCACAAAATCCTGTACACACCCATCTCTTAACACTAATCATCATAATCTGTATCTATGTGCAGAGAAGACTCTTAACATCTGCCACCATGTTCTCTCTTCTGCTTCTAAAACTTTGTTCCCGCCCACCCTTCCTTCTCGTCCAATGACAGACCTTGTTTTATCTTGTCTGCTCTTACCTGCATAGTAACAACCTACACTAGGCTGCCATTCCTCCACCTGTTTTTTTTTTTTTTTTTTTTTTTTTTTTTTTCGAGCTGGGGATGGAACCCAGGCCCTTGCGCTTGCTAGGCAAGCGCTCTACCACTGAGCTAAATCCCCAACCCCTCCTCCACCTGTCTTGTAACCTGCTACCTTTGTGTGGCCATCCTGACCTGCAAGGTCCTTTGTCTTTCCTGAGATGAGCAGCCTTTCACGTCTGCTTATAATTTTTAAATTATACAAGAGATGTGTAGTCTCTTGGAACACCCGAACAGGGCCTGGGAGAGTGTCTGGTGGCAATGTGTTTGCTGCAAGCCATAGCTATCCGAGTTTAAACCCCAGGCCTTCATGCAAAACCTGTGCTGCCCTCCTTAGCACTGCCTCCATGACAATCCTATTTCAGCCTCTCCGCTACGTCAGTTACAAGTCCGTTCTTTTTACCTGGGTCCTGAGGTTGGAAAGCAGGGTATCCTGTTCACACAGGAGGCCGTTTGAGAACTGCACCTCCTGCCCCTTTCACGGTTGTTAAGGTTACGAGATGTTTGCTAGTAGTCGTTTGCTCTTTTTAATGTGTAGAAATTCAACTTTCTAATTCAATAACCAGTCAAAGCATAGAAAATACAGGTCTAGGGAGGGCTCAGCTACGGATGGGACACCTACATCACATTCTTCAGATCTGCTTTCACTCACCCGGTCTTTCTGACCAGCACCGCATTCATCCCAGACTGTTTAAGAGATTTTCTCTGTTTTTGTTTTTTTTTAAGCTACTGTGTGTTTTACTGTTAATTTATTTTGGTTTACCCTTTAGCGATTGTTACCTTTAGGATTTTGAGGGTTTTTTTTTGTTTGTTTGTTTGTTTGTTGTTTGTTTGTTTGTTGTTTTTTGGGGGGGTTGGTTTTTTTGGGGGGAGGAGTGTTTGTTTGTTTGTCTGTTTGTCTGTCTCTGACCAAGTTTGGGAGCTTGACGGATACTTTTTGAGCTTTTGAGCCTTGCTGTGTCCCCATGAATGCTGATGATACGAATCTTAGATGTCTAGGTGTTCAGGTGAGTGTCTCTCACAGATCACTAAGGCTCTGAATGGCCTATCATCAGCTTTTTTTTACCTCTGATTTTCACACTGAACACACCCTGATACCTTTGAGTCCTCAGGTTCTAGGTACTGTTGTTGTCTTTGGTTTAGTACTGAGTCTGTCCTAGGAGGTTTATTTGCTTTTTTATTTGTTTTTTCCTTAAGATTTACTTTTATTTTATGTGTATGGGTGTTTTGCTGCACTGTGTGTGTGCTTGGTGCCCCAGAAAGCCAGAAGAGGGCGCCAGATCCTGAGGAACTAAAGTTGTGGACCAGTGCAAACAGCCGGTGGGTACTGGGAACTGAGCCTGTGTTCTCTGCAAGAGCAGCAAGGGTTGTCAAGCACTGAACCATCTCCTCGGGCCCTGTCCATCAAGCCTTTTTATTTCTATTGTATTTTTCAGTTCTGCAATTTCTACATTTTACCACATCTATTTCCTTACTGAGTTAAATTTTCATTGTTTCAAGGGACTCTGTTGACACCTTCTTTTTTTTTTTTTTTTTTTTTTCCAGAGCTGAGGACCGAAACCAGGGCCTTGTGCTTGCTAGACAAGTGCTCTACCACTGAGCTAAATCCCCGACCCCTGTTGACACCTTCTTATTGTAAACCTTTGAATCTTTGTGGAATAACGTCTACAGGGTTCATTTCGGTATTTACCACCAGGTGATTTTTTTTTTCTCATAAAATGTGTAACTTTCCTGAGTCTTTGATATGACTAGTGGATTTTTGTTCTTAATCCCAGACACTTTAGTTACTCTGCTACGGGACCCTTGGGATTTAGATGACCTTTTGTGTTTGTTCTGTACCCCTCCTGCCCCAGCAGTCACATATCTGACTGAATTGTGCTTGCCCACTCAGTCCTATGCTTGCCTGTAGAGTCATCCTTAACAGGTGACATACCTCAAACAGTGAGTTTTCTACTTCTCTGCGATCCAGTCAACAACTAAAATGAACTAAGTCAGCCCTTGGGCAGGGGTGGAGGTTGGGGACCATGGCAGATGATGGTGTTGGAACTCTGAAACAGAACCATACCCAGTACAGGAAGAGTCATGAGCTTGTGAAGCCGTTAGAACATCTGTCCTGCGAGGCTAGCCGTTTTAGCTTTCCTAAAGTTTTTACTGCAACCCCATGCTGCTTTCAAACCTCCTAATCCAAGCTGCCTCTTAGAAGCCAGGTTCTCCAAGGAGACCCCTAAAATGATGTTTGTAATTATCCTTCTCTCTGGATCAGCAGAGCAGTAGGTGGTCCCCTACCTAGAGACAGTTCTATTGTGGCTCAGGACTAGTGTGAAGCAAGCCTTTGTCCTGAATGAATGGGAAACCAGCAGCCCAGGATCTCCTGTAGGCACAGTATGGTTTTATCTCAGATAGCTCCTGGCTTAGGCCCTGGGCTCCAACCCTTGTAGAAGCTTGGCTGCCGCCAGCTCCAGTGACTACACATATCAGCTGCCACCCCTCTCTGAAGACCTCGCGGCCACCATCCTCATGGACTGAAAAGCTGTAGCTCGCAGGAACTTCCTAGAGTTAATGTTGGTCTGTCCACTGGCCTGGGGCACTTTTCCCAGCTAAAATTACTTAATTTTATACATTTTGTTTCACATTCTCCTCACAAGTTGTCCATTTGGGCAGTACACGGAAAATGTGGTCAGTTTCTAATTCTGTGTGTGTGTGTGTGTGTGTTTGTGTGTGTGTGTGTATGTGTGTGCTCCCCCTTGTCAGTGCGCTCTTCTGGAGGAGGCGGGGTATGTGGATAGGAGCGCAAATGCCCAGAGACCAGAGGCCTGGGGTCCCTTGCTGCTGGAATTACTAGCGGTTGTGAACCACCTGGCATGGGTACGGGGAGCTCAGGTCCTCTGAAGGAGTAGCAAGGATCTTGCCCTCTGAGCCGTCTCTCCAGCCCTGGTCATGTCATTTTAAACGCCTCTGTCCACAGCAGTGGCCACCGCCTTTGCTCCAGGTGCACTTCCAGACTACCTTCCTAAGCTCCGTACATTTTGTCATTTAAAGAGAAGCTATGGTGTGGTAAGTAAAAGCTATAAAGCAAGCGCCAAATATCAATATCTCATGTAAGTGGCATGACAAAAACAAAACAGAGACGGTGAGGAGCACACAGCCTCTGCTCTGTGTCCCCTTGGTTTTGCTTCCTTAGCCTACATGGAAGACAGTAAGCTTTCTGCCGTGGGCCAGGCACTTTACAAATAAAGCCGTACCTTTCATTAAAGATATTAATTAATCATTAAAAATAAAAATATGAACTGCCTCCTTGCAACATTTACTGTTACAAGGCTACACATTAGAGGGATGGTAGCACAAGGAAAAGTCACTTTTGCTTTAAACAAAATCCTAATCTAATTCCAGGAGAGGGAGGCTAAGCTCCTCCCCATCTCTCCTTCACCCTCTGTTTTCATTTCTTTTTGCACCAATAAATGATGCTGAGATAAACATACACACACAATAAAAACCCGTTAATCTATTTAATGCTTTATAAATGCAAGTATATAGTTAATTATATACCTGAATGTAAGAGCTTTAAAATGTTTCAAAGAATGTCTGGGGCTGCAATTCACTGGATTAGCATGCATGAGGTCCTGGGTTCAATCCTCAGTGCCTAAGAGGAAATTCTCAAAGAAAATGCAGAGGGTTCTCATAAAACTCTCAAGTATGAAATTAAAAAAAACAAACATGAAAATCTTGATAAATTTGACAACTCAAAATTTAAATATTTTGTTCTTCCCAAGACACTGTTCAAAAAATGAAAGGATAAGTCACAGACTTGGAGAAAATGTCTGCAGGTCTCGTCCCTGAAAAGGCACAGGTGTTCAGAATATAGAACTTTCAAAACCCTATGGAAAGACAATTTGAACTGGAAAAAGATTTAGAGTAGACATCTCACAGAAAGTGGTATGTAAATGGCGACTGAGCAAAGGGAAAGAGGTTCCACACCATTAACTATTAGGGAATTCCAAGTCAACCCTCTCATGATAGCACTGCACTCTGGGACAGACCACACCAACCATTAATGAGAATGAGAAGAAAGTTAACCTCACACAGGGCACAGCCACGATGGGCGGTCGGCTCTTTGGAAAATAGTTCGGAAGATTATAAAACCGTAAATACAAGCTTCACAAGCGTAACACGGGACAGCTCCACGTGCAGGAGTCTATCCAAGAGAAAGGAAAACCCTGGTTCTTGAAAGAAAATAATAAGGTTTAATAAGCACACAGGTATCATATTAGCTTCTTTACTGGGGGAAGAGTCAAGGAACCCTTAAGCAAAAGGGCAAAGAACGGATGGAACGGATGATGATGATGATGATGATGATGATGATGATGATGATGATGATGATGATTATTTCTAGTAGTAGTAGTAGCAGTAGCAGTAGCAGTAGTAGTAGTATTTTGATGATTTATTTTATGTGCATTGGTGTTTTGCCTGCATATGTGTAAATGTGTTGGATCCTTAGGAACTGGAGTTAAAGAGAGTTTGCGAGCTGGCAGAGAGTACATGAGCCACATGGCAATGTAGGTGCTAGGACTTGAACCCCGGTGCTTCAGAAGAACAGGCAGTGCTCTTAACTCTGAACCATCTCTCCAGCCTGGAGATGCTTATTTTAGATAAACTGCCTGGTAGAAAGCTCCCCTCCCCTGTCCAAATCCCAAGGCTACTAAGCTACCGTACCTAGCTTTTATGTGGGTGCATTGAATCTGACCTCATGTTCTTACACCCTTACACTTTAAGTCCTGATCCATCTCCCCCGCCTGTATCATTGAGATTCCTCTACCCTGTGATGTACTCTGCTTGTTAGCAACTGATGTGAAGTGTAGACTGACTTCCCCAGGCAGTTCTGTGCTTGGTTCGCATCTGAGTGTTTTCCTAGTTGGAGGTGTTAGCAGTTTTTATTTATTTCTGCCACTGTCTTTCAGGTTCTACCTCATAAAAGCCCATGGATACAACGGCTGAATGCATGTGCACATGTATGCATGTGTGTGTGTGCATGTACCTGTCCAGCACGGTGGGAAAGTCAGCAAACCTCATGAAGTAGATAAGAGGCTTCATCTTCACCAACGTTTACCATGTTTCAGTCTTTTCTCATTTGGACCTCTTTGGTGAGTGGGCATTGATCTGTGATTTTATATAGTTTGATGAACTTTCCTCTACTGACACATTTTACCACCAGGGTCCAGACATCCCTTTCATGTTCCCTTCTTGGTTATTGTGCATCTTCTTTGCCATCAACTGTCTTCTGTGATGTTTTTATTCCATCTTGTTTCATGGGTTTTTATGGAAGCTCTTTGTGTACACGTAAAGTTCACTCTTAAACATATAGATTACATTGTCATAGATGGGAACTGAGACCCCAAAAGGGAAGATGGTGAGCCTTAAGTGGAGTGACCCAGGCATTTGGACCACAGTGTTATCCCTACTTCTGCAGGGTTCACCCTCCTGAACTGGCATGGTTGCCATCATGCACTGTGGAGCTCCCTACCTAGTAACAGGCTGGCCTTGAACCCACAGATCCACCTGCCTCTGGTCCTGAGTGTACGGATTAAAGGTGGGTGCTACCACATCCAGCCTAACAGAGTGATTGAGCACCTCCAAAGTTCTAGAGAACTTTCCACAGTTTCCTGGAGAAAATGGCTGAGGCATTTTTCACAGGCTTTCGTGGATAGGAAGTCCCTGGGAAAAGTTCCAACTGTTCCAGCTCACCGACCAATGCTACCTGCTCTGCAGAGGCCGTTTTATGGACCACCACCATCTTCTCATCCTGGTTTGAGATGGACTGAGCACAGTCACACTGAGCATCATCGTCCCATTCTGTTCCAGGGCCATGAGCAGGCCCAGATACTCTTCTTTGTGTCTTACATTAGAAGGCCTATCTGACAGTCCCTCCAGGAGCTAGCCTCCTGCCTGGTATAACTACAATGTCTCCCAGCAACAGCAGAAAGGACCCTGGAGCATCTATTGCCTGGTTAGTGCCATGTAGACCCCATCTGTGCTTTGCAAGCATGAAGACCCATGAATAGAAATAAGTCATGCATGGTTATGAATAAACACACATCACACTGTAATCTGCCCTTGGTCTGTCATAGAGACCGAGGACTCCCTGAGCCTTATGTCTGTGCATTGACATTTCACCCCAGGCCTGGGGCAGAGCCATGAACAAGCAAAATGAACTTCCCCCAAACATTAATGCAGGGTGAAGGACAAGTAGACATCAGGAAGCCACAGAAGCACCTGCAGAAAAGTGAAAGACCAGACACTAAGGTCAGACGGGGCACAAACTGACATTACATTCCTTTCACTCAGTACTTCCTGGCATGTCATAACTGCATTTCACACCTTCTTCCAGTGGGTGATGTGGTCATAGCTCACCAGCTGGTTTTGAACATAAAGTCTACTACAAGTGGCTGTCCATGCTCAAACAGCTCCCTGTGAGTCTTGTACTCTAGATGTGCCAATTCAAGCCCCAGTGTTCAGGTGGTGCTGTCAGCCATGAACCAAAGCAGGCATCTTCTTGGACTGATTCCTGTATCTATGCCCCTTCAAAGTGTCCCTTCCTTTTCAGCTTCAGAGTTACACTGAAGTCTAATGTGGCCAAGGCCACAAACATTTCTGTCCATCATTTTAATCTTTTAAGCATGATTTCCATTATCTTCAACTGAGCATGCTCAGGAATAGGCTGGCCTTCTCCACTGAGCATGCTCAGGAACAGGCTGGCCTTCTCCACTGAGCATGCTCAGGAATGTAGTCTATCCATTAACAGAGCATGCTCAGGAATGGACCTACCCCTCTATGAATATATAAAAGCTCCCTGAATAACCCCCACCCCCACCCCCACGAGTTCTGTGTTCAAGGAGGACATTGCCTTCGGAATGGAGACCACGTTCTCTTAACCTGCTGCAGGTATTGTACATTCTCTAGTCTTTATCTCCCACTGCTCCTCATTTTGGCTTTGTACTCTTCAGCATAACAACCCTCAATTCTTGCCTCAGTGTCTTCTAAACACAGCAAGCATGAGCGATGCTGTTCTGATTACCAACCAGCAAGTAATCTCAGGTGGAGGACCTAACTTCTGGGCAGAGAAAGCCCTTCAGGTGAATTAAGGGAATCATCCACTCTGATGAGGAAAGAGGAGGAGTAACCCAGACAAATGGATAGTCAGGTACAAAGTTTCCTAGTCCCTTCGTCCAAGACCTATACCCTCTGCCGAGAATAACACCACTTTGGCTAGAGTACAGTGCCTGGCTCCTTCCCTTGTGATGTGCCCAGGTAGAGAGCAGCAGGATCTACTCAGCAGACTTTGTTTGCAGGAATGAGTTAGGCCTGGCCACTTTGCTGCTCTGAGAACACACAGCCTAAAACAGCTCTTCACCAACATGCCTGGTCCTAGGCACTCTGCCCTCCATCACCCTACCTCTCTCATACTTCTACCAGGCGAAGCCTGCACACAGAACACATGGTTGCAGAATCCGGGGGTTTTGTCAGGGTTTCTATTGCTGCAAATAAACACCATGACCAATAAGCAAGTTGGGGAGGAAATTGTCTATTTGGCTTTTATGTCCACATTTCTGTTCATCACCAAAAGAAGTCAGAACAGGAATTCACACAGGAAGGATCCTAGAGGCAGGAGTTGATGCAGAGGCCATGGAGGGGTGCTGCTTACTGGTTTGCTCCTCATGTCTTGCTCGGCTGATTTCTTATAGGACCCAGGACCACCAGAGCCCAAGGATGGCACCACCCACAATGGGTGTCAATCACTAATTAAGAAAATGTCTTCCAGCCAGATCTTATGTAAGCTTTTCCCCAATTAAAGTTCTCTCCTCCTAGATAACTCTAATTTGTGTGTCAGGCTGATGCAAGGCTAGCCAACACACAAGGAAAGAAGAAAAAAAAAATGGCTCCTAAGAGTTCTAGACTTGACCTCTGATCTCTAAGGTCCCAGCCTCTGGCCACAAAAGGCATTACAGCTGTATCCAAAAGCCGGTCTTTGCAGTTATAAGATTCCCTATTTAAACACTTTGTGCCCAAGAACAACTACTTAGCATCTCTTAATCCACAGTGTGTCCTTTGTAAGGTCTGTGGGGTGCTGTGAGGACATGTCAAGAGACTGGTACATAGTTCTCCTAGTGATTGATGCCTCTGCCCTCTGAAAACATGAGGCACAATTTAGATGCTGTACATGAGCAGGATGGCGTTGCTAGCTTGCCGCCTACTTCTCTTGGGTGAGAGTCCAAGGGAACTAGAGATGTCCCCTGAGCAGCATGAACATGGCCCTCCCCGGGGAAGCCAGCCAGGCTCTTGGTTGGCACCTCTGTGTGTCCCAAAGACTCAGCATCTCTCTGGCAGCTATGCCTACTGAGGTCCACTTATGTGCTTGGCTTCTCCCTACAGACTCCCTAACAATGCAACCTCCTTCCCCACATGCTGGCTTTATAAACCAAAGGACTGGCTCGATAATCACCTGCTCACCAAACCTGCTCTGACCCCACCAGCAAGCTGCTTGGTGTCTCTGGCCCTGTTTCCCATGTAGGGCTGTCTGGGACTTACCTGGTGGTCACAGTTCTGGAGCATGAGGTGATGCAGTGGCAGGCCAGTGGGAGATGACTTGGCCACTCCCTTCAATATGATGTGGTGCTCCACAGTGGTCTGGGGACAGACTGACAGAGTGAAGACCTGCTATCTCAATCTCTCGATCACAACAGACACCAGGAATCTTGTCTCAAGCATCCTTTGACCTTCAGCAAGGACACCTGGGGGGTTGGGAGGCTTGCTCCAGCTGCCTAACATTTCTCTAAATTCAGACCGTCCAGCAGGCCTCAGAAACTTGTCTTCTATCACAGGCCATACTTAATGGATTCATTGTCGCTCTCAGCAGTGCAGGCAGAGATTAGTCCCCTCCTTTCAGGACAAGGTGCAACCACTGCTAATTCCAGGGAGCTGCTCTCAGCCTGGAAAGTACCCAGGCAAACTCTACAGATACCTCACTCAGCAGGATCCACCAAACCGCTGACAGCTGCAGCCCCGTGACTATCATGGCTTCCTGTTATTCTTGTCCCTGATGTGGGCACCACATACAAAGCATGGTTTGTTGGCTGTGTGTTGACTGACGCCCTGGGAGATGGCTGAGGCACGACCTTCCCCGCATGTATGACTGGTCACAAGCCAGGCTCTACTGGGAACAGGCCCTCTTCTGCTCATGGCTGCCTATGCCCTGTACTTTCCAACTCTGCTCTTCAGGGGAAGTTTGTCCTAGCCCCACTCACCCACCCCTTTCTGCTCACCTGGATAAGTGGAATTTCCTCCGGTCAGACTCCCCCCCCCCATCTCCCTCTTTTTCCTCCCCCTCCTCCCCCTCCTCCCCTCTTTCTCCTTTTCCTCTCTTCTCCACAGATCCCACCTTCCTCTCCCCTCTTCTTCTCCCTCCCTTCTTGCCGTCTTCCCCTCCTGGACTTGCAAGGTATCTGGGTGGCTAGTGCGGATTTTGGTGGGGATGAGGAGAGAAGCTGCTGAAGACCCCGAGCCCTACGAGGGGCACAGTTCTCTCACTGCAGTCCTGGGTCCCACAGCACCACAGAAGCTGGAGGAGGCGCGTGGCTTCATACGATGGAAGCCAATAGACCTGTTGGTGTCTGACAGGCAGGTGTACACAGCCTCCTGGAGTTCTGGCCTCATTCCTTCCTGTAGTTCAACAACTACAGAGCTGGACTTCAACCTTTGACAGATGTCTACCATTCCTCACAGTGTTTCTTTGTGTTGTCACAGCAAGGACTGGGCCAAGAAGGGCAGGGAACAACCCAAAATGGTTTCTTTCATTGTCTGTCCCCAAGGACTGTATTGGTTATTTTTCTCATGGCTATCTATGATCAATCAGTTCCCTGACAAGAAGCCACATAAGGGAGGAGGGGTTTGCTTTGGTTTGTGCTTTCGGCAGATGGCAAGGTGTGGTAGTTGGAAGGCGCGTTGGCTTAGGAAATGGGCCTGAAGCAGCTGGGCACATGGTTCGGCAGACCCCCATTCCTCTAGTCACCTAATTGACTCGCTCATTTCCATTCCCCAAGGGTTTCATTACTTCCCCAAACAGCACCACTTACTACGGGTCAAGCACTCAAACACAGGAAGTAGTACGGAGCCTTTCACATTCATCCCTAAGGACATTTTGACTTTAATAAGAGTAGTAGTAGCAACGAAGACAGACCGAAGAAGCTTCGTGCTTCTCTGGGCTGGAGACATGGGCACTGACTAGAAATGAAATAAATAAAATAAAAGTGGATAATCAAGGCGTATGCTGTAATGAGATGCGTCATCCTGTATAGCTAATACATACTGACAAAAGTTGGTTTTGTTGTTTCGTTTTGGTTTGGTTTTTTGAGACAGTTTCTCCGTGTAGCCCTGGCTATCCTGGAACTCACTCCATAGACCAGGCTGGCCTCTTACTCAGAGACCCACCTGCCTCTGACTCCTGAGTGCCAGGATTAAAGGTGTGTGCCATCACCGTGCTACCAGTGAATGTTTTAAGATAAAGATAAGAAAGATAAATTTGAATGTCAAAGAAAATGAATAGTTAAGAACATAAAAATGGGTGGTGGTGGTGGAGGTGGAGGTGGTAGTGTTGTTGTTGTTGGTGGTGGTGGTGGTGGTGGTGGTGGTGATGATGGTGATGATGATGATGAGATGAACTGGAGTAAAAGCACAAATTAAGTCCCAAACCAAAATCTACAACTCAAAATATAAATGAAAAATTCTGGAAACCCGGGTTGGGGATTTAGCACAAATTAAGTCCCAAACCAAAATCTACAACCCAAAATATCCCCAAATCAAAAAAAAAAAACCAAAAAAAAAAAAAATTCACAAACCCAAACCAATGAACCAGGAAACAAACTCACTGTGTTTGGCTCAAAACAGAACACCAGTGTGTTTTTCTAGAAGATTAGCGAAATCCACATTTGTCAGAACTGAAGGGAGTCCGACTGTTTCCCAGCCAACCAACAGCTTCTCCTTGGTATGAGGAGCAGCTCCATCCAGCCAGTGCGAGACACGTGTGGATAGCTGTCATTCCTCAAAATGCCTCCTTGTGAGGTCACATATGGTCACATGATGGTGGTAAACCACACCTGCTCACAACCCACAGTGACTTTCCTAGTCCTTTTCTCATGGCTGTTCCCTAACTCCTGGCAAAAAACAATTAAGGAAGAGTTGATTTAGGCCTGAGCTTTTGGGGAATGGAGAAGGCCTGGTCGTGGGCTTAGCAGGGGTCAGAGGAACTGGTTTAACTGTATGGACAATTTCCTGGGACTCACAGGGACAGAACACCTCCAGCTAAGCCTCACATTCAAGGGTTCCCCAACTTCTCAAAACTGTGTAGTCTAAGCAGGTTGAAAAATTAGCGTCCTATTGCTGTGGTAAACACCATGATCAAAGGCAACTTGGGGAGGAAAGGGTTATTTCTATTATACTTCCAAGTAACAGTCCATTTCTGACAGAAGTAAGGGCAGGAACCTGGAACTAGGAGCCAAAGCCGAGGCTGTGGAGGAATGCTGCCCATGGCTTGCTCAGCCTGCTTTCTTATGTTACAGCACCCAGGACCACCAGCCCAGGGATGGCACCACCCACAATGGCTTGGGTCCTCCCCCGTCAATCGCTAATTAAGAAATGCCCTACAGGCTTGCCTACAGCTTGATAGTATAGTCATTTTTGTTCTTTAAATTGAGGTTCCCTACTCTCAGATGACTGTAGTTTGTGTCAAGTTGACTAAAACCATCCAGCAGCACAGGACCCAAAGCTTCATGAGATAATGTGGGACATTTCATATTCACTCCACAACAAAGACCATTTCCACTTAGTAATAATGAAAGTCACCATAGCAATTAACATGATAGTCAGGACGCTTTGTGCTTCTGTGGGTTATAGACACTGTCGTTTACTAGGTGGGACGTGTACACGGGGTGCTTCAGTGGCCTTATGACTTGGACCCTAAAATTCTGTAACATCTGGCTTTTATAGACCTCATCTCAACACTCAAGGACATTCAAATCTTCACTTTAAACCATGATCATTTTAAAGGATCAGAGCCTCTAACTGATACTATGGGTGCCTAAAAAATGTTGTTTCCAAGATGTTCCTGAGCATGTGTATATGGGCCTCAGAGAGGCAATTGCATCACATCTTCCCTCTGAGACCCTCGGAAACCTGGGACTCCCAAAGACAGTGCTGATGTACTCAAAAGAAACTCAAGAAGCTCACCAACTCAGCTCCCACCCAGACCCAAATCTAGGGCTCTGAGTTGGCTCACCCCAACTTCTACCCTATGACACCTTCTATCTATGAACTGCACGAGCAAGTGAAGAGCAGGTCCTGCAGATCCAAAGCTGCAGGATCTCCACGACACAGGGGAACAACAGTCCTCATGAGGACCCAGTGTTAAAAGTGTAGCAGAAGACAGACTCATTGCAATGAACGTTTGTAACTGAAACTGTTGGGGCAAAGGGTAGACTGTGTCATGTCATGATACCACAGCTTTCATGACAAGATAGCTTTTTTGGTTTTATTTTACTTTATTATATTACATTTTAGTTTCCTTTGATGGGGGGAGGTTGCAAGGGTAGAGAAAAGATATGAAGGGATATGAGTGGATTGGGGTACATGATGTAAAACTCATGAATCACTAAAAGGTTAAAAAAAAGGGAGTGGACCTTTGAATCCAGAGTTCCACCGACCCAAGAGGTGTCCTTCCTATGGACATTGGAAGCCCTTTCTTCTTGTTCTCCAACAAAATGCCATTTGAGTCATCAACAAACCACAAAAACTGACTTCTTATACCAAAGGAACTTGGCCAGTTAAGACTAATGCACCAAGAGCTGCAGGGTGGAAAGAAGGCTGCTGTCCGTAACATGCACTCTGTTGCCCTTGCATGACCGAGGGAAAGCCTGAACTCATCCCTCAGAGTTCCTCTCTAAGGGCAAAACCTTCCATGACTGTGAACTCCAGAGCCTTGTCACCTAGATGCCCCATGTCTTTATTCTGCTGTGTTGAAGTTGAAGTTTCAACAGGGATCTAGGGAGACACATGCTCCCACCTGACACAGCGGGCTCCCCCTAGATATGGGAGTCTTTCATGTTCAGTTGGACAGTAGGCGGGAACTCAAGGCAGAAGGTGCTAAAGGAGAAGGCGGGGCAAGCATCAGGTTAAGTGCTCTTCACAGGTGGGTACAGACAGGGGGATCAGCGGTTCATACCAGCTCGAGATTAGACTAGGGCTTCCTTCAGAATCCTGACACTATCGTTCATAAGGTGTTAGTGATCCTGAGAAGGGAGTCCCAACTTTTACAGAACCTAAGACGTTTGACATATGAAGTTTTAGAAACTGTCTGAAGGTTTCTTCAGACATTCTTTACCATTTCACAGCCATGGAAACACAAAGGAAGCACTGCTCCTGGTGGCAGAGTTACTCGGGGAGCAGCCCTGGCTGGGTCCATGTGTAGCGGCGCGGTTGAAGGAAGTGAAGGAACTCACCTTCCTGAGTGAAGGTATATTGATGATGAGGGCATGGCCATGACAAGGGTCCAGTGCCTTAGGACCACGGGAATGCAAAGCCTGCCCTGTATGGGTGAAGCTCAGGAGGGCCGAGGGCTAATGTGTGCAAGCATGAGATTGTCTACTGTGTGATCTGCCTCTTCTCAGAAGACGAGGCTGAGGCTGCACTCCTACAGAGATCTCCCAAGGTGAGCTAACTCTTCTAGTGCTGCACAGAAGGCCCAGCTGTGTAGGAGGCACCGCTCTATCAGAGTGAGCACTGCTCGCCTGATCCCAACTCAGATGTCTGTCTGTCCTTTTATCATTCTATCTCAGCCTCCAGTCAGATCAAGTCCCGGCTGTGTGGTACATGGCACCTGTGAATGGCCCTCTCACCACGACCAGAATTTTCTATACTCTCAGCCTAAAATTACAAGGGTGTCATGATGGTACAGTTCAGTGGAAGAGTGCTTGCCAGGTAGATTGAGGCCCTC
The DNA here is from genome assembly GCF_011064425.1 of Rattus rattus. NCBI lineage: Eukaryota > Metazoa > Chordata > Mammalia > Rodentia > Muridae > Rattus > Rattus rattus. Next base: position 67,559,571 of record NC_046160.1, read on the forward strand.
CATCAGCGGTTCTCAACCTTCCTAAGGCTGTGACCCTGTAATACCCTGTGTTGTGGTGACCCCCAACCATAAACTTTATTTTCATTCCTCCTGCATAATTTTGTAATCTTGCTACTGTTGTAAATGTCTTATAGGCCCTTGGGAAAGGGGCATTTGACCCCCAAATGGGTCACAGGGTCCAATGGTTAAGAACCACATTCTAGATCCAAGAAAGAAAAAAAACGCACACAGTCTAAATGCTCGAATCAAAGATATAAAATCCAGCAAATCTTTCCTGCCAAAGACAATGAAAATGAGTCTGACCATTACAGAGGCGACTGAGTTTATTGAACATGTGTTTGGTAAGCCGTTGCTTGCTGTATGTTAGCTTAGGTGCTGGGAACATGCTGCATGGATCAAAAACGTACAAAATCCCTGCCTTCGTTGTGTTTAACACTCTAGACATCATAGGCTACAAGACAATAAACATAATAAATAAGGAAATGACATTGTAAGTTAGAAGGTGGGAAATAAAACAAAACAGAGCCATGGGGGAAGGAATGACAGTTCTTCCTGGACACTTTCCAAAAAAAAAGGAAAAGTATCAACTTCTTTCTTGGAAAGTCTGCATGGCTGAACACGATGAAATAAAACACTCTCGGATCTGTGCTGCTTGTGGGATTCTAGCAAGGAAATTAAAGAGGTTCGAAAGATGGGGAAGTAGCAGCGAAAACTAGGATGGCTAACTTCCGTAAAATGGGTGTTTCGTACAGAGTTCTGGGGGAAGCGGCACCTGCATCCTGCAGCAGGAGAACCTCCCACAGTTCTAGGAAATTCCACAACACTGGCTGCACTACCAACCAGTTGCTCTCAAGGATCAAGACGGCTAAAGCGAGGCTGGCAGAGCAGACAATGTGGGAGAACTCCGATAGCTTTGAGGTCTTTTTATTTCCATATCTTTTAAGAGTACAACACGCTGTTCTTAGCCGTGAACGAAGAACAGTTAAAGGGAACATGATGAAAGGGGGCTGTCTGCACTTCCAACCACATCTCCCTCTCGAACTGCTCACTGTACTCGTGGTCATCGCATACCGCTAGGCTTTGCTCTTCCCACAGTTAGCAGAAGCTAAATTACCAGGACGCTTCCTGTCCTCTCATTTAACTTCACATTTCAGTACCAGAAAAACAACCCAAACTACCTGGCGAGTTTTATTCTCTGGATAATTAGGTTCCCCAAATAAGAAGTAAAAACGGAGCATACAGGCTAGGGTCGTGTTCGACAAGGGAGCCATCGATTTAGCAATGACCTTCAGAAAGAACAGGTTGTAGGACCAGGAAAAAGGAGCATCCACCGTGGGACACTTATAAATCGATCGCTATGACAGCAGCCCTTTCTAGAGGCGATAATGTCATCAGGTCGTCCATAATCGTCCAGTCTCGGGTTAACAACATCTGGAAATCGTTCAGATCTGTCTCTTTCTTGCTGTTAGGGTTTCAAGGGTGCCTCTTTGTGGCATCTGTCACCGGTTTATTTCTTCGCAAACCTCCTCCTATCAGACCAGGAAGTATGCATAAAGTGCGAACACGAGTTAATCCTGGGCTGAACAGCCGCATTCCCAGATCTATCCGTTCAACCGCTGGCCAGCTAGGATGTCTGCAGGTGTTTCTGGAGTTAGCAAATGAGTTCATCCGGCAAAGAGAGTGTCTGGAGGGCAACGCATTCCCAGCAAGAAAACACGAAGTACCACAAACAAGGTAGGGAACCAAACGATGCAGGCGGTAGGCAGGGGACTGGACAGAGTCTTTGGATCTTGACACTTAACATTTCAGGAACTGTCACTAAACGAATGCGGCCAGCGGACTTCACACCACCGTCAGTCTTTAGCAAGAGCAGATTCAGTTTTTCCTGGGTTGGAAACAGGAAAAAACAAGTTAGGGAGTCAAATTTGATGAATTATGTCAGTCATCAAGTCTCCCTCTCCTCCCCCTTCCCCCCCACTCCTCTAGTAAAAACCATCCCCTTTTATAGAGCTAATTGAGATTCCCAACAGAACTTTGCAAAGCCGTCTTTCTTGGCATTTGATAGGTACAGAGGTCATGACTTAGGTAGAGTTACGTCAATTTCTCTATGTAAAAATACATTTTATTTATTTGGCAGTAAAAAGAATTGAACCCATGACATGCCACACATTAGACTAGTGCTCCAACTGAGCGACATCTCTCATTCTCCGTTTAAGACGTCTTAGGATCAATTCAGTATACTAACGCTCAGTTACTCGAAAGAGGGATACAGGACACAGCATTTCCTGTATTCAGAGGGTCAGAAGTTTACCTTTCCATGAACCAACTTGGTAGGATTACTGCTTTCGTATAACTTTTTGGGGAGGCCGGACATTACAGAGGTCAGGCTGACATCAAATTCACGGTCCCCCCTGCCCCAGTCTAGTTGGTGGAGCCCCTAGTGCTTGTTCCACCAAGCTCAGCTTAGCACAGCCAGTATTGAGAAGCGTGGCTTATAAATGCTGGCTGCGGATGCCAGGAACGATGTGAAATCGTATCGGTTTGATAGTGTGAGAGCCCTGCTTCTTCTGTACTGAGCCACGATCCCATACCAACTTAACCAGTGGCGCTAGGATCTGTTATGCTTTTATATTAATGCTAAATCCATGAGCAAAATTTTATATTAGACATGACTGATTAACAGTCACAATGAAAAGTTAATTATTTCTGTCTATTACAAACCATCCCACAGTGAGTGGACATCCCAAGGGGCAATGTCCCATGTGTTTCCTTCTGATTCCTCTAAGAGCATGAAGGCCAAGGCTTTAGGTATTGTTATACATGAAGCTAAGTCACGACTGAGACTAAACAGCATCATTACAAAAGTATAAAACTAAAGTTGCAGAAATGGCCAGACACCTACTAGTTAGATTCCTGAATTTCTTTTTGGCTTCTGCCCTTTCTTCAGCATCGAAGTACCAGACAGTCATGGCGTACCTGTGGAAGAAACACACGTGCTATTGGAGACCACCAAAAGCTTCGAACTCACTCTGTGAGGCTCGCAGTAAAATCACTTGCAAAACCACCACTGTTTTAATGTACAAGTGTTTCCTTGGGACGGATTCTGTTTAAATGCTGTGTAACACAGGCGTTCCGGGGACTGCTAGGTCCTGCTCCGAGCACTGGGAACTCAACGATGCTACCCCTAGAAACTTCCCTTAAGAGCTCAGGCTCCAGTGGCTGACTGGAGGGGTAAGAATGCAATGGGCAAAGGTAATCTGCCTAGGAAGGCCTGAAAGAGACTTGCCCCGAGAAAGATGGAGGCCCAAGACGACGGAAGGGAACAGAGAAGGGGAGGTAACAACATCTGAGGGAAGTGTTCACAAGTAGCTTCATCCACCCTAACCCTCGGCCCTGCTTTCTTTAGTTTTCAGCACCGGTGCAAAGACTCAGTTCGGTACTGATACCTTTGGGCTTTCCACTGCTCCTGTTACTTGCTTTACCTTATCCCTGGAAGGGTCTGTAATTGGCGATATCTCATGCTCGGATTTTTAAACCTTCTACTTTTATAATTATCATTAGCTACAGTACTTTCCATGGCACCCCACCCCATCCCCAACTCAACCCCCAGGGACTTCCGATCACTTTTGCTAATGTTTTCTCTATAAAGTTGGTCATAGTGGGGCTGGGAAGTAACTAGAGAATCCTGCCACAAAACAGGGTCCTATTATTGAACCCCATAAGACCAGCCGCAGGCAGACTTCGGCGGCAGCGACTCGTGGCCTGTTTATGCAGAGCATGTCACAGTGTGACTGAATCTGTAGCTGGGGCTCAGATCGGGATGTCTGCAGGGCTATGCAGAAGGCTAAGCTTGATAATGCTGAACACCGTCCTTCCACAGCTTTCCCGCCTCAACACCCTTCCCAGGACAAGCCCCACTCCACACCACTCTGCTCCCTGCCTGGCCCATGGTGTGGGAAGAGAACTCAAGGCAGAAGAGGAGTAAATGCTTTTATCGGCTTTCTAGATTAAGATTAGACAATTCTAAGATGTTCATTGACTTTAGAATTCTGCTTATCCATGTGCCCGGGTGGGGGTGGGGGAGGGAGGAGAGGAGAGAAGGAGGGGGGAAGAAAAAAATAAAAAGGAAAAAGGTTTTAAGAACATTGAATTGTGGTCTGGGGTCTACTCAGTTGATAGAATGCTTGCATTGTGTGCCTAAAGCCCTAGCTAACATCAGAAAAAACTATACGCAGTGGCCATGCCTACGACTGCAGCACTCAGGGGGTGGAGGCAGGAGGATCAGAAACTCAAGGTCATCCTCTGCTATAGAGTGAGTTCCAAGCCAGCCCAACAAGAGACCTTGTCTCAAGGATGCATGGATGGATGGACGGAGCAAGAAAAACTATAACATCCAATTGTTACTGCATGGATGAGGCTAGCCCAGACAAACGTTAAGCTATAGAAAGAGTTGAAAAGGAAGGAAATTCAAGACAAATTACCCTTTCCCTTCCCAAGGTCCTTTCTTTGCTTCAGCTGACCGTAAATTCACTCAAAGAAGCAGAACTTGACACATGGTAACCGGGGCCAGCTCAACATTAGCTCTGTCTGTTTCCTGATGCTTTTGGGACTTAAACCCTTGAACCTCCAAGTGCTGGCATCACAGGAGTGGACCGCAAAGCCCAGGCAACTCTAACTTTTTCTTAATGGTCGAGAAGGAAGGGACAGAAGGACAGGGGAAAACATTCTAAGGAACTGAGACCTCGGTATGCACAACTCACAGAACAGGAAGTTAATAGTTACTTTACATTGAAGTTAATTTGTATGCTAATGAGTCCCAAAGAGGCTCCTTCAATTTCCATCACTCCAAACAGGTTCTCTCAGTTTTGGGGTGTACCCAGCACTTCCTTATATAGGACATTAGTTTTCAGGCATCTAGGGTTCGTATGCACCCTAGAAGAGGAACTGTGAGCCCCACCTCTTACCTGGTGGCATAGGAGGGCTGAACTTCGTGTGGATTCCTGCGGTCTGACCAGAAGAACAGAAGTCTATCAAAAATGGGCTCCACGTCTGCTACAAATGATTTTCCTTCTGGAAATATCCGCAGGACCCCTCCGTGTAACTGAAAACCAAGAAGATAATTAGTTATTTCCTGGTCTCACAGGAGGTTTATCAGCAATGATGTGTTAGCTCCATCCTGGAGAAATACCACCCATACCTCAACCTTAAGTGGGTTTTGGCCCGTAACTATTTATTCCCTCATACTTTGGATCAGACTTAGCTATAGACAGTTATATTCAACTTCAGTTCAGCAACTTCCCATTCCCACGGCCATGAAGGCCACAGACGCAAAATAGGACAGTCAGAGCACCACACAAAACTGTCCATGTCAGACTGCTTCAATCTACGCCCCCCATACAGCTGCTCCTGTAATAACTATTTATGGCTGACCTCTGAACTCTTCAAATGCCCTCTGACCCCATTGACTGGGCACTTCTGTGACCTTTCACGCCATGCTCTCTGCATCTTGTTGAACATCTATCCGTCTCCTCAGTTGCCTTTTCTTTTTTCACATGGACAATCTACTTGTCCTACTAGAACAACTAGCTATCTTCTTAATATTTGGCACTAATTCCACAAGTGGGGGTTTGGGGGAGATAAAACATAAACAGTGGAGATCGGCTATTAGAAGCTGTAACTCTCTTAAAGCCACCGGAAGGTTTTACCTAGTTAGAAATGGCATACTTTTTTGATCTGAACTCAGAACACCTCTATCTGCACCTTCTATAACATATAACTCCCCAAGCTACACACACATGCACACACACACACAGACACTCACGCACAGACACAGGCATGCAGGCATACACTATTCCACAGTACCTTGGCATCCCAATTCTTATTCAGGTAGTAGATACAGGTGATACAGCGGCCATCTCCATTGGGGTTGTCCACATGACGAACATAACCTGTTCCATTTCCTGGATAGCAAGCCACCATCGCCTGTGGAGACATCCCAGAGATGCTGTTTAAAAAAAGTGTAGGTAGTCTCCTCCTACAGCAGACGTACACAGTGCATACATTTGGATTACGATCAGAACATAAAACTAACACAAGGTAATCTTTGGTATGAAAGCTTAACAGGCGGGCCCAGCCTTAGGACTTGGTGCAGGGTAAGTGATCTGGTAATATTCCCACGTTCTAGAACACTGAGAACTTCCTAAAGAAACCCACCCACATTATTAACAAGATGCTTGCCTTTCTTTAATATTCCTTTGTGGAAAAGCAGGTTCCGGGTTCCCATCCAAGCCCCACGAGATCAGAATCCAGAGATATGAGAGGCAGGCATAGTACAGTGGGCACGGACATGTAAACGTTAGTACTCAGAAGCTGGGGAGCAAACACGAGGCCAGCCTGGCCCACAGAGGGAGACGCTCTCCAAAAGGAAGGAAGGGTCAGAGTGTGCAGAGAGGTTAAACGAAAGAAAGAATCTTTGGTGTGGGGCTTAGGGACTGTGCTTGGTTAGCTGTGCTGCAAGTTGTGGAATTACGCATGTTTTCTTACAAAAATGTGTCTGATTCTAAAGGGAGTAAAGGTCATGTACTCAATAAAAGCTTAGGACCCCAAGAAGAGAGAAGGGTCAGTGGAAAGCCAGACCTTAACACTTAACGAGTCAGCACACACAATACAGGGAGATCTCTTAGAAGGGGAAAAAAGCCATTCATTTATGTAGATAAATAAATAGACATACATAGATCAATGTAACATATAAATAAATGTAACACACACACACACACACACACAGAGGAATGTATCCCTAAATCCTATGTTCTTCCTGATGATGGTTAACCCTATACCCTCAAGGTGGAAGAAGAAAGCCACCTAGAAAAATCCTAACTGAGAATTACAATTACAGGCTAATATGCCTTTGTTGTTTCATGGGGGAAATGTAACGGAGATGGGGGTGGGGTAGAGAAGCAAAATATAAAACCTATTCTCATTACAAGACACCACTATAATTTTTAAACATTATAGGATTTGGGGTATGTAAGGAAAACATCGAACTGGTAAGGAGAGTCCTCAAGCTTCCCTCGTACCTGTTACCCGTGCAATCTTGGCGTTAAGGAGCACCAGATACAGAGGTTTGTCCACTGAAAAGCTGACAGATCATATCAGTGTGTGTCAGTGAACTTGTCGACGGTTCTTTGCTACCAGAGTCCATGCTACCCAGGTTAACAGCTTTCCTTCCTCTGATTTGAAAGCATACTTTCAGACATATTTAGGGGGTCTGGGTTGTAATGCTCCTTGATAAATAGCAAGGTTACTTCATGAGGAAAAGGAGTAGTCTGGAACAGCCCCAAACTAAGCCACTGGCAGTTCAGGGAGCTGGTTCCCAGTGGAGCCTGAAAACAGAGCTGGGCCTCACACACACTGCGTGCTAGAAGCTCAGTAGTGGCCTGGCTTCGCAGTGAACTTAAGTTAAATCAGAGGCTACCTGTACTTGACAATCCTCGCAGCGAGCGACCCCTCAGCTGGCCTCTGGACAAGCCACTGTGCTGTCCTGTGTCGAGCTGAAGTTGCTCTTTAGCCAGAACGTCTCCCCAAAAGTCGGGTTTTGAGGTGACCGTAATAAGGGTTTGACAAATGGTATTACCAAATAGATGGCGGCTTGAAAAAGAGGCGGTTGTGAGCAGCCAGAAGCGACTGGCCTGGCCGGAGAGGAAGAGACGAAGTTCCCTAGGACATAGGGAATCACCTATTCCTGGAAGCAGCGGGTCATAAGTGTGTAAGGGCCAACAATGAAAGCCACTTAGCACAATGACTCCACGATTCCCCCCACCATCCCAGTCTCCCCACTACTGGGCAGACTTAAAATTAAAAAAAAAAAAAACAAACCGCCTGCTGTCTGTCAGTCTTTCAGCTTTATATTCCGAAACAGCTCTGCTCCCAGAAAAGGTCAGCAGTCTGGATGCCTGCCATCTACCTCATCTGCAATCGACTGTGATCCCAGGCTCCTTCCTGTGATGAGGGGGGCGGGCTACATGGTTTATATCGATTGCCGATTTGACAGGATGTAGGATCACCTTGGAGACAAATCTCTGTCGGTGTCGGGGATAGATTTTGTAGATTGGGTTAATTGAGGTGGGAGACCTGTCCTAACTAAAGAAGAGAGAAAAATGAGCTGCCGCCAGCATCCTTCTCCCTCTGCTTCCTGACTGTGGAATCACCGTGTCCAGCTGCTTTGAGCTGCGCCATGACTTCCTGCCACGAAGCACTGTGCCCTGGGACTTGAGCCAAAGTAAATCCCTCCTTCCTTCAGCTGCTTTTGTCGGGTGTTTTGTTACAGCAATGAGACAAGTAATTAACACAGTCCTCCAATGTCCAAAGAGAAGACGTGATCTAAGCTCAGCACGTTGTGAAGAGAGCAGTGTCCTGTAGGACATTAAGACACACGCACGGGCTTTAGAACTCAGCTTGAATTAAAATACAGGCGGGAAGTACAGACAGTTCCCACAAATGCACCCTCCACTAACTGCTGCAAGTATAAAACAGAGAGAATGCGCTGGCACAGCTCCTTGTGGACTTGCCACTAGGACACCCCTCTAATTGTGAGCATACATGTTGTTAAGGGAAGGAAGAAATCATTTTTCTGGCCGGAGTGCAAGTCACCCTCTCTCCGATTCCAGAAGCCATGTGCATCGAGTTTAAACAATGAGAGGAAACCACGGGAAGCTCAAAGGTCCCGCCGCAACCTTGCTGACCAATTGTACCACTGAGGTCTCTGGCTGAGTGCCACAGGAGATGGGTTTTGGCTTGAACACATTCCCCCAACTGTCTGCTAGTCCTCGCCAGGATCTCAAACCGTGAAGCTATGGATGCGCTGATAGGCAAACCTCAGGGACGAGTCATCAAGCCCATGCCAATTTGTGCACGGGGCAGTAACAGACTCCGGAAACTGATGGTTTTATCAGATCTGTTATCTAAACCTCATCGAGTCTGTAATGAAGCCAGAGAGCAGGTCAGAGGGAAACACTGCAACACTTCATGTTTTATGGGAATGAGGAAGGTATCTTATTATAGGGCTTTTTTATTGGCAAAAACTTCCTGGCTTGACCAATACTTGAAATCTGCAGCACTTTAATAGCACATCCGTGTCCCTTTGGTAGCATGGTGGCTGTGCCCCGATTCTAGTCCTGGGTTTGCAGATGAATCAGCATGTCCTGATTCTGCACGTTCTCTGATGCATCACCAACCCCGGCACCCGCCCCTGCACAAACCCCCATCCCCCAGAGGCCTCCCCATAGCTCTGTAGCAACAGGAAATGAGAGGAATGAACCAGGTGTTCCCGAGCTGGCTCTACACCAGAGATCTGTGCTTCAAGACACCTCCGTGGTCACGTTCAGGCGAGAGGTGTACAAACACAGAACTGTATAGCAGAATCCAAATGTAAAATCTACTTTACAAATGCCACCAGCGGAAAAGAAAACCATGCATATGTTGGAAGCTGGGGGAGAATTACAAAAACAAACAAACAAAGAGCCAAGTGCAGAGGTCAAGCCCAGGATGCACACTCCAAGGCCTCAACTGGATGCTCTATAGCAACCAGCCACAGCCTGACGGAGGACACAGTTTTAAAACCAGCATTAACAGCCTCGCCTGTTCACTCAGCAATAATGCTCATTTCAGACAGTGTACTTAGCACTTCTCTATGGACTGACCATACCGCAGACTGGAGGGGAGGGCAAGCAGTCCAGTCACACCATACAAGACAGCCTATGCCATGACTCCTAGCCCCTCAAAAAGAAAGAAGCCATGCTATATGTTTTTATGAAAATGTATATACACATATAAATGCATATGTATTATATATGTATGTCTCTCTCTCTCTCTCTCTCTCTCTCTCTCTCTCTCACACACACACACACACACACACACAAAATGCTTGGGACTTTGGAATCAGATTCCTTCGTATAACTTGATCTTTACAAATGCAAAGTTGCATTTATGCAAATTCTTACTCAGCAAAACTAAAAAAAAAAAAAAAAAAAAAATCCGATCATTTCATTTACAGAATTCACAATTGATATACAGATATTGTTTAAGCCTGACACAGAATCGCATACCTGATACTCAAGTTCCTAAGGAGGCTGAAGCAGGAGCATCACAGATTTTAGAGTTGCCCGCCCTACAAAGGGAGCTACGGTCGTAAAAACAAAAAGCCAAACAAAGAGTCAAGCCAAGAACAGTAGAGCACTAAAGTTATCCGGCTGAACAGCCTTCAAAATTGAGTCTACAAACACATTGGACCTCTTAGCTACTAACCAGATACTAGCAAAGCTTTGTAAGAATGTTTTCCCTTTTCTTTTTTAAGAATGTTTTTTAATTCTTCTTTGGGAGGGGGTGGATTTAATATTATCGCTTAATTTTGTCTCTATGGGTGTGAAGCCACCGGCGCTGGTGCGGAGGCTGGGAGGCATCAGATCCCACTGAAACTGGCAGTGTCCTGGGTGCTAGGAATCAAAGGCAGGTCCTCTGTGAGAGCACATGCACTCTTAATCACTGGGCACCATCTATCTCTCCCGCCCTCGGATCTGTTTGATTTAGGGTGGTTCTGTTAAAGAGACACTGTCTGGTAGAAGAAGCAGGAGAGGGAGGAGGTGGGGGAAGAGGGAAACGAGGAGGGGGAGGAGAGGGCAACAATGCCAGAGAGAAGAAGAAACAGTTTAAACTCAGTGAACACGGCACAGCCTAGGCACAGGTTACCAGGGCTTAAATCTCCTCGTGCCTCAGCTAACTCCTCTGTAAAAATGGGTTTAAGCAAACTGAAGTAAATAATCCATGTAAAACTCATAGCACAAGATCTGGGATTGCTTTCATTGGCATCTAGAGCAATGGGGTGGGGGTGGGGGGTGGGGGGGACCCTTTCCTTCTTTCCCCCTGCTCTACCCTAAAGCACAGTCACACAGAGAATCAGACACGTCGAGGGTCAGGAGAAAATAAAGGAGGGCACACATCTTCATCAGCTTGGACAAAAGCCCAGTGGGAGAGAGCCGCAGCTGAGCTCTGTGGCTTGAAACAGTCTCATTGGGATTCAGGTAGAGGAGGGCTAGGTGACGCGTGCTGGCAGTGTTTTTAGGGTCTGTGAGCGGAGGAATGGAAGTCAATACCTGGGGAGAACGGTTTGTGCTCAGCGCGTATTTTAACTCACACAATGAATGTGGACGGTGAGCAGGGCCAGCTGCCCCTTGAACACTTCATGAGCCTCACTGGTAAAGTTACCTGCTTAGGCAGGGCCCACGAGGTGACACACGAGGCAGGGGCAGGGTGATGAATGACTGAACAGAGGCCTACACGGCCAGCAACAGCCCTAAGCTTGAATTTCTCCTGTTTAAAATGGAGAATAAAAATCTCTGGATATCCAAATGCTTTCTGCAATGGTCCAACCACAAAGACCGGAGGGAACCGGCAGAGTAGAAGAGGCATGGTCTTTGCGAGGTTTGTTCCTGAACGAGTTTCTTCAGTTAAAGACAACTGAAGCTGGCATGTCAAGTTACGTTCTGGATTTGGCTCTGACAAGGAGCCAAAGAACGCCAAATATCCTTTACAGATTAAATGCAGAGAGCCTGAGGTGCTGACTGAAACTGCAGCTCTAGCCCTCAGCCACCTTCCTCCTCCACTGAGGGCTTGTGTTATTCACGGACACCAAAATTAAGTTCCTACAACACTAGTGGCTGAGAGCAGTGGGTTGACTTTGGGAAATACGTCTGCTCCCAAGCTGGGCTACCCAAGCTCTATCCTTGGGAGCCACAAGGAGAATGGAGAGATCCATTTGTCCTCTGACCTCAACGATGCACAGCACAGCCTGAATGTGCCCGTATACATTTACACGTGTATACACACACACACACACACACACACACACACACACACACACACGCATGCACTAACGTGAAGGCCTCTTGATAAGTAGTCATGCAAAGCCTTTTCTAAGCTTAGGAAAATGTCACCAGCACAAGGTTCACAGTAGCCACCATCTGAGCCAGCCATATGAAATGGAACAAAAAGGAAGGTCTGGATATGAAGAAGAAACCACTCGAAATGCTTTAGAAATATTTTTAGTGGCTTCTTAAACTCTTCTTATTATGATTTGTGTGCATGTGCGTGCGTGCGTGCGTGCGTGCGTGCGTGCGTGCGTGCGTGCGTGTGTGTGTGTGAGCTTCTGTGCACACACTCAGAGGCCAAAGGACAACTGGCGGGAGTCACTTCTCTCCTTCCCTGTGAGTCCCCCAGGACTAAACTCAGGTGCTCAAGCGTGGGGGTAGCAAGCTCCTCGACCAGGTGGGCCACCTCGCTGCCCAGGTTCAGAATTTTTACAAATGTATTTCAAGCACTTATGGGGTAAAGAAAGGAGCTGAAGGCAACTCCAGCACTCGGAGAACAAAGGTAGGCGAGGGCTCAAACTGTCATTAGTTATCTTAGCATCTTGCTTGTTATCCCTATCAAAGGTTCCGATCAGGCCCTTCCATTTCCTCCCTTAGAGTGCCTCTGGTTAGAGGCCAACGTGACCCAGTGAGGGGAAGAAAAGAAAAGTGCGGTTTGGTGGGCAGCAGCACGGCTGTGTCCAGCTCCCCCCACTTTCCTTCCCAAAGTTTCAAGATGACAGAGTCCAGGACACGTCAGGTATATAGTCCTTTTCAACCAACTCCAAATCGCTCATGTTCCCTATGGGTCTGGTCTCATAGGAAAACTCCTTCTGCCCGCCTCACATGCCCTATGCTCACACTAAAACCAGCGCCGTTCCCTGACCCCACACACCCAGAGTACTGCTACATATTAACATCACTGCCAAGGCGGCGTGGTGATGTGCGTGCCCTTCCACCTGAATTGCACAACCAAGAAGGAACTTCAGGACTTTTGCAAATGGGTGTTACAAACGGCTGAGTTCCTTTGAAGTGGGTCTGCCTGCCCTTCCTGTTCTGGCTGGGGCACTGCACCTAGAAGGGAAGATTAATTCACCATCTTCACTTTCCAGCCACTCCTCGGTGAACTTGGCCCTATCTTCCAGATCAGACAAACACCAGCAATTATGCCGAAGATAACCACCTATGTAGTTGTTCTGTGATATTGATGATAGAGTTACCAGGTACCAAGTACCAGCATCGTCTTTTGAGATCTTCATGTTAAAGAAATTGGCTCCCGCTCCACACTCTAAGAAACACTCACGAGGGTACACAGACACCGCCCCCGCACGCACACACAACACACACATTATGTCCACAAGTTTGCACAAAACTACGGGAGACCGCAAGACCGTAATATCTAATGGTATCCCGTCGGATTCCACTGCGCAGAGAGGCCCCCCCCCCCCGCCCCTTTGTGCACAGAGTTCTGAGTGAGTCACTCTCCCCAAGGAAGCCCTGAAACTCTCAGGAGACTGGGGCTTGAAGAGACGACCTTCACTCCTTTCTCAGCTGGAGCTAATTCCTTGGCTTGAAGGGGATTCTTCTAAGTCCTGCAATTAGGCACAGTAAACAGGCCTGGTAACATCCACATATCAGCGCAGGCTGTCTGGGTTTGGGAAAGCAGCCCTTCCCGTGGAGGTCTGGCTCTAGGCCAGCTGGGAGATGACTGAGTGACAGGGCTACGTGCGCTTCGTGAGAGTGGCGGCCAGCCCACACCCGAGCACACCGCCAGGCAGCAGGGGAGGGGACAGACTCTGGGGAGCCCTGGCTCCGCCCCCGCCGTTCTCCAGTCACCAGAGAAAGGCTTTCAGCAAGGGCTTCCTCCTGGCAATTACAAAATCAGCCAGCCCAGCAAGCCAGAGGACACTGAGAGGAGTGGTTAGCCATCTCTTTCCCAAGGCTTTGGCCCAGATGTTAGCAGATGTCACTTCCTAAAGCTTCAGCGCCCAGGTGGCACTTCCACAGAACCTGTCTAATTGCCTGGTTACTGGAAGGGTGAGCAGAAGCTTGCCCAGAGTCAAGGCTGTTGTTCACACGTTCTCAGAGGGAGTCATTAACCCAGGTTATTACATGGACCTAGAGGTTACCACATGTCCCTGGAGAACAAATGCATTAGTCACCCGAAAGGCAACGTGGGGTTGGGACTCACAGCATTTGACTTCCTTAATGTGAGAAACAAAACTTATCAGAAAAATCAAACTTCACCGGTAGTGCCCTGAAGACCGCACACAGTAGAGAAAGGCCACGCCAGCTGTGGATGGGTCTCTGTACGCTTCCACCTTAAATTAATCCCAAAGAACAGGAAGGAATTCACGGCGATTTAAAAGGGACCCGTAAGAAAAGACTTTATTAACAGATACAGCTACCAATCAAAAGGTCCTGGGGCGGGGGTGGGGCTTCAAGCAACACTGATTAGATAGGAGAGTCCTAACTTTGCATTCCAGCGCTTAGGAAAGAAAACGCACGTGCTCAAAGATTCCACAACCCAAAAGACAGTGCGGTCGGAACTCAGGAGACGCAGTGCTCACATGCAGTTACTGCACGAACACTCATGCAGGCTGAAATCCAAAGCTTAACAAGAAAGCTGTCTAAGACTCAAGACTAACTAGCTTGTCCCCAAGCTTTCTGGGGGAATTAAGGTCTTCAGTTCTATGTAAGGCACAACCCCAGGACCTACCTCAGATACCAAAATACATGCTAAAGTCCTCCACATAAAATGGTGGCGTGTCGGCCTACTCACACCTTCCCATGTTCTTTCTGTAAGTCATCCCAAGGTGACTTAAATACCTTATAGAATGCTATGCAAATAGCTGTCAAGCTCTATGGCTTAGGAAATGACAGGAAAGATCTGGTGGCAAAGCAGCAGCGCCGGCTTGTGTTACCACTGCAGAGACAACCCAACCCCATCTCCCCACACAGGTCCCTGGGCTTTCCCCTCCCTCTCCTTTCCCAATGCCTACTCCCCATGTTAGCCCAGGGCCATTCCCCAGCCAGTTACTCTGTCCTTCCATGTTCTGGGATGTTTGGGGCTTCTTTCTAGCATCTTCCTTCATTAGGTCATGTCAACACAAACTATGGTTCCCAAACTGGCTTCAAAGTCAGCTGATAAATGGCCAATTCAGAAAAAAAAAATTTTTTTTTTCTTTTGAAGAAACATAAAAGTTCATAAAAGAAAATGAGAAACACCAAGTAAAAGCATCCCAGGGAAGAGATCAATTTTCCCTGCGAGGGCATGAAGCTAGTTTGGGAGACATCTGAACTCTGCTACTGGCACATTAATTAGAATTCACAAGCCGCAGAACGTCTACAGTCACGTTAATTAGAATTCACTTGATGCAGACTGCTGGCTTAAAGCGGGCGGGCATCCAGAAGACCTTTACCAGGGGTAGGAGGAGGGGGCTTCTCAGAGAGGGATGGATGCCTCGGTGGCTGTGAGGAATGTAAAGGGAACTAGAAATAAGGATGCCTGGCTCCAAGTCAAGCAGTTAATTCAATGGGTCCCAAAGTTCCTCAAAGACAGCTATGGACCCAACAGACAAGTTGTAGGGAACTGCCAGGTATGACCCCACATACTGGTAATCCTGGTCTTTAGCAGAAGCCTAAGGTCCTGGTCACAAGTTCAAGGTCAATCTAGGCTTTCTATCTAGACCTACTTTTAAAACTGCCAAACCCACAACCAAAAGTGAGAACCAAGAGTCAGACTCCAGGAAGGGACTGGATGTCACAAAGCTAAGTAGGGGAGCCAGTGTTTCGAAGCCCCGACTTTCCACCACTCAACACCGCTTTCAAACTACCAAGGAAACTGATATCTGAAATAAGTGCTGTTCTTTCTGGAGGGGCCAGGAATGAAACTGCCTTCCTTCGACTCCAAGATAAGCAACACAGAATCAGGGTGTACTGGGTCAAGCCTGGCATCTCAGCACTTGGGACATGGAGAGGATCCACAGCTCAAGAACACCTCCCCACCCCCGCCCCAGCTAAGAGTGGGTTCAAGACAGCGGAGGCAACCAGACTGACATCAAACAAACAAAACACAACAAAACAAGCAACAAAGAAAGAATTCTAAGTTCTTCTGAATTGCCAAGCATACCTTCCAACCCCCAATGAGGCCGTCCATTGGAAGCAAAATGGCAACCACACCCTGATTTCTACTGAATCACACCTTCCATTCCAGTCAAGATATTTCAGGGCAGACAGTCCTAAACTTTGGCTTTCTCATGCCCTTTATAGTCAGGCACCTTTATTCTAGAGGGCTAGGGGTTCTGGGCTCCTACATGGTATCCATATTTGGAATATATAGATAAGTTTTCGGAGACTCAGCTGATTGCAAGATACTTGGAACCACCAAAATGACCATGAATCTTATTTGTTCCTTTCTCCCAATCTGTGGTCATCGCCATTTACTTTCCCCTTGACTTACCAAGAGGGAGGGAATCAGTTCCAAGCTTCCTTCCAACTATAGTCTCAAAAATGAAGTTTATCACCACAAATAGAAAAGCCACAGACAGGAGTTGGGGATTTAGCTCAGTGGTAGAGTGCTTGCCTATAGCAAGCGCAAGGCCCTGGGTTCGGTCCCCAGCTCCGAAAAAAAAAAAAAAGAAGAAAAAGAAAAAAAAAAAAGAAAAGAAAAGCCACAGACGTGTACAGCATGGTTGTTCCCCCAAAATCTCACAAGTAAATGAAAAAGCTTATCCCCTATTAGCTTTAGCAACAAATAAATAAGCCTGGATTTAATCAATTGAAATCTTGCTAATAGAGGAACTGGGAAAAGACCCTCACTACGCCCCATGAACTTCCCAGGGTAGCTCTCGCCCTAGCCTATCAGAGACTCACCCAGAGATTAGGTACATCTAGAGAAACCCAAGAATATGTGCTTAGAGCCAATAGTGATACCAGCCCAGAACCTCTGAGAGCCACAGCTATGCCAGGCCAGAACCAAGAGTGTGTAAAGCCTCCTTTTAAATGCTTGAAGGTGAAAAGGGACTGGTCAGCTGTGCACTGGTTAGTTTTGGGAGCCCAATGGCCAACAGGAAACTTTCTGTACAAGCTTTGTCCCTTCATCCTGGAGCAGGCAAGAAACACCCAGCTGTTTTTCTTTGTTCAGCATGATATCTGTGCTAAGTTCTGCCTCTGAGGACAACCGTCAGGCCAAGGCTGGGGTCTGACTTTAGGAACAAGTCTGCAGGCCCCAGGAATCCATGGGAAATCTAGTCTCAGTTTTCATCCAATTCTGTGTACTCTTGGAAGCAGAGAATACTGTACAGGGGTAGAGAACAGACTTGCCCAAGAGCAGGACAGAATCAGTGAGATGAAATAAAATGTAAGGTTGCCGTCTAAGGCCCAGTAAGAGATGCCACCCAGATCTATAAATTCAAATGTAAAATGTTATTCGATCACCAAGGGGTGGGAGATGTTCTGAGAGAGACCTCCTTTGGAGACACAACGCCTTGGGTCTGGGCTTCTTATTTCTCTGAGGCAGATCTGTGAAGAAGCTGCCAGGATATAGGAGTGGCACAGAATTCGCCAATGGAAGACAATAACTTGCAAAGCTAAGGTTCGCCTTTGGAATGGCCCCTCGAAGCTTGTCCAGTGAGAAACCATGATGCAAACTCCTTTATCTCCTAGCAAATCATATGTGCTTTAAAAAATTACACACACACACACACACACACACACACACACACACACACACTGACATCCATGGAATTCGAAATTCCTTTCAAAGATGAAATATAGCCAACCATCTATAATCTTAGGAAACTGTATACACAAAGCACAGTGGTCTCCAGGCCTAGGAACTTCTACATTGAAGGGGGGCAGAACAAGCGGCCAAAAAATGTCCTGGGGCCATCTAGGCAGGAGACGGAGAGGACAGACTTCCCAAGGCTGGCATTACTCGGCCTGGGAGGTATAGAGTGGGTGACAATGGAGAGGCTGGCTTGCCATGCCTAGCAAATCCCGATCTGGCATTTCAGAGTGGAGGATGAAGGCAGTCGGGGAAGATTGAGTGTAAAGGGGCCAGAGGAGGTCAGACAGAAGAGGCCTCTGTGAT
This sequence comes from Rattus rattus, assembly GCF_011064425.1. NCBI lineage: Eukaryota > Metazoa > Chordata > Mammalia > Rodentia > Muridae > Rattus > Rattus rattus. Next base: position 67,577,565 of record NC_046160.1, read on the forward strand.
TCAGTGGAGGTTCCAAGGGTTATTACAGTGGACAATGGGAAGGGAACCGCACTGGTTATCATCCTGCTTTTAAGAATGGCAACTGCCTAACTAGTGGGGAGCCTGCATGACCAGATTCTAGCAAAGGCAGAGGGGAGGGGGTAACAGAGAAGGAGAGAAGCAAAGGCGGCCACTCTTCTTCCTTAAGGATGTCTCCTGAAGAAAGAAAATTCTAGGTGAATAGGAGATCAGGAAAACTTGAGGTTCCACAGTGGAGCTGAGAACCAGCAAGCAGCAGCATGGGCCCAATTCTAACCAGCGTGCGTCCCTGGCTAAGTGGTGAAAGGAGGGTTTGATGGCCTATTCAAATCACTCAAATTACCCACAAAACAAGAACATGAAATGAAATGAATATGAAAGAGGTTGGAGCTCTCGTTGTTTGTTTGTTTAAAAAAAGGTATCAAATTGGCAAGAGGAGGGGTTGGTTTTGCATCCCTGAGGTTGGGGTGAGCTGGGGGAGGCGCTTTACTAGTGAATACCAGAGGCAAGCTTAGGACAGCATACAAACTACACCTCCAAACATCGGACAACTTCAAGCTGTAAAAAACAGGTCGCGACGGCACTTGGAACAGAGTTTCCCATTTTGTCTTCTGACTGGCAAATAATTCAGACTACTACCACACCCTTCAATTATACATATTTGGGGGTTATTTTTGCTTCGAAAGGCAAAAATGATTCACATGAGATGCATGCATTATTTTCGTTATTTTTCTGGTTGATGTGACCAAATACCTGACAAGAAGCATCTGAAGATAGGGAAGGTTTGTTTCCTGGCCAGGGGAGGCTAATAGGAAGAGAGTGAGGACGCTGCCCAGTGGCCTACAGCCAGGAAGTGAGAGTAGATAGCATATGAGGGCCTCCAAACCACAGGACCCTCCCCCAGTGACCCACTTCCTCCAGCAAGCTCCACTTTCTAAAGGTTCTACAACTTTACCAAACGGTGCCAACTCAGGAATAAGTGTCCAGATACCTGAACTTATGGAGGAGGTAGTGTACATCAAAGCGACAACACATGTTTACTCTAAAACTTGGGCAATATTATCGATGTGCCTTCTAAGGAATCAAAAGTCGGGCTTGCCTTAATAAGAATGTATCAATGAGATGGGCGCAGGGAAAGAGATGCACAGTTCGCCAAAACCGCGGGCAGAAACTCATCCACACGTGAGTATCAGGAGAGGAGGCAAACCGAAGCCAGTGCTATATTGGTTTAAGATAGAAATAACCAGGAGAAAAGGGTACAAATCCTCTGTATAATTAACCAAGCTCACTAATCTTACTTGGCAAACACCCACAGAGCTACGAATCCAAGCCAAAGCAATGGTTCCTGGCCAACTGCCAAAGTTGAATTCTTTAGTCTGGCATCATAAAATGATCTGTCTGTTGTATTTACAATTCCGGTACCTCTGGATTCAGCCGCCCACTGGGCACCCAGCAGATACCCAGCAGAAAACATCAGAGCTATCGTGTCCGTCAGAACATGTGCATCTGACAAACACCAGAGAAAAGTGACAAGTATCTCGAAGCACTAGTTAACAGTCACAAAACGGTTACAAAAGAATCATCATCGAATCTGTGGCTAAAATAACTTTTTTTAAAAAGTGTCCACAGTAGGAACTTGTTCACTACTCCTTGGGGTTCAGTGGGCATAAGTTAAATGCCCTTTGTTTACCGGGCACCAGAGAATTCAGCCAAAAGCAGATACCAAGCTGACCAAACAAAGTCCCAGGTGAGCAGCCTTCTGAGTCTTGTCCTGAAGGACATGTCGTACTGTGGTGCTTGGAGATGCTCACCAGACAGTTCTGTTTGGTGAAAGTCTTCAAGCCTCTGCACATTGTCTCCCATATATGGTGTGCTCTCAGGATACAGTCCTCGGATGCAAAGCTATTTTTATTATTAAGAAAAACTAGTTTTCCTAGCCAGAGTTAGGAATCAGGAGAGGATTTACCAAATTTGCGTAAGCTGTCAGAACAAGAAATTGTTCTGGGACATTCAAAGGACCGTTACAGAGATAAGTAATGTAATTCTACCATAAAGGTGCTTAGCATTTTCGGTCTGAACCATGTTTAAAAATCTCAAATAAAATACTGAATTCACATAGCAGAGTTCATCAGTTAGTCCTGGGCCACATGACCAGATGACCCAGCCCCAGCCTTCGAGGCACCTGTTCCCACAAGCCCTTCTCAGGGACTAATCAAGGACTCCTCTCCTAGGAGAGACACCTTTCTTCCTGAATGAGGGACCAGATACACACACACACACACACACACACATACACACACACACACACACACACACACACACACACACACACACACGCATTAGGGGCTGGAGACACAGCATCACCATAAGCAGGAAGAACTCCTAAATAGCCACACAGCTTCCTTTATGTTCCCCAAGTCATTCAACAACAGACCATAAAATCACCCTCCACAAAGACAGGATTCCCTCTTAACGAGGCTGTGTTCTAGAAATGATTTCCTCAGAAGTTTTTTTGACCACAGAGATACTACAAATCTCTGTTCTCTAAGGATCACACCTTGTCATGGGCTCCGACAACCGTATTTGTGACATATAATTCTATGCTTTCACCACCCAAGGCTCATAGTTCCCCAGAGCTTCGGTCAAGGCCATCTAGCTTTCTCCAGGGCAGTGGAAGCTGTCGTTCAAGCTTCAGGCCATCTCAACCTAACAGCTGAAGCAGCCATGGTAAGGAGTCATCTTGAGCCACGTGCGTGGAGCAGCAGCAAAGGCTGGATTAGAAGGAGAGAGGGGAAGAAACACAGAACAGAAACAGAGAAAAAATAAAGGTCTCAAAACTCAGAGAGTTCGCACCAGCTGGGTATGACGGTTCCATGTTTATGGCCCCAGCCCTCTGAGACTCCTGACTGCATTTCCTGAGCTTGGGTCCTGAGAGAAATCAGATCAGCATGGTTCATCATCCCATTTTTGCTTAGAGTAATTTCCAACCAGCATAAGTTCCATTAAGTGACAACAAGCATTAACACTACCAGAAGGGCGGGCCAAACAGCTGCCCCACAAGGGGAAAAGCAAGCCCATGCCCGGGGCTACACTCCTTCCTATTCATTAGCCCCACGCAGTTCAGTCCTCTGCAGTGTCTCCAGGAAAGGACAGACCTGTCTGCCCACAATACAACCTTTTCACCACCATTGTCCACAGACGCCCAGGTCAGGGTCCTAACAACCAGTCTAGCAATACTTCCCCCCAAAAAACGACACTGGAAAAACTAACCCAGCCCTTCACTTGTACCTCGAACTTACTCAAGTGGCCCACTTCCATAGTGTGTGTTGTGTGTCTTATGGCTTGAGACTCAGTTAGCAAGGAACTAGACTGCCCTACAGTTCTCATGGATTTGTGAGTGTGGCCTGGCTCACAGGAGTCCTGCACAGAAACTCAGAGACACACATGCACTTTTGGGGTGCTAAATAGGAAGGCCTGACGTTACAACCAGACCTGAGTCAGACCAGTCTGGGTGAGAATCTCAAACCTCACCTGGAGCTTTTAAACAAGGACGAAGACTGGAAATTCTAAGAATTTTACATGTATTGTCATAAAGTTCTTCCTCCCCAAACCTTTAAATTATTGTTTTTATACTTGATGTAACCCAAGTGACTTAAATTATCTAAGACCACAAGGCTTAGTAACCCCAACCCTCCCCCAGCCTCCTTCTAAGACTGCCCCTGGTCCCTGACTGTGAGAGACTTTGGGTCTAGTATTTAAGTGCTTGAATCTGTTTTTTTTTTTTTGGGGGGGGGGCTCAGAAAAATAAGTAAAATCAGTTCAGTGCCGAGTAGAGAGAGAGAGCACCAGGCAGCGCAAACTGCTCGATACACGGTATTTATTATTGTTAGAGTTCCCAACTCTACAGTCTACAGTGAAGGCTTCAGGCAAAGGGACATTCGGTTCTATAAATTACACGTTCTCTGGAAAACAGCCATTGCAAGCTCTAGGCAGCCAAAGAAAAAGGGAGCAAATTATAAGCAGTATTTATCTTGGATATGGTCTAGATCTCCAGAAGGGAGCAGTAACAGATAACCATTGCTGGTTGGAAAGCAATGACCACACTTGAGGTTAGGGGGCGCCATGATACTCCTCAGGACCACAGGGACCTGCATTCCCCAGAGGGACTCCAAACCCCATTTTGCTACAAAGGCAAAGCAGAGAATTTCTAACGCACACACATGCACGCACATGACAGGGACATGACTACTAAGAGTTCTCCCATGGTTTAGGTCTAGTAAATATTTTTGTTTATTCTCAACACCTCTGTAGTCCCGCTCATATTACCCAATGATCCTTACAAGTCCAGTTTAAAGAAAAAAAAATGTAATGAGGGTGTACGAATCCATAAGTGCAATGCATAGAAATTTAAAGTTTATTTAAAAAAAAAAAAAACCAGTTTAAACTAAATGTACAAACTGGCAGTTGCCAAAATAGCCTGGGGGGAGTTCATGCTAGCCCGTCTACATGTGTGTATGTTTGAAATTCCCTCAATCAAAAGTTATAAATAAGGTTAAAATCAGTACAAGTTCTCTCTGGTTCTTTCCCCTGGAGCCATAAGCAGGAAATTAAGTCTATCTATATCAGTACTGTGGGAAGCAGTACAGAATAAAGGACAGCGAGGGAGGAAAGGCATGGAAGAAAGAAAACAGGCCAAGCGAAAGGAAGCGAGGGTAGCCCCTATAGACAGGATGTGCCTTGACAATGACTGTATCGCCAGTAAACTCCAAGTAAGGGACCCGAGGCCATGGGCGTCCTGACAGAAGTGAATCAAAGTTTTACATTAAAAAAAAAAAAGTTTGTTTGTTGAAACTTGGTTTGTTGTTGTTGTTGTTTTGGTTTTGGTTCTAATTAGCCAGGAAATAGAACAATCTAGAAGTGGACTTTGTGAAGGGTGTGAAGGAGAGCTTTGTGCCAGGAACAGTCAAGACAGCCAGAGCCTGGATAAGGCAAGATGCCTCTTCAGTGGGTCGGACAGATTCTCACAGCTAGCTGAAAAGTTACTTGGTCCACCCCGGGATCTACGGAGCTTGCTCTCCTCACCCTGGATGACTAAGTACTTTTCCCATTCCCTTTGAATTAAATTCTAGCTCAGGGTCCTCTTCTCATCCACTAAGTCAAAGCTAAATAATAAACTACATTAGAGACCCGACTTACCATCAATTCTAATCTCCCTCAGAGGGGAAACATTATTCCTAAACCTCTCGGGGGGGGGGGGGAAATTCTTTAACAGCTAAGCTTGGAAGAAACTTTACCAAACTGATAGTGTCATTTGGCCTTTCAGGTCAAAGCCACGAGTGCTTCCCAGTACAGAGGTGAAGCCCAGGGTTATCAGCAAGCTTATTCAGTGCAGAAACACTCCTGATGAAAACACAGATGATCCAGTCTACCACCAAACTGATAGGCGGGGAAAAAACACCCTACTATCACTCTCTAACAGAATTCAGGTAACTCTGCACTACCTCCAAATCAAACTAACACTTAGAGATCAACACTTTCTCTCAGAGTTTCTTCGGATCTATTCATGAGGTCGCGCGCGACGGAGTCCCTTCACATCCTCCGAGTCTGAAAGTGGCCTGCAGCTCCCTACTCTACGTGGGTCAATACTCCTCAGTTGCTACCATGTTCTACCTTGCGGGGCACCAGAAGAAGTTTTCATGACTCTGAGAGTCCCTTAACCAGCAACGACAGATGGGCAAAGTTCTCTGAAGAGAGGGTTTGACTATCTTATTGGAAGACATGGTCAGGAGAGAGACTAACCCAAAGAAACGTTACATGCACCGTCTCAGCTCCTCCACCCCCCACTGGCCTACCTGCCAATCTACCTGTAAATGTTTTCAAGATAAATCATCACCACCCACTGCCCCATTACTGGCTACGTGAGCAAAAGCAAGCTTTCTACCCAGAGGTACTTCTCCACTCTCTTCATGAACCTTATCAGATTGTCTGAGTGGACTTTGCCATGGGTTTATAGGAAAAGGCGATGCGTGGGGCTCGGCACAGGAGAGAATTTTCACTTGGGCAGAGGAGTCTAAGAATTCTGGGCCCCGGGGCTCAAAGGCTGCGCGCAGAAGTGGAGTCTTACTTAACCTTTTCGTATTAAACTCTTCCCTTCCACCCTACCTAACTCTACAAGCCAACTGACACAAGGCAAAAATTACACTTGCCTCTAGTAGAGTTAAGAGTGCCTCTGTGAGCTACTGTGGAGGGCAGTACCGGAGGGCTTTAAAGCAGGCACTTCAGACCATGGACACGCGTGTCGCAGTGTTTGGAATATCTTTTCCCTCCACCAGCCAGTAGTCCTTGAGGTCATCACCAAAACCAGAGCAATTCTTTCAGAGTCAGCAGAAGCTCATCATCACGAGACACCTGAGCCCCTTAACGTGGACTTTTGCTTAAGGGGTTAGGCCGGGAGGTGGAGGGGACGCAAGTAAGGCAGATAAGGCAAGCTGACTTCTTGGTTAAAAACCAAAGTTCGCTGCAGCCCAGCCAAGGCGACACAACACTCCGAACGAAGGCTTCCCGTCCCCTGCGGCGCAGCTGCGGCTGGGCACACGCACGCATCCTACCTTGGACCGCTCCTTGACATAGTATTTGCCCAGCCGGCTCCCGCAGTACAGGACCAGCCTGTCGATGAGGGACAGGAGGAAGTTGATGGCCTCGCAGCCCTCCTCGTTGCCCCCGATCCACGTGATCTGGTCGCCTCGCAGGTGCCGCTTGGAGACGCCGGCGCGGGGCCCCGCCAGCTGGCCGTCACGCAGGGCCCCGTTGTAATGCAGCTGCTTGACTCGCTCCAGTACGCAGTCGCCCACCACCTCGCCTAGGAAGTTGTCCAGGTAGCAGAAGCCGACCTCGTGCAGACAGGGCACGATGTACTCCAGGGCGATCTTCTCCAGATCCAGCCTCATGATGTGTCCCAGAGGCATCTCGCCCACAGAGCCGAGGCGGGGGATCCCCAGGGTGCACGCACCGAGGGCTTGCCCAGCGCGAGCGCACAGCGGAGATGCAGAGAGCCGGGCCGGGGGCTCTACCACCTGCGGCAGCCACGGTCCCCGAGCCACTTTAGCTGCAAAGGCGGGGAAAGTTGCTTGAAACTCTGAAGAGAAGGGAGTCCCGCTCTGAGACCGGCGGGAGTAGTGTAGAGTTCTGCCACCCAGCGCCGGACTGGCCCAGTGAGAAGTCGGAGGGCCCCTTTTGGAGATGCGGAGCCACCGCCGCGGCGGCCGCAGCCCGGGGAGGAACGAGAGGAAGCCCCGCCTTGACCTTAACGTCATGGTCCCGCCCCCGGGACTGCCCTCCTCCTGGCCCTTCCCCTTGAGCTGGTGCTGCGGAGCATCTGGGCGAGCTCCACATTAGCTAACCTGTGTGTGACCGGAGAAAGGACTGGATTTTTTTTCTCTCAATGCTCTCGATTTGCATATTGATTTGCATTAAATCCCCTAACAAACTTGAAAACCTGGATCTCAAGTCTGAGATGCACATGAACAGTTTTTTGCCACTTTCTGGGCTAGTCACCTCTCTGGTGACTTTATTTCTTAAACATTGAGGACTAAGATCTATCTGATGTCTTTCCTTCCTCTCCTTTCCTCTTCTGTTTTAACCAAAACTGACTGATCCATTAACAAACAATCCCCTTGGCCTTCTCCCACCCGGTGTGCCAGGCTGGTGTGTATCTCTGAGGAGGGGGTGGAGGACAGGGAGATAGGGAGGCACTCCGGGAAGGGACAGTGTTGCCAAATTCTGCAGATTTTTGTATTTCGCCCTGTGGGAGATGTTCATACTCAAGTTTTTTACTAAAAGGTTCTGAAATTCTCCCTCAAAATCAGTCGTGTGCTCCCCAAAAGAAACACTGTTCCAGGTCTCTCTGGCTTTTACCACAGCAACTGGACTTGTAAGGGAGCACTAGACTCTATGTAAAAGGCTTAAATATCTACCTGTAAGCTGGTGTCTACACAGATTTCTTATGCCTTTTCCTTCCAAATGAGAGAGAGAGAGAGAGAGAGAGAGAGAGAGAGAGAGAGAGAGAGGAAGGGAGGAAGAGGAGGAGGAGAGAGGGAGGGAGGGAGGGAGGGAGGGAGTCAGTTCACATCTTTACACATTTGGATTTTCATTTAAGTCAAAAGAAAAACTACACGGGTCTTTTGAGCATCATTTATTATGGACAGCCTTTTTTGGTTTTATTCTCTTCCCCAAAACAATGGCCCCTCTGCTGACAGACTGGGAAGAAGCCTCTATTGTAGTTGGTGAGGACAAACAGGTCCTTGGGGAGTGGCATCAACCATGGAGGGTGTAAGAAGCTTTGAAGAAACCTAGCTAGCTCTATGGAGAACAGGGGCCCTGTCTGTGCTCAGCTGGCCTCTTCCAGGAGGAGGTGTCTTTCCTTCGGGTAAAGGCTCAAATTGCCCTAACTCCAAGAAGCTGTCCAAAAGCCCACAGCAGCACTAGGATGATAGAAACCAGTGTCCTTGGAACATTGATGCCAGCACATGATAGATGGTTGGAAAATAGTTTCCTGAGACATTGATATCTGAACCTAGGCCCTGCAACCACCGTCTGGGATTTTAGACAGGAAGCCAGCAAGACAGGACCCTTTGCAAGAGGTACTGAGGAGCCTCCCAGGGTATCTATTCACTGGGACAGTATCGAGCAGAGGTCTAGAACAAGACCTCAACGGCCACTGGAGGGGGACAGTGAGAACTTCTGCAGGACAGCTCTCTTAGTCCCATGTCAGTAGTGGCAAACAAAGCCAAGGCTGGAGAGTAATTTATCTTCACTGGGAAGAGAATGGAAATGAGTTCCAAAGAATGAAAGGCTGTTTCCCTACTGTTATCTGAACTCCCCTGTCTCTGGGAGCCACTCTGACCCTCTTGAAATCTATCTGCAGGGACACCTTGGGATAGGCAGCTGTGGAAATATTAACTTAATATTTAAATAATATTTCCATAATTTTAGAGCACAGTGGCTTCTAGTGTAGTCACAGCTAGAACTACTGTTCAAGCCTGATGCTGTTCTTGATGACTTTAGATCCAAAACTTGTGCTGATTAGGAAGGGAGTCTATCCTGTAGCACCATCCCTACCTGAAGGGCATTTACTAATCAACCACAGACCTGCCACTCAACTCAGGGTTGCCAGCACTGAGTGTGGTAGGGAAGTCAGACATACTGTGGCTGGTAGAAACCAAAGTTCATATAGAGGGCACAGACAGGCTCTGAGGCTGAGCACCAGAAGGGAAAAATCCAAGTTTTGTCTACTTATTTCAGATATTTGTCCATTAACCCGAGTCACTTTAAGATGAATATTAGTCAGCTTTTCATTGATCTCTCATTGTACCTGAAACAGTCATTGTGGTGGTTTGACTAGGAATCAGGAGGTGTGGCCTCGGCAGAGTGTGTTGTTGGGGAGAGCAGGCTTGAGATCTCAGAAACTGAAGCCCCGGCCAGAGGTGCACAGCCATTTCCTGCTGCCTTTGGATCAAGATGTAGAACTCAGCTGCTCCAGCACCGTATCAACCTGCATGCGGCCATGCTTCTGGCCATGAAGAGGATAGACTAGATCTCTCAAACTGCAAGCCAGCCTCAGTTAAATGATAAGTGAAATGTAGGTGATTCCTTACTGAGACTCCCTTCCCAGATGATTCTAGATTGTGTCAAGTCGGCAAAACTCGCCATCACACAATTTCAAAGTGAAAATTTCGGCATCGTTTAGTACATCCACAGCATGTTACAGTCACCACCTCTGCCATGACAAAACATTTTCACTGCCCCCCAAAGGAAAGTCTGAACCCCTTGGTCAGTAATTTTCTGTTCCCACCTCTCCTCAGTCCCTGGCAACCACTGATCTACACGGGACTTCTTCTAACTGGCTTCTTTCTCTTTACATGGAGTTGTTTGTCTGGTTGACCCACATTGTACCACATATCAGTGCTTCCTTCTCTGTGGCTGAATAACTGTGGCTATACCATAAGAGCCTACTTATCAGTTGATGGACATTTGGGTTCTTTCCACACGTGAGTTACTGTTAGGAGTGCTGCCGTGAACACGTGTGCCTAAGGATTTGAATACCATTTTCAGTTTGGGGAGAAGTGAAATTTTGAAGTCCCGTCTTGAAGAGTCACCAAACTATTTTCTTCAACAGCTCACCATTTCACATTCCCACCACTAATGTAAAAGGGGTCTATCATTTTTTTTCTTCAAGAAGGATCTCATTATAAGTTCCTGGCTGTCCTAGAACTCACTACAGAGCCAGGGCACTCTCAAACCCATTGAGATCTACTGCTTCTTGTGTCTTGAAATTAAAGGTCTATGCCACTGTGTATACCTCAAATTATTTTATGTGTAGCAGGGTTTGGCCTGCATGTATGTGTGTAAAACATGGGTGCTCCTGTTGCCTGCAGGGGTCAGAAGAAGGCGTTGGATCCCCTGGGAATGAAGTTACAGATGCTTGTGGGCCCCTGAGTAGGTGGTGGGCTGGCTCTGGAAGAAGAGCTGGTGTTCAATCGCTGAGCTGTCTCGGTTGTCCCTCAAATTCTTGCCTAATCCTCACGTAACTTATTATTTCCCATCAAAGCCCTGCAGCGTCTGAGTTTTCTTTTATCCTAGTAGGTGCCCAGGGATCATTTGCACCTGCGTGCAACTAGAATAGTTTAATAGCATTTAATATGGTGTCATCGGTTTTACAACCACTGATTCACTTCATCTTTAAAACACTAAGACATGACTTCTATTACAAGCCCCTCCGTTGTGAATATGACCAAAAAAGTGGAACATGAGGATGGTAAATAATTTGCTGAAGTTTACATTGAAAACACATCAATGTAAGGCAGGCATTTCTCCCAGTGTACTGAGGCTGTAGGAAATACTAAACCACGTGCTGGGTATTGCGACGTCTTACTCCGGAGCACTTGTTTTGTTTTGTTTTGTTTTGTTTTGTTTTGTTTTGTTTGTTTGCTGTTGTTCTTTGTTGGGATACTTTCACAGGTGATGACATTTTGAATTCTTGGCTTCCTCACTAATACTTGTTGTAGATGGGCCATAAGCAGAGTATGCCACACATTGTTTAAATGACAGTCACTTCCCAAACTGCAAATGCGACCTGCTTCTCCCTCCATCTAATTATAGCCCAGGGATCCAGGATGCAGGACATGGATTTCAGTGATGTGTTAGCCTGTTGAGAACCATCCCTGGTCATGAGCTACGTTTCAGTCCCTGCACGGGGTGCTTTTACAGGACACAGGAAGTGAGTTCATCATGGGGTGCTTTTACAGGACACAGGAAGTGAGTTCATCATGGGGTGCTTTTACAGGACACAGGAAGTGAGAGTTCATCTCAGCGCGCCTAGTGAAACACGACCAAAATGAATTTATGGCTGTAAACTCATGGGCATAACTCGGGTTCAGAGGAGGACGTGTTCGATTACATTGTTGTGCCTGTGCACCTGAACCATCCTGGTCTTTCCCAGGTCTCAGAGGAGGCCAAAGAAGGAAAGCTTTGCGTCAGTCTCTAATTATGTCTCTGCTCACAGGTGCGTTTGAGTCCATCCTGTTCGTTCTCTGACTATTCCGTCGGGTTCTGGGTCTGGGAAATGTGGATATAAATGTTCATTAATATTTTTCAGTTTTCTCTTGTTTAGGTTTAAAGTGTCTAAAAATCTTTTGCGTCAGTCATAAAAAAATGCAGCTGTGTCAAATTTTAAGATGGAGTGTTTTAAAGAGCCTCGTTGCTTAATTTTACAAAGATTTTTTTCTAAAGTGTTTCTATTCATTAGAATTTTACACCATATTGTATATTAAAAAAAAAAAGTATCCTAAAATAATCTTAGATGTAGAGAGAAGCTGTGAAGACTCATGCAGAGTTTTCAAATATCCCACAGGCTGTTTTCTCTCACTGTTAACATCTTGTGTTATTTGGTAGAGTTGTGGTAACTTATGAACAGTGCTGATATATTCTTAGTAACGAAAGCCCTTATTTTTGCCACATCTTCTTTATTTTCGTGCAGTGACCGTTGTCTTTTCAAGGATCCTATTGACACCGTATAGAGGTTGAAAGAAAGCCAACACATTTTCTGCCCTGTAGCTCTATAGAAACCATTTGGAAGACTGCTGACCCGAAGAGAGAGACAGCACTTGGACCCGCCTGTGTCCTTCCTATGTGCTCACTCGTGTGGCTAGGAGTTCGTGGGACTATTGGAAGGTCTCCTTCAGATTCCCAGGGATCTTCAGGGCCCAGGTAGCTGATATTGCCTTTCTTTCTCCTAGCTGGCCATGGGACCTTCATGACAGGCCCAGCAGCCCTTGGCTCCACTGTCCTACCAGACCTCTGCCTTGCTTGACCTGTGTCCTTTCCCTCGCTACAGAGAAAGCATTTCATGGTCCAGGACAGAGAGTCTCAAACTCAAGCATCCATCAGAATCCTTGGCAAGTTTCTTCAAATGGTATCCCTGCCGATCTTCTCCCCTGGAGCTTCTGGTTCAAGCAGGCTTAGGGTGGACTCCTGTCTGTATCCTGATCAGTTCCGGGAAGCCGAATCTGCTGGTCTTTTAAAAATTCAAATATTAGATAGTAAATCATTACATAAACAAAATACAACAAGCAAATAGTAAATCTTTGCTGTGATAGCAAGACCCAGCTTCTGCTTGGGCAGAAGAGATTTTACATTGAAGTGGTCATCTTTTCTGCTATACGGGAAAAGGTGACACAACCCTAGACAGCCAACTGGATGTCATCAGAGGAGCCTAGTCGTGGGATGGAGCCCACACAGGGCAAGGCAGAGCAGAGCAATGAGGAGCAGGGGAAGCGGTGATGTCTCAGAGTGACTCCTCTCAGTTCTCAGAGCTGTTCCACCTGGGATTTCCAGTTATGGGAGATAATATGCTTCCTCGTTCTTTAAGTCAATGTACGTCACAATTCTCAGCTGCCAGACTTCAAGATCATCCTGATACTGAGAAATGTGAGCCTAAGAAACCGTACCTATTTTAAAGCAAGGGTGTAGTGATGCCTGCTTGGGCGTAGTGATGAATGTTTGAGTGTAGTGCTGCATGTTTGGGTGCAGTGATGCATGTTTGGGTGCAGTGATGCATGTTTGGGTACAGTGATCCATGTTTGGGTGCAGTGGTGCATGTTTGGGTGCATTGATGCATGGTTGGGTGTAGTGATGCATGTTTGGGTGCAGTGGTGCATGTTTGGGTGTAGTGGTGCATGTTTGGGTGCAGTGATGCATGGTTGGGTGCAGTGATGCATGTTTGGGTGTAGTGGTGCATGTTTGGGTGTAGTGATGCATGTTTGGGTGCAGTGATCCATGGTTGGGTGCAGTGATGGATGTTTGGGTGTAGTGAATGTATGGTTGGGTGCAGTGGTGCATGTTTGGGTGCAGTGATGCAAGGTTGGATGCAGTGGTGCATGGTTGGATGCAGTGGTGCATGGTTGGGTGCAGTCATGCATGGTTGGGTATAGCGATACAAGTTTTTAATCCTAGCACTGAGAAGACAGAATATGTGGATCTCTGTAAGCCTTGTCTATGTAGCAAATTCCAAGCCAATCAGAACTACATGGTGAGACTCAAATAAATATATATAAACTATACACACACAATAATTTTATTTTATTTTACTTTACTTTATTTTATTTTTGAGACAAGTTCTCACCAGTATTCCTGACAGGCCCAGAGCTTACTCCGTAGATCAGCCAGACCTTGAACTCTCAGGAATCTGCCTGCCTTTGTCTCCTGAATGCTGAGATTAAAGGTATATGCCACCACGCCTAGCTAAACTTCTATTTACCTGAGTCCCTGCTCATATACTCTGCAGAAGCATGACTCTGGAGAGGCCAAACTGGCATCAGGTGGGGACAGGTCTAATGGAAGAAGGGGGTGGGCTAAGGCCAGCCATAGGCACAGCCCTCCAGCCTTTCACTGCCTACCTTTGCCCAGAAGTTCTAAGAGCTCCCACCAGGGAAAATAAACAGAACAAGCCAAGACCTGGCTTCCCTGTGTATTTAAAATGATTCACTTTCTACTTCTACCTATGTAAATACTAGATGGTAGTCCAATAGGTTATGTTCTGACTGTATTTTGCATGAATTGTTTTCTTAAATTGTAGTTTATTTTTAGCCAATGATTCTTTTAAAAAAATTTACAGTCAGAAATGTGATGATGCAGAACACTCAATACTGGGAGCTAGAACAAAGGAAATGCCTGCTAGATGGTTTACTGCATACATGTAGCATGCTGGTTACAAAACAGAATATAAGGTCAAGAGAAGGGGAGAGAAAGACATACTGGGGAAGTAGGGCGCTTTGGGTGAGCTTTTGATGTTCAGTTGTTTGTGCTTTCTTTTTCCTAATGGGCTTGTATTACATTTTTTTTTTTTTTTTTTTTTTTTTTTTAGAAAAAATTTTCTATTTTTCTTTGCCTGGCTTAAAAACAAATCTGTATCCTCCTGTGCTGGCCCTCGGCTTCTCTGCACTAAGTACCCTTCCTGACTGCAATGCTTCCTCGGTGGGCCCTGAAAGCCTGCAAATTGCACTTCCCAGAGGCCTTTGCGAGCTAGCCCATACATCGAGCATTCTTACAACAGCGAATCTCCAGCGAATGCTGCTGCAGGTACTTCTGGCACCTCTCTTCTCCCTGTGACCATTCCCTTAGCCAGTCCACCTACATCACCATTTCCAGTGAGGACCACTGACTCCTGAAGACCTCTCAGCTTCTACACTTGGGCCCCCTCCACATACTCACTGTGCAATTCACAGAAACCCCAGCCTCGTTCCCAGGGCAAAGGTTAGATGTAGTTCTCTTTTCGTGAAATCCCTGAAGTTAAAATTCAAGGCCAACCTTGGTGGGTACTTTCTGGTAATGCCAGCCCTTGATAAGAGGGAAATTTGAGGCCCACATGAGCATCAGTCACAAAGAGCTCCAAGTCGGGGTTGAGGAGACAGGGTATTCACTATACCCGCAGAAGCATAGAGACCTGAGTCCTGACCCCAGAACCCACCTACAAAACCAGGCGGTTATGAGTGTATAATCCCAGCCCTTGGGAGACAGAGATTAAAGGTCCTTGGGGCTTTCCGGCTGGCCTCTCTGACGCTGGACTCAGTGAGAGGCCCTGCATCAAAATATAAGGGAGGGAATCTATTGAGAAAGACATCCAACATTGACCTCTGAGTGCCAGAAGCACTCATACACACCTATATACACATGAACACTTGTGCATGTATGTGTGTGAACCCACAGAGAGAGAGAGAGAGAGAGAGAGAGAGAGAGAGAGAGAGAGAGAGAGAGAGATTGAGAACTGTTCCTGTCATTGTGACCCATCTCAGCATTTTTCTGTTTCCCAAGCAGGCCAAGCCTCTTGCCATCTCTGCAATATGTATATCCTCCCCCCCACCCTACCCCCGCCCTATAGAAGCTTGAGTGTTTCTGATCTCCGTACCCAGATGCCTGAGGCAGGAGGATCAAAAGTTTGAGGCCAGCCTGGGCTGCATGATGACAACAAACAACTGACATTTTTTGTTGGTTTGTTTTTATGGGTCTGCCTTATTTCTATTCCATCCAGGAGTGTGGGGGCAGGAACGTGCCAGCCACAGTATTTCTGATGCCAAGTACTGAGCTTTCACACAGATCAGCCGTTTGCTGTGAACTGGATAAACGTTCTGCGTATTTTGCAGTCTCCGTATTCACACAAAGGCATCAGCACTTTTACCTCTTACTTTCTTGAGTCCCTTCAGTTGGGCATCCATCTGTCCATTCATTCAGGTAACAAGTATTTTCCTGCAAGCCTCGGTGTGCACTAGGCCCCAGAAGCAGAGCCAAAGACAAGATGACAGACCGGACTGCCTTTGCTTCTGAGGCCTTCCTGTACATCAGGATAAGCAGAGAACTTTAGGCAGAAAGAGAGCAAAATAGCTGATAATTGAGGTTGTGGAGGCCACATCAAGCCTTGGCACCTTCAAAGTCTTCCTTGAAAAGGCTACCTTTGCCCTGAGGCTAGAGTTTACAGGGGGAGTTAGTCTTTCTCCCGCCTTAAGTAATTAAAAGTACACAAAACTGTAAAACAGGTGCAAAGGTCAACAAAATCCTGATTCCCCCTTAATGGCAGGTACCTGGACACCTTTACAGAAATAACTATAATCAAATTCTTTCCTAATAATGCATCCAGTTTTAGGCTTTTCTCTCCTGTCATCCATTTGTTCAGTGTGGCGCATGAAAACATCTGAGGAGAGGGTTGGGGGAAGTAGACTCTAACATGAAAGCTGGTGTTTACTGCCCATGGAAGAAGTAGCTTTCTTAGGACAACCGGGCTTCTTCTTATACCTGCTGTCCACGGCTACTTTTCTATCAGCGTGACTTTGAGAGCAGTGTCCCCACTCCGGCGTGGTAGGATGGCAGTAAATAAATTACCATGCTGCTCATCGTGGTTACGACGTGGGCCTCTGTTCTTCCTGAAGGGCCCTTGGTGCCCTTCGGAACACAGACAGACCAGCTTTTGCAGATCACCTCCACTGAAGACATCAATCGCAAGAACCAAGTTATCGCTACGATATGCCTTTAGCAGATTGGCTATAAATCAGGGTTCCCTCTATGCTTTCTTTGTAATGGGCCAGGGTGACTCACAGCTCGGGGAAACTCTTGTGAGCAGCCAGCTGCAGAGGCAGACAGGGCAGGGCAGTGGAGGGCAGGGCTCTTAGACTCTCTCCTACGCCATCTAAGCAACCCTATGTGTTCAGGGTCAGTCCAATTCCTCCAGGATTTCTGTAGACTTTAAACTCCACCATACCCCCCACCCCTTCCCCTTTCCTAGAGGTGGTAGGTGGGTCCTAAACCAGCTGAGGCTAACGCAGTGTATTAGCATAGATTCAAGTGTCATCTAATGGATGTTTTTAGGATCCACAAAAGACACACTTATCAATCAGGAAGTTCCCAGGGTTTTAAAGACTGATGATGGAAAACAGGAACAAAGACCAAACCGACTGCAGTGTCCTAATTACCCTTCTCTCGCTGTGATAAAACAGCCTGACAAAGGCAATTTATAAAGTAAGAGTTCATTTGGAGCTTACGTTTTAAGATGGTTAGAGTCTATAATCATCATGGCAGGGAGTCTGAGAGCAGGCAGGATAGTATGGTTGTGGGATAGTATCTGAGAGCTCACATCCTGAGACATAACCATGAGTCAGGGAGCCAGAAGAGGGGTGACTGGGAATATGGGGATGGCCAGAGTCTTTTGAAACCTCAAAGTCCACCTGAAGTAGTACACTTCCTCCAACAAGGCCACACCTCCTAGTCCTTCCTAAACAGGTCTACCAACTGAGGACCAAGCATTCAAATATATGAGCCTATGTTGGCCCATTCTCGTCCAAACCATCACAGGCATCCTCTTTGCTGGTTAATTATGTATCTGAGACGTCTCAGGGTGCCTCTGCCCAATCAAGGCATGGAGCTTCCCGTGTGCCTGGCTCCCTACCACTCCTGCACCTATCAGAGGCATGGGAACAAGCCAGGCAGCCAGGAGCCTACAGCTTCTGCCAGGAGCAAACTGGTGAACTCAGAGGCTAAGCTCAGAGCTACTGAGATCTTCATTCTGTCCATGCTCCTCCTGCCAAGACAAGCTCAGCCTCCTGGCCCTGGCCCAGCCAGAGTTACATGAAGAGCCATAGGCTGGTCCAGGGCAAATTTGCTCTCTTCTTGGGACCCATAGCAGCATAGCCTGGGCTCTCACTTGAACCCATACCTTACCTTGTATCCTTCAATCAGCTTCCATTTCTGCTGCTTAATGTTCCTGCTTCTCTTTTCCTATTCACTCTTAGTATTCAAGTATTTGAGACCCAATATAATTAAAATTTAATAGTAGTAGTAGTAGTAGTAGTAGTAGTAGTAGTAGTAGTAGTAGTTAGCTACTCCTCTTAAATTGCAATGGATTTGGGGTTGGAATTATGAGCAAAAAATCTGACCATTTTGTGTAAGTTTACAGGCAGGCAGATGGACAGAAAAGCTAGGCACCATGAGGCAATATTAGTAAGAAACTAATGTATGTATGAATGCATGTGTGCATGTATGCATGCATAAGTGCATGTTGTATGTGTGCATTTGTGCACATATGCATGAATGTATGTATGTATGTTGTAGAGAAAAAAATCTCAGTTCAGACTGGCTTTAAACTCTTGCTCTCCTGCCTCCTGACTCTACTTCCAGAGCGTGCAGCACTAGGCCCAGCTCCCTGTATTCTTTAAAGAACAAAAGAAAGACAAATACAAAGTTCAATGGGACACCCATAGCTTCCCTTGGTTTGAGTCCCCATGGCTCTCTCTGTAGCCTCCTCAAATATCCTTAACATGTTTTGTCCAGCAAATGGTAGAAAAGGGAGCCTACAGGAAGTCCAGAGTTGGATAACTTTTAAAAGAAACACTGCTTGGCTCTAAGAAGACCTGGGGCTTAGAGAAGTACTCAGGTATGTGCCCCACCCACTGCTGTCACCATGGTACACTCTTGGTTCGGGGAGATCATGTGTTCATGAGAGGTCAGAAGCCAGGGAGAGGAACTGGGGTGGGGCAGGCGAAGCTCCCTAGCCCTGCCTCCTCCCCACATTAAAAACCAGGGGCATGGGGCTGACAGAGACAGAGAGGTTTCCCTATGAAGATAGAAGCTTTTAATAGCATCGAACTGAACTCTTTCAAGAATGGCCATGCATGAAATTTCCTCTGAAGAAACTTCTCTCCAGTGGAAACCTTAGTTTCCCACAAAGAGCAGAAACAAATGCTCTATTCAGAAGGTACTGGACTGGGACATGCTGGAAGTATCAGAGGCAATGAATGAAGCCCTTGGTGCAAACTCAGACGAAAAGACCACGGGTTTAGATGGGCCACATCAGGAAGGGACTGAAGGTCAGGCCCTAAGTATGAAAGCATTTGGAGATTTCAAATATCATTATAGTGATTGTTTCTAGTCCAGGGATGGGATGCATTAGGGAGTTTCCAGACAGATGTGCCACACAGCTTGGTTGGATCCTGCTAGGAAGCTGGCTAGCCATACCAATCTGAGAGTACCAAGATTTTGAGAGTGTCTATGATATCAGCACTCTAGAGTCTCTCTTTTCTCACGGGGAGGGTCTCTCTCTCCCTTCTCAAATGTGTATTCTCTCCCTCTCCCTCTCTCCCTCTCCCTCTCTTTTTCAGTTATCCGCTTCCACTCAAGAAGCAAGAAGTTTATTGTTCCAGCACGCTGGGGTTGCCCTGTACCCAAAGGAGAGGCGACCCCCTCTCTTTGTTTTGCATTCTTTTTATACAATTTTTGAGAGCAGATTATAGCAACAGCAACTAGGCATGCAATGATTGGTGGTTCTGGAAACCTTTACATTAACTGGCTGGGCAGGGATAGGGACTCAGGGACCTTCCCTAAGGCCTGGTAGGAAGTTCCATCTCATAAGAAAAATGGAAGAAGAAAAGTGGGGGGGGGGCAGGACAGAGCTACAGAAGGGATTTGTGGAGAGAGACAATGAGGGGTTACATGTACTGAGCACCTTTTCAAGGCCAGAAACAAAGAGTATTACAGATTTTTGTCACATTTTATTTCAAAGCAACCCTGCAAGGTAAGAAATTATTATCCCAGATACTAGGAAAATGGCTCACTGGGTAATAGCATTAGCTACTGTGGAAAAATATTTTTTTCTGTTTTGTTTTGTTTTTGTTTTTCCAAGACAGGATTTCTTTGTGTAGCCTTGGCTGTCTTGGAACTCTTGAGACCAGGCTGGCCTCCAACTCAGAGATCCACCTGCCTCTGCCTCCCAAGTGCTGGAATTAAAAGCATGACCCACCACCAATACAAGAGTATTTTTGATGTTATAAAAAGAAACACATGAGCAAAACAAAAGAAACCTGGCAAGGTGATTTCTTTTTGTAAACTGGTTCCACTATGATCCAAGCTACCCAAGGGGGAGCTTGGCTGCTCCTCATTAGCTGAGTTTCAACCTTCATAATCTACTCAGGATTGGCTAATTTGGAAGCCAGGAGAGCTCAGCCTACCAGCTGTTGAATTCTAGAAATGCAGCAGGGTCTTCGTGTAAACAAAAGTTTTACAAAGTTGGGGAGACGTACAGAATATTGATCCTTGATGGGTAACCACATTTTATTGGGGAAAAAAGTTTTTCACAATTCACAAACATAAACAGCTGAGTTCTATTCCCAGCCCCCGCATATAAAGCTAGGCACACCATACAAAACTGTAATGTCAGTCAGCATTTGTGTAGGACGGAACTTGGAACCTCACAAGGCCTACCATAAGGCCAGGCATGGTGGTACAGCTCTGTTAGCCTGATACTTGTGTCCCATGACCAAAAACAATATGGGGAAGCCATAAGAAAATACCCTGCAGACTTGCCTACCGGCCAAATTGAGGCAACTGAGGCTCCTTTTCCCAGAGATCTCTAGCTTATGTCAAGTTGACAAAAAACTGACCAGAACAACCTGGAGGCCTGGGCTAAATATTGAGTTTCAGGCCTTGATGGCTATACAGTAAAAACCATATCTCATAAAGAATTAAAACAACAATAACAACTTTATCTACAGTAGTTGAGGCTTGTATTGTAATGTTAAATATTCACCCTAAGACCTGATTGCCCTCCTCCCAGCCCCCACCAAGAGTCTGCACTGCCCCCAAATGACACTATGTGACCTGGCCTCCAAGTTATTCCTGATTGGTGCATAAAAATGCCTACAGGGCAGAATGGAGATAGGCACAGCTTGGCATCAAGGAGAACCAAGTAGAGAAGAAGGTGGAGAGAGGAGAAGGCACATGGGGTAAGAATCTTAAAGCCAAGGCCACGAGGGCTGACCAACTGGAGTTGAGAGCAACCCAGATGGAACATAGTAAGTAATAACTTGGGGTTGTTGATAAGAAGGTAGGTTCTAATAGCAGAGGGTAGACATCTGCCCAGAACTAGTGCGAATTACGGCTTATTATAAAGGTTCTGTGTATCTTCGGAACTGAACACTCGAAAGTTGGGTAGAAGCCCTGGATTGAGCTTAAATATTTCCACAACAATCTACTACGATTTAGAGATGAAAGTGGTCTGCTTCGAACTGCTGCATATATTGCTCCACAATTCAGTGCCAAGCATTAAGAATCTTTTTCCTTTTTTTTTTTTTTTTTTTTTTCTGGAGCTGGGGACCAACCCAGGGCCTTTGCGCTTCCTAGGCAAGTGCTCTACCACTGAGCTAAATCCCCAACCCCTGCATTAAGAATCTTAATCTCATGATTTTCTCACCAACGATAGAGAGTTTGCGTAGAGTAACAACCAAAACTATATCGGAAAGCAAGAGTTGGTTTTCTGCCTTTATTTAAAAAAAAAAAAAAATCAATGAAGTATTCCACACAACAGCTGGCTTTCATTTTATACCCTGCTACCATATCTTATTATCAAAAAGTGCAGTAACATCAGCGAAGTGGATCTACCAACCTGTGACCATAGGACATGATCTAAAACAAAGGACAAAGCACACCTTGGTAAACATTGCCAGTATTATATCTATTTTTTTTGTTTGTTTGTTTTTCCAACACAGGATCTTGCTATGTAGTCTTGGCTGGCCTGGAACTCATTAGGTAGACCAGGCTAGTTTAGAACTCATAGAGATCCACCTGCCTCTGCCTCTTGAGTGCTGGAATTAAAGGCATGCACCACCATGCCTTGCATAAATCTGAATTGAGAGTGCAATGAAAGTCAGTGTAGAAGCAACCATGCAAGCTGACTTGTGCCCAGTCCTTGAAGATTCTGACAGCCTTTGCTTGCTCAATGTTAATCACGTGACTCCAGTTCTGCCATTCAGTTGGTGAGTGCAATTTGAAGCCATTTCTCATCTCTTGGTCTCAAGGTTTCTCCTCTCTATGAGGGGTCACAGGTTCTGTCAGACTCCCCTTAGGTAATACTGCTGGTTGTCCTTTGCCAACTTTATATTCCCAGCACCCCTATCATGCCCTCCTGTTTCTGCTAAGTAGAGCTGTTTTCATTTAGGCGTTTCATCCCAAGATTCACACGCTAGAAGTTTGGTGTGGTAGTGGTGAGGTAACAGAGGATTAGGAAGGGAGGGATAGTGAAATATCGTGGGGGAAGCTGTCTTTTGAAGTGACTAACACTGTTCTCAGGGACCCAAGTTAAAGCCCTAGAGCATTTCCTACCATCTCTCAGGCTTTCTGTCTCACCCTATGCTCTCTTTATATGCACCCCAGCTCTTGTGACTCAGCCTGCCATGAGGCCCTCACCAGAAGTTAGATGGGGCTCCCCAATCCTAGATGTTTAGATTCCAAAACTGTGAGCAAAATAATCTTTCCTTCATAAAGTCCCAGGTTCCAGCATGTTCTTATGACAATTGCAAATGGACTGAGGCACAAGTGGGGCTAGGATATTATGTGAGAAGAAACACAACTATTCTATCATTACCTCTCCTTACGGCACACCTGCCCTGCCGATGAATCAGCCCACTGTCGCCCAAGCAGGGGTCCTCCTGGTGTTACCCTCTGTGGGTCTTGATCAGGTTCATTTTCTTTGCCAGTTAAAGCAAGGAAAGCGATTGAAAGGCAGGAAATTCTTGAGCACCCAGACAGCGCAAACGGCAAACAGGAGCAGACAGAATCAGCTGTTGAATAAAGGGTTTTTATTAGGGGGGAGGAAACACAGCAGCAAACACACAGTGCAAAAGAACCCCCGGGAAGCAGAGAGCTTCTCGAAGGCTGGGAGGTTTTAAAATCTCTGAAGGTCTTCCTCTTACAATTTAGGTTGGTCAGGTTTAAAGAAAGACAGGATGGCTGACTGGTCCGCAACTGTTGTGTAATATGTCCTCACCTCACCTTGAACTCGTTGAGTGAGTCTGTCAGCAGGGGCCAGCTGGTGGGAGCTGAAAACTTACACAGCCTTTGTTTGTCTCAAGTCTGAGGATGAGGAAGAGGCCCGCCATCTTGGAAGTTCACATCTTGATTACCTAGTCTTAGCCCCGCTACCTGTCTGCCTATCAAGGAATCTCTAACTCCAGTCCCTCACCTCACTGGCACAGATGCTGTCATGTAACATGACCACACGACTCTAATATCACGAGTCATGCTGTGTACCAAACGACTGTGCTTCAATATGATTAAAAATCTAATCCAGCCTCATGATAAATAATTTCATCTAAAATTTTGTTCTTTGTTTTTAAGTTGCCCCATTTTTGAGTACACAATTTGTATTTATTTATTTATTTATTTATTTTGGCACTACCAATAATAAAAGACAGGGGACCATCTGCAGAATTTCAGCAACATTTCTGGTAACCTTTGTGGTGCGAGTCCATTTGATGAACTCAGGCAGGTCGCTGAAAGGCATAACACCCTGGAAAAGGCTAGAAGTTGGTCTTTAATTTCTGTTCTAGACACATTATAAACTTGAAAATTTATTTCCTAGTTGATTCAATCTGCCATCGCTAAATCTTTAGGGAGAATTACAGGAAGGGAGATAAAATCTTGGTAATTTATTCAATTTTATCACTTCCACTGATCCCATAAAAAGACTCCATCTGTCAAATTATCTTTTCCTTAAAAAACAAAACTTTTCATCACTTTCTTTATGTGGGTATGTTGAAAACGAGTAGTTTAAGTATCTGTGTCATGAAAACTATTGACGTTCCAATAAAATCTGTTCTTTTTGAATTATCTGTTCTGTGCCTCTTTAGAGAGGGAAGGGCCGCATCTATCATTTGTTTATAATTCGCTCCCGCAGCACAGGATTTATTGCTTTGGGTGAATACATTACGGCATATTTGAGAAGTGCGGAGTGAAATATTCTTATGCTAACACGTTCTGTGATTGGGATTGCAATCCATTATCAGTACATCTTTCTTCTACAAATTTCTGTCTGGGTTCTCTTGAAAGCACAAGTGGAGAGGATTAAAAAGAAGAGAAACCGACTGAGCTATTCTTTAATCTTGTGTCCGTGACCTTGCTTCTGAAGTCCCAGGCTGTGTGTAAGCCACACACCGGAGAACCTGGGTTTCATCACAAAGCCCTCCCCATTGGGTTTTCTGGTTTCTAACCTCTGAGTGTTTGGTTAGCCCTCACACAGTGTCAGGATGTTCCTTCTCTCTTCAAGAGGTTCCCAGGATTCTGAGACAAAATTCAGGACAGCCCAGTTAAACGTGAGTTTCAGATAAGAGTGAATACCTTTTCAGTAGATGACCCACATAAGATTTACTATATCCTATATTTTTATTTGCTAAATCTGGGACTCTGTTCCTGACATCTCTTTCTCTCAGGGAAAAAGTGGACTACATTAGCAGAAAATTTCTCTACCTCCTGACATCTCTTCTACAAATGTACTGTCTGGAGACACACCCTGACCTGTCTCCTTCATTCCAGTCACTGGCCACATAAATTACTCCCCGCTGAGGTCTTGGTCACTTTCCATCTATGATTCCTTGGATGTCCTGACCTTTGGGTGCAAAGTGCAAAACCACAGGCTACAGTTCAGTAGGAACAATGTTATAAAGCCTGGCCCTGGATGGACAGACAGATGGACGGACGCATGGGTGGGCGGTGGGTGGATGGATGGAAGGGTGCATGGGTAGATGGATGGAGTGTGTGGTGGGAGGGATGGATGGGTGGATGGATGGATGGACGGATGGAGGGATGGATGGATGGTTGGAGTATGTGGAAGGAGGGATGATGGATCAGTGTGTGGATGGATGAGTGTTTGGAAGGAGGGGTAGATAGGTGAATGGATGGAACACGGTAAAGGAAAAATGAACCTAAAATAATATAGGTTGCCCAAAGAAAAGAACTGTACTGAAATTTGTAACTTGTATAAGAAAAAAATCTGTAACTCTAGTATTGGGGTGGTTTAAGCAGAGGATCTCAATTCAAAGTAAGCTGCATACTGTGTTATAAATCAGGCGCTCCACCAGCCTGCCTTCCAGGAACTCAGTGCCAGCAGCTTGTCATCACCTGCCACCACCAGGTGTGACACATTCCCATCATCACTATGCGTTGCTTACTTTCCTATGCTACATGCCCTTTAAAGGGTCCTTCTCAGTATCACAGCTCCCCCTTCTCTCCTTCTCCTGGTCCCTCTCTCTGCATGCCTGTCTCTCTGTCTCTATCTCTTGCACAAGATGTCTACATGCTAAGGCACCCCCCTCCCCATTAAATCTGTTGGAGTGATCTCTGTTGCACTACATTAAGGTGTACCTTGGCCTAGACCCATCAAAGTACCACCCCCCCGCTCGCCGCACTAAATCCCAACAGAAAAAACAAACCAAAACACAAAGAAAACAGAACCTGAAAAAGAAAGCAAAAACATTTTTAAAAAATCCAAAGTAATAGTTTTCCCAAACAATATACCGTATCATTATCAATATGGTGCTGAAAGAAAGTAATTTTGTTGTCGTCGCGGGTTGTTTGTTCGTTGATGAGTTTCCACTCTGAAGTCTTGACTGTTCTGGAACTTACCATGTGGATCTACCTAGCTCTGCTTCACAAATGCTGGGACAAAAGGCGTGTGCCAACACACCCGGCAAAGAAATGTTCTTAACTAGCCATTTTCAAATGTTTAAATGAGCAAGCTACAAGAGAGATTAAGTTACTTTCTGTTTACTCTGTGGAAAGTTACATTACAAAACCACTGTCAAATGATGTGATTAAGAACTGTCAGGCTAAAGACAAAACGTACCTCGGAAGTATTTAAAGCAGGTTTTTCCACTTGATAAAACTGTTTCTGGAGCTTGTGATGCTGGGGGTACAGGCTGACTTTTTAAAATGTGTAACTCTTTCATTTTTCTCATTCTAAACAAACCCTCGTTTGTGAGCCTACTCTTTTATGTATGGTTTTTTTTTTTTAATGTATTATTATGGGAGGGGACTCCTGTCATGACCCATTGTGGCAGTCAGATTGATCTCAGGTCACAGGCATGCAGAGCGAGCAACTTTACCATAGAGCCACCCCATCCAGCCCTGCCCTGTGCTCAGAAACCGTTTCTATCTTTGCTGGACTGGAAAGGTATTATCTAGACTGCAAGCCCTTCGGGTTTGGAGAACAAAGAGAACAGGAAATGG
Source organism: Rattus rattus (assembly GCF_011064425.1). Taxonomy (NCBI): domain Eukaryota; kingdom Metazoa; phylum Chordata; class Mammalia; order Rodentia; family Muridae; genus Rattus; species Rattus rattus. Next base: position 67,603,674 of record NC_046160.1, read on the forward strand.
AAATGGAGCAACCAATCAAAGTGAGAAGGGGTGGCCACCCGGGCTAGAGGCTGACAGCCCACAGTGGGTGGCGGGTGATGTTCTAGGTCAACAATCCAGAAGTTTTTTGAGGAGAGGTAAGAAGAGAACATGACAAATTCCAGAGAAGAGCAGGGCCTTTGGCAGCCATGCAAACATCTCCTGGGTTCTTTCTCTTCACTGACAAGAAGTCCCATTTAGAGAGGAATGGCTCCTTTTCTTTTGCTGTCTTCATGCCACTACCTTCAGGGTAACTAGTGATCCACTCCTCTCTCTCTGTTTGGTGTTTGTTTGTTCGTTCCTCATTTTATTTTATGTGTATGTCTGTGCACCACAGGTGTGCAGTGCTCCCAGAAGCCAGAAGAGGTCATGGCATCTATCCCTTTAGAGTAGGGTTACAGAGGCCATGTAGGTGCTGGGAATTGAACCTGGGTCCTCTGGAAGAGTAGCCAGTGTTTGTAACTGCTGAGTGTTAGGTCTCAAAGGAGGCGTATGTCTAACTGAGGTGCCTAGTCAGCAAATCAAAGCACACCTGGCTCCCTGTATTCCTCAGTCCCTGTCTGTGACAGGTTATGGCTGGCATACCCCACCTACTACCCTAAACCTTTCCAGTCTAGGGACTGGGCTGCCCTTCCCTCAGCTGCCCTCCTCTATGTAATTCATCCCTCTGGGTTATCCAGATCTTTGGTCTCTCCTTTACCCTTCTGGTGTCCTGGATCTACCCTCCCCCTCTCTTCACATGGTCCAGTTCAGTTCACTCGGGCCTCTCCCAGATGTCCCTGCCGCTGGCTACACTCTCCCTTTTAACCATAATAAACTTCCTCCACCACACCTAGGAGCAGTCCTGGCTTTCCTATTTATTGTCTCTTTTCAAACACGCAGCCATTCTCCACTGCTCCCAGTGTCTACACTTTTCAATGAGTGCCTACGGTCAAATGAATTTTCACACTGGTAGTAGGACCCGCTGCTCCCAAGTGTCCTGTTCACTAGTCACTTTCTGAGGCCTTGAGCACACCCTGACTTCTAACGCCATCCTTTAGCCAAGACTGGAAAGCCTTGTAGTCATTGGTGTTCCTACCCCACAGCCCCAGTTAGGGAAAGGAGCAGCTGCCTGGCCAGGTCTGTCAGTTCTTTCTCCATGAGTGTATAAATGAGAGAGAAGGAGGAAGATTCCATTCACTTGCCCTCTTTAGAGAGCTGGCTATGTGTAAAGTTTGAGCCCCAGAGTGAGACTCAAACATGTCAGGATGGGCTATGTAAAGGGCCTGGCTTTATAGGTCTTTGTGTTAGAAACCCACCCCTAACCCTACAGGACCCCAGTGACAAATATCTCTGTATTCCCGTGAGAAATTTCTCCTTGGACCTCAGTGCAGGCCAGAGCTAATTTTAGTGTATTTACCCAGAAAAATATTCCTAAGCACTGCAGACAATTACTAGGCCATGGCAAGTGCCTATATGATGAAGAGACCTTTCTTTCCCAAACAAGGACTGCAGCAATTGGAATCTGAGGGTTTTCCTAAGGGAGGACTCTTGGCACTCACTTCAACTTGATTATAGAAAATGACATTGTGATGCATCACGTGGGCTTCATTATGGTCATTCAGATCATAGTCCAGCTGGTTTTTATGGAGATATAACTGGATGTAAATTGGATTTCTCTATAGGAGATTTAGATTATACTGTATTTCCTGGAGTGATAGAATGAGTGGCAAATTGATAAGAATTATCCTATGGGGTCTACTAATAATAATTATGAGAAATATTTTTTCTAACAGGCACATTTCATTGACTATAGGCAAATAAAGCCTTTATTTAAACTTTTAGGAGCTGACCTTGCCTAATGGCACAATGTGTTATTGTCTTCATTGTTTCATAGTATAGAGTTTAAGATTGTGAAGGGGGGTTGGGAGAGGTGGCCCAGCTGCTACACATTTGCTGCCTTTGCAGAGGGCCCAGTTCAACTCCCAGCACCACAAGGCAGCTCTCAATCAAGTTCTAAGGGTCTGGACACTCCTTGGAACACCTAGCCTCCATAGGCGTGCACGCGCGCGCACACGCGCGCGCGCACACACACACACACACACACACACACAGAGATAAGCATATACACGCATACACATTTTTAAATATATATGTACATATACATATGTACACATATAAACATGTACATATATACACATATATACACATATACACAAGTACACATATACACATATACACACATACACATATACATATATACACATATATCATATATATGTATATAAGTGTACATATATATATGAGGATCTCTAAAGTGTAATAATGTGTAGAAGGATGGTTAATTTTCAAAAGTTTTTGGGACTGGGAAACCTTTTAGGCTCTTTTCCATAAGATACACATGATAGTGTATGTATTGCAGCACTGTCTAAAATTTGGGAACACTCCCTATAGCCAACTGATAGGACGTTGGTTAAGTGAATTAGAGAAGTCTATGTAACTATTACAAATGATAAGGTTGGTTTGCAGCCATCCATATGGAAGTGTATTCCATGGGAGAATCGAGATGCTCACCATCAGTAAAATGAGAGCTGAATGAACCTGAAATCTCATGTGATGTATATAAAATGTGAATCACAGCTTTCACATATGAACAAACGATTTCAATCCATCTATTATCCCTTTTATTACTTGTTTGTTTTTCCAGACATGCTAGAGATCAAACAAATGCTGGGCAGGTGCTCTCACCACTGGGCTAACAGTGTTACCTCTTACGTGATTTTTAAAAACAATGCACACATATTACTTCACATCTAGAATCAACAGTAGTAGTGCGTCTTATTTTTAAAAACCTCTTTACTTCTGAAAGGTAAACTCAAGGATGATGGTATAAAAGGTACTGGAAGACGCCCTATCCAACTTCTGCTCCGCTCCGACATCCCCCTCCAAGGGACTCACTCCCCTCTGGATGTCTGACAGATGGCCACTTGTAATTAATAGGGAACTCACTATTTCACAAGTTCACAGTCATTCTGATAGCATTTAATTTGGATGGATAATTGTGTTAGCAGCATTCCACTGAGAAAGGGAATCAAATTTGGAGAGCTGCAGAATACTCTGGCATACTCTGGATATGATGGCACCCCTGAATTATGACCGCATGCTCATAGCAAAGTGCTCTGTCAGAGATGAAGAGAAGAATACGGGCTCTGAATAAAAGGAATAAGGGGGACAGTTGCAGAGAAAACCAAGGTCAGAGGGCATTTACTGGGATGGAGAGAGACTGGGATGGCTATGCTCATCTTTTAGTAGGACTGACTAGAAGTTTGCCTAGTGTTCCAGGGGGTTCCATGGGTGAATGTGGAGGCCAGAGATCAATACTGGTCACCTCCCTCTATCATACCCCACCTTATTTTTTTGAGACAGGGTTTCTCACTGAGCCTGGAACTCACCCCTTGTTATACTGGTGGCCAACAAGCCTCCTGGGTCCTCCTGTCTGTCTCTCACCGTTGGATTTATAGGGTGCATGCCATCAGGTCTGTCTCTTTGCATGGGTACTGGGGATCTTAACTTGGGGCCCCATGCTTGAACAGCATGCTGGTTGCCCACTGAACCATCTCCTTATTCTATCATGAAACTTTTTCATTCTCTTTTGCCTGTTGTATCAACAGCTCCTGCTGCCTTCACTTTACTGTTTCCGTCCTAAAATGTTTTCATTCTCACAAATTAAATTTGAGGTGAGGTTTTTTTTTAAATCTTGATTAATATGCAAAATGGATAAAGCACAATTATAAACAAAGAAAGTAAGGAATGGTCTTGAGCACCTTGGCTCAGGACAAGACTTCCCGAACACCAACAGCACAAGCAATAAGGGTAATAGTCAATAAATGGGACCTCATGAAAGCGAGAAGCTGCTCTATGGCAGAAGACACCGTCACATACAGAATGGTAAAGAGCTTTACAAATCCACATCCAACAGAGGCTTAATATCTAAATGTATAAAGAGCTTTTAAAAAAACTGGATATTATGAGAACAAGTAACCCAATTTAAAAATGGGGCACATATCTAAACAGAGACTTCTCCAAAGATCAAACACACAAATGTACAGCCATGATGGAAGTCTGTATGGCGGTTCCTCAGGAAGCCGGGAACTAGATCTATTCTACTATCCAGCTACACAACTCTTAGACATGTACCCAAAGGGAACATCTTACAGGGAAACTCTTACTCATCCATGTCCATTGCTACTCTACTCATGATCTCTAGAATTAGGAAACAGCCTGGATGTACATCAACAGATGAACAGATCAGGAAATTGTGGCACATTTACACAATGGAATATCATTCAGTTGTTAAAACTGAATGTCGGTGCCAGCACCGACATGGTACCGAGAATCGGGCGAAAGCCTACGGGATGAAAGAAACACACATACACACACACACACAGGTTATCGTGTCAAGCCAGGAGAGGAAGGCAGGAGAGGAAGAGAGGAAGAGAGAGAGAGAGAGAGAGAGAGAGAGGAAGAGTGGAAGAGCGGAGAGAGTGAGAGTCTCCTGTAGCTTTATTCACCACTTATATACCCAAGTCTCCAGGTAGAAAATAACTGGGAAGCACAGTGGGAAACCCTGGCTCGTGACTACCTGGCTCGTGACTTCAGTAACAAAAGACCGACTAGGAGACCTGAATTAGGGAGAAATCTGAGAAGACCAGCCTAAATCTCAAGGATAAAGACTGAGGAAGCAAAAGGCAGAAGCAAATTGACCACCACCCAGGTGTGGTCCAGGTGTGTCGGTTCCACATGCATCAGCCGGGCTCAGCAGAGGTCATGCAGTGGAGACACCGGGTGTTTACTACTTGGTCTTTTCTTCCTGTGCCGTAAATACATGGGAGAGGCCTCTGTCCAACAATCGCATGACTTCTTAACTGTGGCCATACAGTTACAAAGCGGCCAGGCCCAAATCCAATATGGCTCACTACAACTGAAACCATGTAAATCACAGCTAAGTTGATGTAACTAGAAAAAAAAAAAATCATCCTGAGTGAGGTAACCCAGACTCCAAAGGCAAAGATGGTATGTATTCTCTTATGGGTATCAACTTTTAAGCCTTCAGTAGGCAGACTATATTCATATAACCACAGAGCTTAGGCATAAAGTAAAGGACTATGGGGAAGGTAGGATCTCTTAAGGAAGGGAAACAGAATTTACAGTTATAGAGAGGTGGGGGAGAGCCTGGGATGGGAGGGTTACACACAGAGGTAGGGAAGAGGGGTAAGGGAGGGAATATAAAGGACGGTTAACACCAAGGGCTATTTGAGGGGTCATATGGAAACTTACAACAGTAAAGCTTCTTAAAATACATACATATATGAAAGAACTCTAAATGGAGACACCAAATAATGGGAGTGTTACGAAAACACCCCAACTAGACATGTCCTGGCACCAAATATAACTTCCCACGCCAGGAGTAGATTATATCTAATTAAATTGTTAGTCACCATGGAAATCCCCAAACTGTTCTCTACAACCTGATAAGTTCTTTTTGCCAAAGACAACATTCACATATTTCACCGAACATGGAGAAGTCAAGGTGGGGCCTGACCAGATTCATATTCCTAATGACTAGTGTTCATGGCACTGGAAGGCGCTCTACATGTTACCAGAGGAGAAAGGTAAACACCAACCCAGCTACAAGCCCTTTACTCTACAGTGGTAACCTGCCTGCCTGACACAGTGGTGCAGTAGTGGCACAAAAATTATGGGAGTAACCAACCACTATCTGACCAAATTTAAGGTCCACTCTGTGAGATGGAACCCAGGCCTGACACTGCCCTGGTGGCCAAGGACCTGACGCTAAATAGGCCAAAGATGGAAGGGATTACCAAAAGAATATAACGATTAAATGCCTTCTAACGCCATTCAGCTATACCCACGGACCAGTGTCTTGCTCAGAGAAACGGCCTCTGGAAGTAGATGCGAGCTTATATGGAGATCCTCAGCTGGACAGTGTGCAGAGAGTGCTGGACTTCAGAACGCTCAGCACTAAATGGGACTGAACCTCCCCTCAGGACAAAGGCAACCCTGCAGAAAATGAAACAGAAGAGCCAGTGGGGAGTGAAGAAACCAAAGGAAGTGTGTCTTCCAGACAAAACAGAACCGGCACACCTATGAACACACAGAGGCCGTGGCAGCAAGAACAGGGCCCGCACAGGTTCAAGCCACACAGGGTTCCCGTGCTGAGTGGGGAAGTAAACACAAGCCTCTATCCTTAACCAGGAAACTATCTCCAAGTGACTTCCAGCTGGCAAAGGAAAAACAGTCGTTTTCTCTAATGGAGTCTCACTGGGGATACAAAGCATGTTTAAGAGCAGGCCCCAAGCCCACCAGTAGACGGCCAACACAAAACGAACTCAAGGGTATTTTTTGCAATTTTTTTTTGCCTCATATTGCTTTGTCTGGGTATTTTGTTTACCTTACAAGTCTTTGCTTATATATTATAGTTTCCTATTTTATGTTTTTTATAGGTTGTGTATATGTGTACTCTGTGTGTGTGTGTGTGTGTTTGTGTGTGTGCGTGTGTACCTGCATGTGCTCTTTTTTTCCTGTCTTCAAAATAATTCTGGGTTTTGTTTTTTAACATGCTCATTTTTTTTTTTTTCTAAAGAGAGCGAAGAACAGCATAGAGTTGGTTGGGTGGGGAAGTGGGGAGGCTCTTGAAGGAGGTGAGGGAGGGGAAATTGTAATCAGAACATATTGTTATGAAGAAATATTTTCAGATAAAAGGAAAAGAATTTGTATACCAAGAATAACCAATAAATGTGATGTACCAGGCACCTGTCGTCAGTATTAACCCCAAAGAGACAGCTCTGGAGTGTTATTTGGTAGAAACACGGGCATGTGGGAGAGTCAGTCCTACTTAGATGTGAGCAGGCAGGGGCCCCAGGTGACACCTGGCTCCATGAGGCTAGTCTCCTATTGTTTCATAGCTCCCTTTTCTTATATCAAAATCTGTTTCTGTAACTCGCCAGCCAGTCCATCAGCCCTGTAACCCAGAGTTAGTTTAATCCCTGTTCCAAATGAAAGATAAAAGCAGCATGCTACCCTTGAAATATTAAGCCACAGTAATTTTCATTCCCCGTAAGTGGTGGTGCCCTATGACCCGTCTCTCTGTGAATCAATGGGTTCTACCACTCCAGGGGAAGGCTGAATACATAACTAGAACAAAGCCATTACTCGGCTTAGAGTGTCAAACTAAATTTCTTAAGTTCACAGCAAGATAATTCCAGGCTTTGTTAAGAGAGAAAGGGTTTTGCCTAAATCCAAAAAGTTTTCATTTTCAACATCTTCGAAGCCATGCCAGAGGTTCAGGGCACAGTTTACTGCAAGGCTAAGGTCTTCAAATGGTTCGTGCGAATTTCTGAAAGTCTGTGAAGACTTTCTGAGAGTTACGGGTTCTCTGGTGATGTGAAGGAAAGAGGTTTTAAGGTTGTCAACTTTATATATTCTTTCTTAAAATTATCTGCCTCTGGGATTTGCTGTAATTTACTGGCTTTCCTCTCATCCCAGTCTCCCTTTTCCAGCAATTCCTATTCTGATTTTATATCTACCTCCCACCTCCTAGACTTCTGTACATGACCTCAGGAGACAAACCGTCCAGGGCACTAAATGCCTAGCTAATTGAAGAACCGCACTGCCTGGGAGGAGTGCCAGGCAGCCAGGAGGAGTGTCCTGGAGGACAGCAAGGGCAGCATACATTTACCTTTGTTTCTATACATTGGAATTCCCATGAAAGACGGCTGCCACGAAGACCCACATGGAAACACTTCAGTGAGAAAATTGAATCAAGGCTTCTTCTAACAGAAGGCATGGCTCGCTGGTTGGCTGGCTGGTTGGACAAGAATTGACTCTGTAGGTAAGGCTCAATGTAAAAACATTCCACTGAAAAACAATGAATCAGGGAACTTAGGGTTCTGAGGTTTCAACAGAAGGGAATTTAGAGCACACACACAATGCAAAACATACTACAGGCTATATCTTTCACAGTTACTGAACCTATGACAAAAGAAATGTAGATGTTGATTTGACGAATGTGGAATTTTTCCAGAATTCTTTAATGAATTCAGAGGAAGAATAAGTTTGCTAAAAGGCAGAACAGAAAGGCAGGATAAGAGATATACTGGGTAGATTTTTTTTTTTCTTGTTAGCTCCACACAAGAGGGAACCTCAACTGAGAAAATGCCTTCATCAGATTGACCTGTAGGTAAGCCTGTGGGACATTTTCTTGATTAACTGATGTGGGATAGCCCAGCCTACTGTGAGCGGTGCCACCCAAAGCAGGTAGTCCTGGGTGGTATAGGAAAGCCAGCTATGCGAGCTATAGGAGCAATCCAGTGAGCAGAGCTCCTTCATGCTACCTGGCTCTTCTGCTTGGGTTCGTGTTCTGACTTCTCTTGTGATGGCCTGTGATCAGGATGTATAGACCAAATAAACCCAGGCCTTCTCCATTTGCTTTTGTCAAGGTATTTATCACAGCGACAAGAAGCTAGGCCATGAAGCTAAAGTATGAAGGGGTAGACAGCTGAAGAGAGTTGAGATGTAAAGGGGAGGAGGTTCCTACCGCCCTCACCATCGGGAACTAAGCAGTCAAAAAGCCAATCAGCAGTGGGAAGAGCCGGCAATGAATAGATCCATTTGGAGGAATTTAGAGCATGGAGAATTGTTTCTTGACGGCCAGAAAAATTGCCAGCTAAGCCCGCCTCTATAGCATGGAATCATCTCCTCTCAGGGCACAGGAGACTGTAGTCAAATGTCAGGCAGAAAAGAGTGCTGAGAGACCACGCAGGCCCGACTCCACACAGCTGACTTGGGGCTTGGAAGAACTTCCCAAAGCCTCAGAAAATGTGCTGAGAAGGAAATGGAGAATTACGAATGGCGGCTGTTTAGGGGGAATGGCAGCCAGACTCTCAGGGCTCCTTATCCTCTGACTCTGGAGGAAAACAGCCCCAGGCCTAGAAGATTCCTTAAAGGATGGTGTTAAACTAGAAGAGACTCCTTATTGTAGGGTGGTTTTAGTTGTTTTGAACCAAACTTGAAATTTCATGTGACAAACATAACTTAAAGGGGAAAAAAAAGCTTCAGTTTGGTTAAAAGTTCTTGCCCAGCATCTCAGGAACAGCATGGCAGAGCAGAACAGCTTACAGGATAAGAGAGAGAAAGAGAGAGAAATTGAGTCTTGGTGTTCTATTGCTACAAAGAGACATCATGACCATGGCAACTCTTATAAAAGAAAGCATTTGATTGGGGCTTGCTTACATTTTTAGATGATTAGTCCAGTATCATGGAGGGGAGCATGGCAGCACTCAAGTAGACATAGTGCTGGAGAAGTAACTGAGAGTTCTACATATGGATCTGCAGGCATCAGGGAGAGGGAGAGAGAGAGGGAGAGGGAGAGGGGAGGGGGGGGGGGGAGTGGGAGGGGAGGGGGAGGGGAGAGGGAGAGAGACTGGCCTGGCCTGGCCTATCCACCCCCAGTGTCCAACTTCCTCCAACAAAACCTCACCTCCTAATCTTTCTCAAGTACTTGTAGCAAGCCATATAATAATGAAAAAATGAATTCCAACCAACATTAAAACTCCCCATATTCTATCACTGTCTTAACACTGTTTAAAAGTTCAAAGTGTCTTCTAAGACCCAAGGCAACCTCTTCACTGCAATCCCTGTAAACTCAAAATTAAATAGTGATCACACACTTCCAACATACAATGGCACAGAATATACATCACCACGCTGAAATGGAGGAAAGGGAGCATAATGAGGAAATACTGGACCAAAGCAAGACTCAAAACAAAACAAAACAACCAATGGCTGGAACAACTCCAAACTCTGAATTTCCATGTCTGATGTCAAAGCGCTCTTCAGATCTCCAACTCCAGGCATCTTCAGAGTTTCTTTCAATGGTCCCCATGCAGAGACATCCCTGACATGGGACTAGCCTCAGAAGCTTTCCTTAGCCATGGAGGAACCCATACCCCCTTTCTTGTATCCTTGACTCTAAAGCCAGAACCACATGGCCAAAGCTCCCAAGCTATACAACTTGCTGGGGAGGGAAGTTGGCCCCTTGTTCAAATACATTTTCAATCAGCTTTCTGTTTTTGATGGCTTCCTTTACTGCTTAAGCTTTTGATTCCTTTCTATAAGTTGGAAGCTTAGCTCTGTGGGGGTCTTGCCCATTTGAGTACAGGACTTAACTTCTTTTTACATCTGGTGCTCCATTTCTCCTCACACTGTACATTTTGTAGTTTTCCTTGCTTAGCTTACTCTTTGTCATTGTAGGTCTGCTCAGGAGTGACCACTAATAATCACACAACGAGTCAATACTAGGCTGTCTTGAAATCTCCTCTGCCAATTTCATTAATTCAAAACTCTTCAATTTAGCCACAGGCAGATTTTTTTTCTGTACAAGGGCAAAAGGCAACCACATCCTTTGCCAAAATATCACGAGAATGGTCTCTAGGCCACTTATTAATATTATTCTCCTCTGAAACTTCTTGAGCTAGGCTCCTATATTCAACAACGTTGTTTATTTACTTAACTTTAAGTTTACTTTTAATATGCTTTTTATTTTCAAAACTAGATTTAGTTTGGTACTTATCTTCCCCATGTTAATTACTTTGACTTCTAAGGATGATTTTCCCTGCTCCCTCCTCCTTCAATGATATCTGATTTTTAATATTACTGCATTGATTACCTATTTCTGCATGACAACTTATCTCAAAATTTAGTGACTTAGAAATCTACATGGGGGGTGGGGGTGGCTGCAGAGATTCCCTAGCTGCTAGGAGCACTGACATGTCATCAAGAGGTCCTGAATTCAATTCCCAGCAACCACATGGTGTCTCACAACCATCTGTAATAGAATCTGATGCCCTCTTCTGGTGTGTCTGGAATACAGTGTACTCATATGCATAAAATATATAAATCTTAAAAAAAGAAAAGGGTTGGGGATTTAGCTCAGTGGTAGAGCGCTTGCCTAGCAAGCTCAAGGCCCTGGGTTCGGTCCCCAGCTCCGAAAAAAAAAAAAGAAAAGAAAAGAAATCTGTATCTTTTTTCTCTCCCATGGTGTCTGGGGCTCAGGGATCAGTGTACAGCTTTGCCAAGACTCTGCTACCTCAGGGTCTCCAGACAACTGCCACTAACTGACTAGGATCTTAGTCATCTTAAGCTGGACCAGGGGAGTGGTTTCCAAACTCCCTCCTCACATTACTGTTGTCAGCTGCTGCTGTGTTTATTGTTTGTGAAGAATTTCATGCAGCCAAGGTTGGCCTTGAAAATGATATTCCTGCCTCCTCCTCCTCCTCCTCCTCCTCCTCCTCCTCCTCCTTCCTCCTCCTCCTCTTCCTCCCAGCTAGGATTATAGGCATGCATCATCATACCCAGTAAGCCACTGGCAGTGGGGAGGGGGCTTGTTTCTCAATACAGAGTCATCTCTATAACTACCTATATCAGTGGGTGTCTAGCCTTCTTTTATCTTTATTCTTTAACCGAAGAAATGCAGACAGGTGCCTAGGCAATGCATAGGGAAAGGGAGGAGTGCCGTTCTGTGCTAGATTCTTACTATCTTTGCCTTATGTACAATGCCACCAGAACCATGATGACAACAGTAGACTGGATATTTCACTATCTGGCCTTATTCTTTCTCCTTATTTACCTTCAGAGTGAATGAACCAAGCTCTGGCTTGCTAATAAACCAGGTGTGACTCTTACATCTGACTAAGGCCAAGTCCTCAGTTTTATTCATATTATAACGTTATCTATTGATTTCTTGACCAAACCAACTCAAGTCAGTCAACAGGGTCTCAAGGGAGGGAGAGAGAATTGAAAATAAAAAGACAATTAGACAGCACTATAACATGACTCCAGCCAGAGCTGAGAATGAAGTGGCTTTACTTTTTTCCAGTCTGCTTTTATATTATTTTAGGTACATGCAAAGAACACGGTCACTCCTAAGACATAAACAAAGTAGTTAAGGAATAAGCAAAGCACAAACAAAGATCCCACGATTACTGTATTCAGGGCCTTAACAAGACCCATCGAACACATTCTTCAGCTGTATTTATCTTGAGCCTGCTTCCGAGTCCTAGCCCAATGTCAAATTCCAGCCAAATTCCTAGGAGCGGGGCCTGAAAGCTCTCCACAATTTTTGAATAAGATAAATTTACTTATCTGCTGCTAAGAAAAGATAAATTTGACCTATCCTGGCAGTGGAGATAACACAATCACCAAGGTGGTTTTCCCAGGGTGAGGCCTATCCATTGCACTCAGGATGAGCTGACCCCTGCGATTTCCCCAAATGTAGGAAACTGGCCTGACAAATTGAGTAAAGAGTTCTGATTTGTAGTGTTTGAATATTTCTATGGTGTAAATACTCTACCATGGTTGAATTAGCACTGAAAAGGTAGACACAAATCTTCTCTTGCAAGCTGATGCTTCCCAACCTGAGAACAGCATAGAGACCTGCTCCTTTGTTATCTCAGCTTCCAACTCCAGGAGCATACTAAACTTACACTGAAGTACTTGAGAACATTAAAGACAAGGGGTGCCACTGACCTTTGAACTACAGCAGTGGCCTTATCTTTAGCAGACCTGGCATTCCTCCAGTAACCATACTCCTCTTGTTTCAACACAGTGGTAAACTTGCCTGCACCTTTCACATGCCTGGCGGGGGGAATGGTGGGGGTGTTGGGGGCCACGCACATTTTAAGAACTATCAACACCTGGGTTTGAAAACCCAGAGATTATCATTCAATATCAGAGTTTGGGAATGTTTGAAAGCCGATGATTTTTAATGATTCAACTCTTGTAGTTAGAATAGGAGTGGCCTCCATAGGCTCATATATTTGAATGCTTGGTCATTAGGGAGTGGCACTACTTGACAGGGATTAGGACTTATGGCCTTGTTGAAGGAAGTGTGACATTAGGAGTGGGCTTTCGGGTTTCAAATTCTCAAGCCAGGCCCAGTGTCTCTCTGCCTGTTGCCTGCTGATCTAGATGTAAAACTCTTATCTACTTCTCCAATACCTTGTGAACCACCACACTCCCCACTGTGGTGATAATGGATCAAACTTCTGAAACTGTAAACAATTAAATACTTTCCTTTATAAGAGTTGTTATGGGGTTGGGGATTTAGCTCAGTGGTAGAGCGCTTGCCTAGCAAGTGCAAGGCCCTGGGTTTGGTCCCCAGCTCCAAAAAAAAGAAAAAAGAAAAAAAAAAAAAAAGAGTTGTTATGGTCATGGTATCTCTTCACAGCAATAGAACATTGACAAAGCAACAGAGTAAGAGTATCTGCCCCTTATGAAATCAGTAGGTTGGTGATGGTATTTTCACTTTCACCACGTGGCCAGTCTCAAAGGGAAGAAGTGAGAGGCCAGGCTGAGCCAATTCTACTGCTGAAAGGTCAAACTGAGGGAAAGTAAGCTCTGTCTCCTGCACAGATCAGAAAAGAAGCGCAAATATGTTTTGATCCTTTAAAAAGCAACAGTGATTCCTCCTTTCCCCAGTCCCACCCTTGTCTTCCTCCTATACCCTAGACTGAGCTTCAGCTCTAGATCTTGCCTCCATCTCCAAGTGCTGTGGTTACAGAGTGTGATTCTTCCTTTAGATGGGGATTTAAATGAGTGTGGGACTTGAGGAATTCCTAGGGAGCTGTTGTAGCTAACTTAACCTCTGCTGTGCTTTGAGTTGAGATAGGCGGGAGTTACTTATTGTGACATCTCGTCCAAGTTTTTCCATCCACATTGGATTTGCACCTCTCTTCTTTTAACCAGAGGTGAGCAGAAATGCAGCCCCCCACTGCCACAGCTGTGCAGTTGGATTTCCCATATTTAGGGAAATCATAGCACATCCCAAGTGCAAAAGATACACCAGGCCCTGGAAAAAACACCTGTGTGGTCATTTTGTACTTTTGTAGTATTGTTAATCCTTGAAGTAAATTGTTTAGAATTTTACCGATTGACAAAATTGCTACTTTACTATTGAATCATTTTTGCATGAAATGTTTCACACAACAATCCATATGCCATCCCCAAAGTCCACAGATGATAGAATCAGAACCACAGGGATCGGCTAGCCTGTGGTCAGTCAATTAGTAGGGCAGTGTGGGACCGAGGGGACACAGTCCAAGTCTGGCTCAGTTTCCTGATCTATAAAAACAAGGGCACAGGCCAAGATGGCATTGGTCCACTGACTCTAGTATTTTTAAAAAGTGTCATGAAAATGAAATCACCAGGGGTGCAAAGAACTGAAATCCCATAGCTTCTTTCCCCTAGTTTGGTAAGTACTTGCAAATTTGGATGGCAAGATTGTTTGTTTGTTTGTTTGTTTGTTTTGTTGTTGCTTTGTCTTGTTTTTGGTTTCATTTTTAGTTTCTATTTCTTCTAGGCAAGAAGGTACAAGTGAGTTTGATCTCAGATGTCATGCACTGGACAAGAGTGACCTCCTAGAGTCATGCTGAGGAAGTTTCTGAGACCAGCTCCAACTTGCTCAGGGTTCAGAAAACCTGATGATACATGGTGGTCTTGGGCCTGGGAAGAAGTAAGAACACATAGGTCTGTGCACCATCCAAACCCCTTATCGCTGGGCCAGTGCTCCCTTCATCTAGTATTAGGTACTTCTGCTGTCAAAGGCTCTGGGAGATTTTGCATTCTGCCACTTTCTGCTGTGAGAACACATTGTCAAGGCAGCACTGGCTCAAAAACAACCCAGCAACAAAAGTTTGCCCATACTCTACAGCTTCAGTGAATGCCACGATATCTTTACAATGGTCAAACAACCACGAAGGAATTGGTCTAAATGTCTACTGGAAGAAGTTTGATATTTAATATTGTTTTTTGCCAAAGCAGAAAAAAATGTTTTTGGTGCTTTTATTTTTTTTAGCCTACAAGTAAGATAATCTGTGGCCTTTCTTTCTTCTACCTCCTTAGATTTTGAAGATGGTGGCTTCTCTTTAGGCCAAATGACACCACGGCATGATCTGAAAAGTGACTGAGTACTTTAGGAGTTAATCCATCACAGGCTTTGAAGCAGGAGCAATCCCATCACTAATAGATGGAATCACTTAGAATGATCCCTCCTTCTAGCTCTTCAAACTTGGATGTAGTAATTGCTCTAGAATTTAAATGTCATCTGGGAATTCCTTGTTTTCTATTTAGGGCACAAACTGCTAATGGCTCAGGCATGGTGTATGTGTGAGCGTGTGCCCATGCATGTGCCTAGTTTGGTGGCAGTGGCCTGAGAATCACAAAATGTATAAACATGATGTCTTCTCACCGTACAGGTCTGAGGATCTTTTACCTGACCAGGTTATGAAGGTGTCATAACCAGTAACCTGATCACCTGTTGACACGCACATCTGCAAAACCAGTCCCACGTTGGCACACATGTCTGTGGGGAGGAATTCTCCTGGAAGCCTTTTTCATGTAGGTGCTCTGTACACTTGTGCCGCAGAAATGCCCACCACTGTGTTGGTTCGGAGGTGCGATCACCTTTAGTAAAACTGTTGTGGGGCTTGTTTCTTCAGAGCTGTGCCTTAGTTTCCTGTGAGTCTCGATCTTCCCCTTCATCCTGTTCTCACACACCTCCTTTTTGTGCCTGTTATCTTGGTGAGACCATCAGATGGTTCTGCAGTGCTCCCTCCTGCCAATGTCCTGTATTCCCTGAGACTGAGGATATACATCAAGTCTGCTCTCTCCCATCCTCCCCAACCACTTAGTCTTATGTAATAGCACCTGATAACACAGACAAGTCTGGGAACCAGCACGTGTAATGGCCATGTTTAGCTTAGACTGGTGATTTTGCTGTCTTTCCTCTGCT
Organism: Rattus rattus; assembly: GCF_011064425.1. Classification (NCBI taxonomy): domain Eukaryota; kingdom Metazoa; phylum Chordata; class Mammalia; order Rodentia; family Muridae; genus Rattus; species Rattus rattus. The sequence goes on from NC_046160.1 coordinate 67,619,539, forward strand.
GTCATGAGCTACTCATCAATCAACATAGACCATGAACAAACCCTGTCAAACATCCCAATATCTTAAATGCTGGAAGTGCTAAAAGAAATCCAGTCAGTAAAATAACCCCAAATTAGGAATAAGTCTCTGATTTGGCGATAATTCCGAGAATCAGTGAAGAAAAATATTTACTTCTTAAACAAGAAACAAGAAAATAGAAAGCAGAGAGCTAGCTAAATTTTACTTGGAGAAGACTAGTGACCAAAGGACAGCAATGCCCTTTGTCCGAACACTGCTCTGTGCGTTCAGAGGCAAATGTGAGCCCAAGAAAAAGTTAAGGAGCCAAAACTTGAAGGATACAGTAACTGAACAAGGTTGAAGGAGAAGGTTCGGGATGGCAGACGAGAATAGGCAGGCCTTCCTAGTGAGGCCTGACCAGACAAAGCCATGGGGGGAGTAGCCAGTGAAGTCATGGAGACAGCAGTCCTGTGTAGAGCAGGTGCTGGGACAACGGAGACTCGGGTACACTTGATCAGTAGGAGTCAGATTACTGGGGGCCTTTAAGGCCACACAAAGAAGCTTAGAGTTAATGTGACGCAGGATCAGGAGCTGCTGAGGGATTTGACCAAGGTAGTGACTCCATTTCAGTGATATTTTCAGACTCTATCTGGCCGTGAAGTATAGGATGAAGTGTGACCTAGGACCAGGCTGTTCACCATTGGTGAGGTGAAATAGGATTTTCCAGCTTTGGTGGGAGCAGTGGGGGAAGGGTAAGAGATACCCCAAGGAAGGTCCAGTCAGTCTTGATGCCTGGCTAGACAGGTTGGGGGGGGGTGGAGACTGTAAGGACAGAGTAAAACCAGAGGAATCTATGACAGAAGTGTAGAGCTGAGGAGAGATCTGTCTGCAGGTGATGAGTTTGAAATGACAGTGAGCGCAGTGAGTCAGACACTATAGAAGGCTTGGTTTAGGAAATATTGAAAACTGCATCTCAAAGCTAACAATACCTTCAGTGTCTGTGACCAGGACAGCAGTGTCAGGCTCTCATGGAGCTGGTGAACTATGGTAAGATGTAGAGGGGTTAAGTCTAACCTTTGGTGTCTTACTGTACCTGATTCGCCCCTCTAGTAGCATGGGACACCAGTAGCATCGAAACTGTAGCCCTTGCAGGGCCTGAAAGCCCAGCCAGTGAGATAAAGAAAAAGAGGACTGGAGTAGCTCAGGGATAGAGAACTTGTCTAGCCTGTAAGAGATCCTGAGTCCAATTCCCAGTCCAAGGAAAGACGGGACAAAACAAACCAGAGACTTCCCTCCTGGGATGCTTTGAGATCTACCTCTTCTTGAGAGGAGGTCAGCTGGGAGTTCACAGTGGTAAGACAGTAAGAGAGGATGCTGAAGGCCAAACCAGCACCTCACAGCACTCGTAGAACTCTACACTGAGCGCTCTCTCTCTCTCTCCCTCCCTCCCTCCCTCTTTCCCTCCCTCCCTCCTTCCCTTCCCCCCGCCCTCTGTGTGTGTGTGTCTTTTTGAGACAGAGTCTCACTATGTACCTCTAGTTGTCCTGGAACTCACCAGAAAGATTAAGCTGGCCTCGGACCCTACCTCCTGATGGCTGAGACTGAAAGTGTACCATATCCAGTAAGACTGAGTAAACTTTAGCAGGAGGAAATGGTAAAAGGGATTGATTGGTAGGTGGTGTCTTAGGGTTTCTATTGCTCTAAAGAGATCGTTACAACTCTTATAAAGGAAAACGTTTACGTGAGACTTGCTCACACTCAGAGGTTCAGTCCATTATCATCATGGCAGGAAGCATGGCGGCGTGCAGGCAGGCATGGTGCTGGAGCAGGAGCTGAGAGTTCTGCATCTGGATCCACATGCAGTAGGAAGAGAAAGTCCTACTAGGCCTGACTAGGGCATCTGAGATCTCAAAGCCCACCACACAGTGACACACTTTCTTCAGCAATGCCACACCCACTCCAACAGCTCTATACCTTCCAAGTAGAGCCACTTCCTATGAGCCTATGGGGCCATTTTCATTCACACCACCACAGTAGATCAGATGATTGATTGACTGATATGGAAAAAGACTGAAAGGAAAGATTCTAGGGCGATGTATAGTCATGGAAAATGGCTAACTGTGGCTTCAGTCACTGAGATAGAAAAGCATGAAGGAAAAGGGAATTTGAACAAGGAAGCATACCATGAATTTAGTTTTAGGTGTGGTGAAAGTCACAGCAATAATGATCCTATTCCAAGTTGTTCATCATCCTAATACCCAAAACCTGTGAATCTTCCACCACCTTCATGAAAAAGATTCCTTATGGGTGTAATTAGATACAGAATTTTGAAAGAAAGAGATAACCTCGCTTGTCATGGAAGGTCTGACAGCTACAAACCACTTTATGAATGAAATAGAAAGCCAAGAGAGTGAAATCAGCCAAGAGAGTGAAATCAGCAGTGAGAAATGAGAACAATGAACCATTTTGGGCTCTAAAGATGGGGAAAGCCACAGGTCAAGAAATGTAGGTTCCCTGCAAGCAGGAGAGGCAAACGAGTGAATTCTACCCAGTGCTTCCAGCTCTGTTGCCCACTGAAGTAAATCTTGGTTGCACTGTTTACCCCCGGAGCTAAAAGACAATGTGCATGGCTTTAAACCAACAAGTCTGTAGGAACATTGTAACAGTAGTAACAAAACTAATGTAGACACACTTGAGTCTAAGGTTTGAGGGAGTCAATCACATAGCAACATGGACTGTTTAATGGCCTAGAATAGGATTGCGGCTTACAGAGTCTTTACTACATGGCATACACAATATCTACTGCATTTTAGCATCTAGGAAACAATGATGTGGTTTGTGATTGACACTCTATTGTCATGTTTGACAAGCAACAGACTAATGTATGTTGTGTGTGTTCTGTCTGTCCAACAGAGTGGACTGGATAAAGGTGACCTCCTGGAAATTTCACTTAAAAAAAGTACCCAGGGACCATTTGAGTGAAGTGCGTAGAATGTTATTGCCTGAACAATGTCTATGAACATGTTGTAGACAATCTAAACAGTCAGCATTAAGACTTCCAGAGTGGGCGTCCATGCAAATCTTGTTTCAGAAGATTTATCTTTACTTATATATTTTGTGTGTGTGTGTGTGTGTGTGTGTGTGTGTGTGTGTGTGTGTGTGTGTGTTGTGTGGATACCTGGGAAGGCTAGAAATGGACATCAGAACCAATGTCCTTGGAGTTACAGCTGGCTGTGAACTCCCTGATGTAGGTAAGTTCTAGGAATTGAACTTGGGTTCTCTGGGAGAGCAAAGTGTGCTGAACATATCTTCAGCCTCAACAGAGGAAAAAAAATTAAAAAATAATGCTGACTCATCAATAGATCTTAAAGCAAGAGACCATACTGTGTGGCGATAAACATGAACAGAGATGATTTTGAGAGAGAAAGGAAAAAAAAAAATCTCTTAGGGCTAAAAAGAGGACCCAGCAGTTAACAGTGGTAGAGGAACCCTGTTTGGGTTCCAGAACCTGTAACTTTAGATCAAGAGCCCCCATCACCTCTAGTCTCCTTAGGTGCTTAAATTCACATGAACGTACCTCCACACACACCCAGATGCACAAACATAATTTAAAAATAGTAAATATTAGTAAAGATTTGGAGTCTGAAAATTAATGACACTGTATTAGTCAACTTTGCATTACTGCAAAGGAACGTCTGAGGCAGCCAATGTGTAAAGAAGGGAGATTCGTTTAGAATAGTGACAGAGTGTGTATGGAGCACATGAACGACTGCAACATGAACCAGTAGCACAGAAGGCTGGGTAGAGCCAAACTCAGGTCCTACAACTCTTTAGAAAAGTACTGAGGCGTCTCACAGGAACTGTCCAGCAAATGATGCCCCAATAACCTAAAGGGCTCCTCTAGGCCTCACTTCCATAGGTTCCACCACCACCCACAGACTATGCCTTCCATTACAATTGGCTCTGAGGAAACACTCAACCCACAGCCAATCCATAGCAAATTCAATAATCAGTGTATTTTGGTTGTATTTCTTTCTTATATGTGCCCAACAGTCTAAAATTATTCTTTCAACATGAAATAAAAAGTTTAAGTAAAAAAAAATCACATCAGCCTAATTTGTACTGTTCTTACTTCCACCATTTAAACTGATTATGAATTTACAGTTGAATAAGCTTGATGGTCTTTGTAGATGTGGGGAGGGGAAAGTTTGAGTCTACAGAAAGATTCTAAAATGAACAGCCAGCCCAGAGGGAAAGATCTTTTTTTTTTTCTTTTTTTTTTTTTTTTTTTTGGGGCTGGGGACCGAACCCAGGACCTTGTGCTTCCTAGGCAAGCGCTCTACCACTGAGCCAAATCCCCAACCCCCAGAGGGAAAGATCTTAAAAAAACCATAGTGCCAAGCAATGTGACAATGTCTACCTAGAGTCATTCAAATATGTTTAAGCTCCTTTATCTCACTTAGGGAAATTTGTCTCAAAGAAGTTATCAATAAATAAAAATATTTCAGTTAATAGATATTACTTCTGTCATGAAGTGAGGCAGACATGGGTTAAGGTTGCACTCTGACCACAAGTCCCAGTCCTTTGTCACTGGCCAGCACAGCAGGCTCCATGCCAACTAGAAACACAGTCCATTCCTATCTAAAATACAGTAGTGGCTCTGGTCAGCCATCAACATTGGAGTTTGAAAGATTTATTTATTCCATGTGTGTGGGCACACAACATTGGAGTTTTAAACATCTCTTTTTCTCTCCAAAGGGGTGTGCAGAACATTCCAACTTCTCCATGTAATATCCTATTTCTACTTACCAAGAGGGAAAGGGTAACTGGGTCACTATCCAACACAATGCCCTATTATTGGGCAGTTTCTAGAAGAGGCACTCCCGTGCTTGTCTGATGAAGGGCAACACCTTTACAAACAAAGAGTTATCTGAAGCTACCTTCTAGGAAAGGCCGTGGGTACAGAGGGCACTTAGAATCTCATGGAACACTCCGGAACTACACAATCTGGAAATAGCATATTTTCTTTTATAAAAGGAACACACACACACACACACACACACACACACACACAGAGAGAGAGAGAGAGAGAGAGAGAGAGAAGAGAGAGAATATAAACATGCCCATATAACCAAATGTCTCATTTTTGTACATGGATTAGTACAATTTTATACATTGCTACCACGTATTATTAATAGTAGAATAAAATAAAGAATAAAAGATAAGATCAATATTGAACTGAATTACTACAGAAAACCTTATAGAAAATACCTTTATATATAAAATTTTAATAGTTGTGGAGGAAATGGGGCTTTAAATGTCTGTTTTATTTAGTTTGAAATTTTTGAGGCATGATAATGTGATTTTTATAACCATAATAGGTAAAATAAATGATTTGAACATTATTGTTAAGGAGAAAAAAGTTATCAATATAATTCACAAAAGATACAGAGAATCACAAATTACTAAATAGAAAACAGTGAATAGAAGTCATAGATAAATGTTCAATCAAGGGATTTGATCTAAATAAATGATGTTTGCAACAGAAATCACTGAAGCATAGTGACATCCTTCCCTCAGACTTTCTGCACCAGAAGTAAATTTGTTATACTAGTTCTCACAAAACATAAAGGGGGCATTCCGTGCAACTTTTTAATAACATCTTGACTCCTCCAATCAAAGAACTTTCACATATAATGTGTTTTACTCTACTCTAAAATTTGAGTATAATTATCACTCCCTTGGAAGGAACTGGCAAAGACTGACCAAAATCTAGCATTGTCATTACTATGTCTTCACTACCTGAGTACTGTGTCTCAGACAGCAAGCCTCCCTACTTCCGTATTCAAGATTATTATCTTTCCTAAGACATATTGCACAAAGCCTCTTGAAATATGGAATTTTAGTCATCAGGTGACTAGTTATAGATTGATGTTATACAATGACTTCTCAGGTATTTCAATTTTTATTTATCTTTATGCAAAATGTTCCTAGATATGATTTTGTCATTTGCATTTCTGAGTCATATTCTTGATTATATGTTATTATAAATTATGTTTATCATATTTTTTGTACCTACCTCCTTGTGTGTGTATGTGTTGGGGGGGCATGGGGGGTGTGGCCGCCTATTGCCTCTACCCATGCAGTTGAAGCAGAAGGAGTAATGTTAGGGCAACATGATCCCTTCCTTTCTAAAACACCATTAACTCTTCAGGAATGGACCCGTGACTTAACATGGGCCGTTCTGTCCCCTCTCTGGATATTTAAAATTGGAAGAAAGGGAGGAAGGGACAAAGAAAGGGTCTTGGAGGCAGGCAAACTAGTCTCTGTCCAAGCAGCCAGTTCTACAAAGTGAGTGCTCTGAGAGCTATCGAAGATCGTATTTCTGGCCTGTGAACTTGGAGACAGAGGCAGCAGCAAGAGAGAAGACGCAGACGCAGAGATGAGAGGAGTGGGTGGAGATCTAACAGCATCCAAGAGCACGAGTCTAATCCCAGCCTCAGTCCAGCTAGATCGATACCTTTTGATCCCATGAGATACCGCGCATCCTAAGAATAGTATTCCAAACAATTAATATGTTACAAGGCCAAAGATGAGGGGCAGGACAAGCTAGCCCGTACTTGGTCCTGGAGTCCCACTGTTACTGTGAATAGAATCCTCTGGTGATGAAACATGGCACTCTGAGAGGTGCCTGGGGGTGAGCAGGGCTTGCTGAAGCAGTGAGTAGACACTAGGGAGTTTCACAGCAACGGGGACAAAGTGTTCCAAGTGCAAACAGCCAGGGTTGCCACACAGGAACAAGTATTAGCACCGTCTGGACCTTTCCAAGAAGTGTTGTCTCCCTGAATGTAGTTTAAACAGTCCCTCTACAAACTGAAGGCAAGCCCTGAAGAATATGTCTTAGGCCACACTGTGTCCGACATTTTACTGGATGATTTCAATGGTAACCTCTCAAAGCATTGCTGGCTGAAACAAGCTTGGAAGTAATTTTGTCTGCATTCCCACCCCAATTCACCTTTTATCCTAATTGTTTATCACAGGGTGTGGGGGGATCTGCTTTCCACTTAGTGATAGGACATAGTAAGATACTTTTTATATTACAATTTAATGTTTGTTTATTGAAGGAACATTTTAAAAATATAAATGAAGGGGGAGATTTTAACATATGTATCCAATGAGTATAGATAATAATAGTAACAAGGTTAATGCCATTGTTTGTATGGGTCCTGACTTTATATGTTTGTATAATTTCTTAAGTTTCACAAAAAAAAATTGAACATGGGAACCATCTTTTATTTAATTTAATGTGCATGGTGTTTTGCCTACATGCATGTATGTGCACCATGTGTGTTCAGGACAAATGGAGGCCTTGTCTCCCACACAGCTTGAATTACATCCCGTTGTAAGCTAAGATGTGAGTGCTAGGAACCAAACCTGTGTCCTACAGCAAAGCCGCTAGTGCCCTTAACCATTGGGCCACCTCTTTAAAGGACCATCTCTTACAATAGTATTTTGCGGTCCTCTTTTCACAAGTGCAGGTCGTTTTACAATGTGTTTCATTTTCTGGGTGTTGAGACACGCATAAAAGTAGGAAGACTCGTAGGGTACACGGAGTGTGAGGTCCGTGTGACACTTGTTCCTGCCTGCAGCGTAGGTCTCATGAGATCAAAGTTAAGCTTGTTTTCAAGGCAGAATTATTCATGTCACCACCTCTCCTGTGGAAGCTGCGTGTGGTGGGTGAAGGATGAATTTACGCATTCAGCTGCAAATGCTGGGATGTCAACCAAGCCCATTCTTTAATCTCCATTATGAACTTCTGAGTTGTAAAAGGGAAGAGGATAAATGAGTTACAGAGCTTCATCTATCACTTAGCTTCCCCATTCTTATCCGCTGTGGGAATGAAGTCTTCTTGAGTAAGAAAAGCGGCTGGTACTTGATCACTCCAACGTGGATGCTGAGTGTTGTTTAGTGCAAGCTGTCAGGATATGAGGAGGTGACAGATCAAATGAAATAGTGACCTCCGGGGTCACCGCATCAGTACGGAGAGGACATGAGAGGACACAGAGGACGGCTCAGGTCTCCTGGAAAGGGAAGGCAGAAGCTAGACTTCTTGAGAGTATGCAGATGAGTGATGGTGGCAAGCCTCCTGAAAGCCCAGCTTAAGAAAGCTTAGTGTCACACTGGCCTCGTGACTGCAATGTTCAAATATGGAGTAAGGGTCTCTGAAGGCCATAGTCCTCGTCCTCTGCTGGTAGAGTTGCTGAACTCTGGAAACCCAGTAGAAAAAGAGATTGGCAAAGAAGGACAGGCCCAACAGCTCAGCAAGCCAAGACCGAAGGTCAAACAAGAAAGTCTGAGATTGAAAGTCCCACTCGTTTGCAAAGAGGAAGATTGAAATAGGGGATTGTCTTTCCTATTTATACATTAGAAAGCATCTAAATGTCTATGGGGATGGAAATACTTACGTGTGAGGACATGAGGTCGGATACTATACAGCCATCAACTCTCTCTACAGCCATCAACTCTCTCACATTTAAAAACCAAGATTTAAGGACCAACACAGGGAATGTTTAAATGATTTTGCAAGGAGAGAAAGAGGCAACCAAAATTTTTACTTGTATGAGAAAGACGGAGTGTGAGAGGGAGAGTGAAGGAGAGGGAGAGAGGAGAGAAGGGAGAGAAAAGAGACTTTTTATTGTTTTTACTTAAACTACAAAAGACACACATGAATTCTCTCTTTTTAAATTAGATGTATCCATCTTATTTTTGTGGGCGTTTTGCCTGCACGTAGGTGTATCTGTGCACCACATGCGAGCTTGGTGCCTGTGGAGGTCATTAAGTCCCTCGGGACTGGAGTTACAAATGGTTGTGAGCCATGGAGGCACTGGGAATGAAACCCAAGTCTTCTGCAGGAAGAACAGGTGCTCTTAACCACTGCACCACCTCTCTAGCCCCGTGATTCTTTATTTTAAATAATGCAATTGATAATTTCAGTCTTTCATCAAGTGTTATTGAGCATCAAACCTGTACTGTACTTTTTATTCTTAGTGGTTCAGGGATCAGAGGAGATAACGGCTTCTAAAGAAGTGATACCAGGGCAATACACGAGGGCTAACTCCTATCCTGCAGAGCTCCTCAGTCCTAGGCATACTCAGCAAGCTGAGGAGTTATGGTACTCGATGCTACACACATCACTTCAGGGTCCCTTCTGCTTCTGAGAACCTGTTGGTCCCTAAAATTCATAGGTCAAGAGACAGATAAGTCCCTGCTTTCTGCCATATACCATTGAGCAACTCGATTTGCTTCCTACTGACCTGCTTAAAATATGGAAAAAATAACATTGACTTTGACCTACGTAAACGTGACAGATGAGATTTAGATCATAGTCCTAGACCGGTGAACAGACATTAATTGTAAGTTTCCATTTATATCTAGTGTGATACTCAGAGCTATGGCACCATCTACATAGCCTCAGACACCTTGGTGAAGGTCTTAGACTCAATCAGGATTGCATATACTCAGTTTTGTTTGCTTGCTTGCTTTTGTGTTTTGAGATGGGTCTCATTATGTAGGCTTGGCTGGTCTGAAACTTGCTATGTAGACCAGACTGACCTTGAACTCATCTGTTTCGGTAAAAATAAAAAAGGCATGCATCATCACTGGTCCCATGCGGTACACACTTTCTCCTGGGCTGACCCTGGCGGTCCAAGAGCCATTCACTCAGCTCCGTGGTAAGTTGTTATCACACCACACATACACAGAACTCAATGAAGTCGCCACATGAAAGAACACACCACACGATAGCCTCTGATCCAATTGATAAGATATAATTTGCCCATCTAGACAGCACAAAATCCTGTACACACCCATCCCTTAAAAATAGTCATAACAACCTGTATCTATGCGCAGAGAAGAATTTTAATACCTGTAGCCACGTCCTCCCAGTTCCTCCTCCTGGCTCCGTCTCCCTCTCCTGCTTCTCCCTCCCTTCTAAAACCTCTGTTCCCACCTCCCTTCCTTCCCATCCAATGACAGGCCTCATTTTATCTTGTCTGCCTTCACCTGCCTAATGACAGCAACCTACAGAGATCTGCTCACCTCTGCCTCCCAAGTACTGGGATTAAAGAAACAGTTTATACTACGCATAGGTTCACAGTACAATTACGTTACACTTTCTTCCGATCAGTGGCTTACAGACTTTTTCTGGTCTTAAATATTCTATAAGTTATTTAAGAACAATATATATACTGTATAAATATATTAAGTGTATATAATTTATTCTTAACCATTGAGCCATCTCTTCAGCCCACTTAATTTATTCTTTAACAATTTCTTTCTTTCTTTCTTTCTTTCTTTCTTTCTTTCTTTCTTTCTTTTCTTTTCTTTTTTTCTTTTTCTTTTCTTAGCTGTCTTCAGACACAGCAGAAGAGGGCACCAGATCTCATTACAGATGGTTGTGAGCCACCATGTGGTTGCTGGGAATTGAACTCAGGACCTGTGGAAGAGCAGACAGTGCTCTTAACCGCTGAACCATCTCTCTAGCCCCTAACAATTATACATTCTAATTGCCCTCGGAGCATGATGGGATTGCCTATACAACTAAAGACAGTGGCTCCACTTCCAGCCTCTATCAATAACCCCTCATGCCCATGATCAACTCTATCCATGACTAACTGTGGAGATGACCAGTCTTGTACAGGCCCAGTGCAGACAACTTCATTTGCTGTGAGATATGATGACAATGTCCGAGTCAAGATCAGAAGACCGCTTTTCACGTCCTTCCTCCTCATCACGGCCTCTTTCATTCCCTGTGCTCCCCATGCCATGATGGTCTCTGAGCTGCAGAGGAAGTGACTTTGGATGTGCGCTTTAGGGCCCGAGCACACAGCAGTCATTTATTCTCGGAACTGGGAACAGCCATGAGTGTCTGCATTCACCTCTGTTTCATGTGATAAGGAGAGAAAGCTTTGAGGCAGATTCTCGCTGTGTAGCCGGAAGTCTCTGAATCCCTTCAGCTTTTAGCCTACTGAGTAGCTGGGACTATAAACCTGCACCTGGTTAAGTACCATCTGTACACTTGATCTTGGTCAAAAGACGGAAGACTGATCAAAGATCGTCTTCGAGAATGATTTTTTTTATATTTGCAATTTTTTTATATTTGCAATTTTTTAATTAACAGAAAAAAATTATTGGTTACAGAATGATATATCACTTATTCATAGTAACTAGAACGAGTACTTTTGGTTTTTTACAGGCATGATAACAAATGTTAGTATGGAGCCTTCACACATTATTGGTGAGAATGTAAAATGGTGTTATCACTCTAGAAAATAGTTTGATATTCCCCCAAATGTTAAGTATGGTTGCCATATGACCTAGCAATTCTAATCCTACATATATACCCCAAAGAAAGGAAGACTTATATTCATACAAAAGCTTGTGCTCAAATATTCATAACAGCATTATTCATAAAGTCAAGTCCGAGAGATGATCCAGATACCTAATTGCTAGTAAATGCATGAAGAATATAGATTTATATGATGAAATAGTAAACAATTAAAAATGAAGTAATGACTTATTCTGCAATATCGATGAAGGGTAAGAACATTTCTAGTGAAAGAAGCCAATCACAAAGGAGCACACGTCGTGCGATTCTGTTCTTCAGATGTGTTTGGAATAGGCACAGCTATTGAAACAGAGTAGCCTAGTAATTGGCTAAGACTGAGAGGGATGAGGACAGGGCATACTGCCACTGAGTACAGGGTGTCTTCATGGGGTGACAAAATGCTCTAAAATTACTTGGTAATGATTGCACAACTTGGAGCATCCATGCTGAGTCTCTTATTCGTTGAGTCCTTTAAACCGTTGAGTCATACATGGTCTCAATATTGTTTTAGTGAGGCTGTTGTTAAAACAAGGAAGGAAATCAGACTTTCATGAGTGATTTCCTCTTCCCGAATTTCTGTGGCTGCTTCGGAGGCTGTTGTGCTATTTCCTAGATGTAGCATCTTAGCCAACACACCACTACAGAAATAGGACGTGGTCCTCTGTGGCCAAGTTCAGCTGGGAGTCAGTTTTCCAACAAAGCCAGAAGACAAAATGATGCAAAGATGAAACTCTAACCCTGTCAGAAGTACCAAATGTGAAACATCAGGACTAGGCCTCAGCAGCTGTCCAGATGTTGGTTTCTTTGTTTGCTGGTTTGTCTGGCTATGACAGGTCCTTACTACATACCTCAGTCAGACCTCAGAGTTCTCCTACCTCCTCACCTTGAATGCTAAGATTATATTTCTGAACCACTCTGCCTGGTTAAATCTTTGGTTTTAGTTAGGCCAAAGCATGATAAGAGTGCAGATCAACAGGAATAAATGTGCTCCTTTATCTTTGGTCATATAGATAGAACATGAAATGTTTGGTTATTCCAAACCAATGGCAGAATTCTCTGGAACGTGCAGGAAAGCATGTGGGTTTCTATAAAAAGTTCTGGGACTTTCTGTGAAGGCAGGGCTGCCAGTATTTGCCTTAGTCTACAATCCGACTTCCATGTCCACCTGAAGGAAGCTCCTGGGAGCTAGGGAGTTGGAAGATAGCTTTCTGATTGAACTCTATGTCTCACACCACCTTCTAAATACACACATGGTTTCTAATATAGTGTTTATTCCACAGTAAAACAAAGGCAGTTGTGAGTACCTTAGTCAATAGATGGCAATGTTCCGGCCCCTGTGGATTCAACATATACAAACTTCTAGGAGAAATGTAGCCAGTGAAAGAAAGATGACCAAAGGAATCAAAGTAGCCAGAAGATACCAGTGGCAAGTGCCAAATTTCTAAATTCTGGCACATTTAAAAAGATACAGGGGAGACCCAAACTACAGGACAGCAAAATATTTGTCATGGACTTGTTTTCAAGAAGTCCACAGTTTACTTGAACCAAAGTTTTCATATATCAAAATGGGAAAGAAAACTTCAAAAATAAATGTGTGTGTGTGTACAAATATATAAGCAGAATGATTATAATAATTATAAAATATGTTCATAGCTTTTTATAGGCTATATTAATTCTAAATAGTGATGGGTTTCAGAGGTAATTTCAACTATACATATATTTTATTTCATATTTATCTCACATCACCCACTCTTCTCTTCTCCTTCCCTCCTCCCACCGTTCTCCTTTGTACCCCATGTCCCTTCCATCATCATGTCAGATGTGAAATAGTTGTATGTTTCTATACACAATCCAGGATCTACATTTGAAAAAACAAAACCCTGATGTTAACATGATGTGTTAACTTAAACAGCTTCAGCATGGCCCCAGGGGTGGTATAGCTGGGTCATACAGTATTTCTGTTTTCTTACAGAACCTCCATAAAACAGATTCAGGGATGGAAAACACATGCTTATCTCAGTAGGCACAGGAAAGGTATTGACAAAGTCCAACACTCCTTAACGATAACAGCCCCAGAGCTGAGACTAAAGGAATGAACTGAACACCACAAAGGCTCTGTATGCCAAACCTTAGCCTGCATTGGACTAGATGTGTGGGGAGGGGGGACCCAAAGCATTTTCACCAAAATCAGGACTGACAGGAGGGTCCCCACTCTCTCATGGTCCTTCAAGACCTCAATAATGCATACACGCACACAAAAGAGGGAGAAATAAAAGGGCTACAAATAGGAAGGGGAAAAGTTAAATGAACTCTGTCTGCAGATAATACAAGCCTGTGCATAAGAGAGTCTGAAAATTCTACCAGAAAACTCTTAGAGCTGATAAACACAGGAGCATAGCAAGGCACAAAATCAGCTCCCAAAACATCAGTGGCTTCCCTGTGTACCAAGAATTACTGTGCTGAGAATGAAATTGGGAAAACAGTCTCACTCATACTGGATCCCTAACCACATTCTAATTCTAGGATCTATGAATGTCTGAAGGACATGGCAGGGAGGAATTAAAAGCTCACATATAAATAAGATTACCAGTTCTCTGTTCACCACCACAACAAATATTCTAGATTATTCTGTGGTTCCAAGGCAAGCATAAGGGTCCTTAAATGTAGAAGAGGGAGACAGAAGAGAGTTCCAGACAAGATCTATGACCATGGAAGCAGGGTGAGCAAGGGGTACAGCGGTAGAAGAGGAGAAACATGGGCCACGGGATGCAGGTAGCCTCTGGAGCTGGGAAGAGCAGAGAAAGGGAAATAGAGCCCAAAGCCTACCCACATCCTGATTCAGTTCCTTGGGCTTCTAACTTCTTACAGAACTTTAAGATAATGCATGTGTGGTCTTTTAAGCTACAGTTTGTAGCAAATTTCTTTTAACAGTGATAGAAAATAATATGACATACTGCAACTCTAAATCGGCAGTTAGAGAGGAAGTAATGTAGACCAAAGGTACTTGGGGAAATTGCTTGGAGTGAGTAGCACTTGAGGCCAGTATTTTCACATAGACATTGAAAGGCAAATGCAGTATGTGTCAAATCTGTAAAAGCATAGGAGAGCATTAATCTATTGACTAAAGCCCTAATTGCCAGAACTAGCAAGTACCTTTCTGAAGTGGAAACTTCTGATTTCTTTGGAAAGTCAGTTGTGTCAGATGGTGTTTTGCTGGGGCAGACGTGTAAAGGAGTGTTTCACTGAAGAAGACACAGACGAGAGGACGTTTTACTAAAGCAAACACATGAAAGGAAACGTGATGTTAAGAAGGACTCAACAGAGGGTGGACAACACTGGGTGGTATTCGTATGATCTGCCATTCCTTAACGGTCATCATATATCATGACTCCATAGAAACACGCCAAAAACTTCTGTGGAGTTCTGAAGATTCTTGCTGCTTCTGTGGGCTTGGGCCAACTGGCAGTGATGTCAGCTGGTACAGACTCATGTAGAGTTTTTCTAAGACAGACTCATATGGTCTGTTTGGGGTAAAAGTCGGATGCTCCTCAGATAACCTGTCCTCCAGGCCGGAACTCCTACTCCTTGTCTGAAGACTTTGAGTCTGACCATTTGAGTCCATATAATAGAGTGGTTTCTGTTCTAACTTCTGAAAACTCAGAAAATAATGAAGTTGGCTTAAGTGTTCCTTTGCCTCTTTGCTATAATGTAACTGTGTTTCTGGTCTGAAAATAGCAACAGGGAAAGGACCCCACCTGCCCCACAGGTCTAAGCAGGCCAGAGCAGGAATGAGTCACATGGTTGTTCTCTGGCTACACAGGTGTGTGAGGACGAATCACAACAATTTAATCAAATGTAATTAGATTCTCCTTTTCCCCTCTTCCTTTCTCTCCTCTGAGCCTCCAACCAGCATCCATCTCCTCACATTTGCTGAAGTGATTTGGTACAATTTGCCAAAGCTTCCTAGTTGCAGCCTCCTCAAGAAATCCAGCCCCATGTGGAGCACTCGGGATGAACATGTGGGGAAGGAAGCTGACCCAGGAAACTAGTCTGTCAAGCACATCTTGGCAATTGAGGCCAGAGAACAGATGTGGAGTCCCCTGGGCTGATGCGATTGTCTGCCAAAAGCTTGTGAGGCCACACAGCACTTTACAACGGATGGTTAGGAAGCAGAGGGATACGTACATCCTGGTCTGGGCATTAACAAAACTCAGAAGAAGAAAGCTTAAGACACCAACCCGCCCGTCCACTTGCTGTGCTGACACAAAGCCATCGGAGTAGCTAGGAAATCAGCTGTCACTCATCCCGTGTGTGTGCACCTGCCATTCTTCCTCTTAGGGAACGATAGAGCATAAACTAGAAACATCTTAGGCCCCTAGCAGTTCTCCAAAGCAAATACAGAACACTGTTGGCACGCCCAGGGCCACTAAATAAAGACACTTTGACCTCACGTAACATCAGGTAAGGCAAGTCTGCCTCTTCTCATGGATGATGTCTTGGGACTTTTTTCAGTTTGGGGGAATAGAAGGCTTCCTGACCGACATAAAGAATTGTCAGCCTTTCGGGGGGTAGGGGGTGTAGACCTTACTAACAGCAAAGGTAAATCTCAGAGCTAATTCAGTAGACATTCGAGTGGACTATTGAAAGGCCAGTGGGGGTAAGAGGAGAACAGATGGTTCTAACACGAATGGTTTTTTTCTGCTAGAGTGCAAGAAAGCGCAAGAAGCAGGCATCCTGCCATGCTGTGCCATTGCTTGGGAGTTCGGCTGCCATTCAAAGAACATTGGCCTTTTATCCCTGCCTCGCCCCTTGTTCTCCTCAGTGTTTATTCCTATTATTGCCCACTAATCTAGGGGTGGTTGTGTGCATGAGGCCTTCCCTAAGGCTTGGTTTACTTGTATTATCCTCCACGCAGTAATTTATGATTCCAATTTCCATAGCATTGGTGCACGGGCACAGCCTCTGTGGGCTCTACCATTTTGAGGAAAGCACTGTGCTTAAGTGGCTCCATCACATTTGTTCGGAACATTATGGGAAGAACTGCTGAGATCTCTGTAGGACGCTCTTGGTGAAACGCTACAGAAGGTTACTCTTGCTTTCCAATAGACGTTTGTTGTATGGAGCCTCAAAGTTTCAGAGACATGAGTGGAATCGATCCAAAGCCCGAGCTCTCTCTTTAGCTTCTGTGTCTAAGTTGCCCCTAAGGAGTTTAAGCGTGCGTGCTGCCTTTCGAGTGGACCTGAGTTTGGGAGACTCTTAACTATTTCACAACAGGCTGTATTCCCAGCTCTGAGCCTCTGCAGGCTTCCATGGGCATTTACACATACACAGTACCCCCACTCCCTACAGGTATGATTAACTCTCTAAAAGAAGCTTAAGAAACCACAGTTCCTAGGCACTTCCATATTTCCGTATAACTTGCCACTACAGACGCATGAAGGGAAGAAATCTTTGTCTCTGAGGTGAGGGGAAATGCAGAGACACCACTTGGCCTCCCTGCTGCCACGGAGCAAACTCTTCAGCTTGCTCTGCAACCTTCCCTTCCCGGTGTCTCATTCGAATCAGACCATGCCTTGTTGTGGTTTGCCCTGGAGTTATCTGTATCTTGATGCTAATTTCACTGCCCCAAGGACTGCTGGTACTCAGGACTCAGGTGACTTCACCAGAACCTTTTCCCCAGGAAGGTTGGGTGGGAGAGAAGTTTGAAGGAAGAGAAGGAAGAAACAGGAGGGAGAGGGAGAGAAGCCGTGGCAGGACAATATGGCGGGTGATGTTAAGATCCCACGCTGTACCTTTACAGGTTATTATGAATGTTTTTAAGGGATGGATGTGTATTGGGTTTTGTATGTTTAGGTGGGCAATTATATCTTATCAATTGGGCCAAAGGTTATTGTGTTGTGTGTTCTTTATGTGACAGTTTGAGTGTAGGAAATTATGCGGGGCTGGAGACACTGGGCGCCTTGGAGATGGGATGTGGATGGGATATCCAGCAGATATCTTGGGGCACTGAGGTGCCCGATCTAGAGCAAATAAAAGACAGTTTTTTTTTTATTTTTTATATTTTACAACAACAATGCCTGACCATTCTCCAGGCATGCCCACCGTAGTGAGGACCCTAGAGCATCAAGCAGCCCAGCCAATTCACTGCTTGGAGCCACTCCTCCCAAACCTGAGTGCTTTCATCCACATCCATCCAACCATTTGTTCATCCAGTCTCTTTACCATTTCATTGATCTGTGCTTGTCAGACCCTCTGCTGGATGCTGAGATAGAAACAAATGGATTCCACCCCCAGGACACTGGGAAACGTAATTCTGATTAAATGAAGACAGTAGAAAGAGATTATTGCTAATTTTCAGGAGAACAATGGTATTTTGGCTGAGTAAGAAAATGTCCTCCCCCACCCCAGAACATTTAAGGGTGCGTGGTATGGTGTCTATACCTCCAGTTAAATTAATTAGGTGAAATTTATGAGAAGACACAGGGCAAAATGATAGCCTGCCAGGTGTGTATGTGTGTGTTTATGATATGGTTTGAATATGAAATGTGCCCTTGTAGGCTCCTACATTTAAATATTTGGTTCCCACTCCAGTTGGTGACAGTGTTTGGAGGAGTGGGTGGAACTTTGGGGGTGTAGCTGGCCTAGGCAGGTCTCTGAGGCCTTTGAGGATTGTGCCCACTCCTGTTTCTAGCTTGCATTGTCTGCCTCCCGATCCGCCAGATGTTGGCAGCTGCCACCTCATGTTCCTGCCACTATGGGTGGAGCTGCCCCAGCCACCATACCTTCCTCATCTGATGAACTTTATCCTCTGAACCATAATCCAAAACAAACACTTCCTCCTTTGAGCTGTTTCGGCTAGTATCTGGTCCCACCGTCTAAAGCAGTGGTTCTCAACTTTCCTAATGCTGCGGCCCTTTAATACAGTTCTTTGTGTGGTAACCCCCCAAGCACAAAATTACTTTCAATGCTACTTCATAACTGTAATTTTGCTACTGTTATAAAATCAGAAGGCAAACATCTATGTTTTCCTATGGTCTTAGGCAACCCCTGTGAAAGGGTCTATGGACCCCCAAAGGGGTTGTGACCCACAGGTTGAGAACTGCTGGTCTAAAGTAACTAACAGAATTCAGGAGCTAATAGGCTGCTGGCTTTACTTTCCCGTTGGGATATCATGGAGGGAGACTAAGGCAGGAAAATTGCAAGTTCAAGGCATTTCATGGAGTAAATTCAAGGTAGGCCTCGGGTAACTTAGCGAGACCCTGCTTCACTATAAAAAGAGGCCTGGAGATACAGTCAGCAACAGAGTTGTTCCTAGCATGATTTAATCCTCAGTTCTAGGGATCAAATACTTCAAAACATTTTGAGTTAAAAGTAAGCAAACAAACAATTGTCTTCAAGATAGCCCTGATATTGCCCTGGGGTCAGGGGTGTGGATTTAAGCCTGGAACAAGTCATTTCCCCAAAAGCAAAGGATACAAAAGGACACAAAAGGATACAAATAGAAACTTATGCATATTCCTCTTAAGTTTCTTTCCTGTGCTTCTCACATCAGCCTGTGGCCTGTTTATACAAACGCAGTTCTTAAAACCCTGAAGCTGCAGTCAGTGAAAAAAGTTGTTTCTTTTCCTGCAAGAGACTAATAGACGGGGGAGACCTACTCCAATCCAATGACCTCTGTAGACAGAGTGCTTGGGGTTGGTCTGGTGTTCAGGACTGCAAAGAACATACTTGTAACAGTTTTCTAAAGTAGTGGCAGCATCAGTTTAGCCCCCTACGTTGCCTCCAATTGTACAGCTTGGGAAAGGATGCTGGTTTCTACTCTCCGGGTTCCTGCTGCTCCATGTTGCTCAATGATTGTTTCAGAAATAGAGAACCAGGCACTCCCAGTGGATGAGGTTTGAATGAAACAGAACAGTAGCTTAGCATGAAATCCCTAGGAAGTGCCAAAGATGAAGTCATGGTCCTACGACCACAGTCAGCCTGCCAGAGAGCCCCAGGCCTGAGAGCCCCAAGAAGGGAGTTGCAAGATAAAACACAGGGTGCCCAGTTAAACATGAAATTCAGAGATAATCGATCAGTATTTAGTATATATGTGTCCCGTGCAAACTTGAGGGTGTTCTGACATTTAAAAAGTGGGTTATTTTCTGAAATACAAGTTAAGTTAGGCTTCCAGTACCCCTCCTCCTTTCTTTTTTGAAATCTGACAGACTTACACAGGCATACATGAAGTTCAAATGTAAGGGCAGGGGAGGTAAACGGCAATGGCAGGAAAGGAGACCCTGGAGGTACTGTAGCACCGATTCACAGATTGTCTCAGACCCAGGAGCCTGGGCTAAGGAATCCCATCAGTCCCTTTGGGACACGCAGGCAAGGCTGAGCATGAATGACTGGTTCTATTGCTATCATAAATACCATGACCAAAGGCACCTTGGGGAAGAAAGGGTTTATTTTATCTTACAGCCTACAGTCTAATACGACAGGGCAGGAACTCAAGGTCAGAACCTAGAAGCAGGAACCGAATCAGAGACAGTGGAGGAGTACTGCTTGCTGTCTTGCTTCTCCTGGCTTGCTCAGTTGGCTTTCTTGTAGCCCCCCAGGACTGCCTGTGCACAGGTTGAATGCCCTCCCACATCCATCATTAATCAAGAAAACATTCCACAGATTTGCCTACAAGGCAAACCGATGGAGGCTTTTTCTCAGCCAAGGTTCCTAGGAGACCCCAGATTGTGTAAGGTGACAAAAACCCTAACCATCACAATGACCAAAAGAGAGAGAGCATGTGTTTATTATTTATGTCAGGTCCTTAAAGGAGGAGACCTCCCTTACCATTTTTTTCCCCCAAAACACTAGCAACTTCTGACTAATTTAATAAGCAATTGGCAGCAGCTCCCGAGTGATCAAAAGTGGGATAAGAAGTCCCCCATTGCCCTCCAACAGGTAGTATCGTAGCAAAGACTGTCTAGACTCCAGAGCTGTGCTAACCGTAGAGTGCAGACTACAAGGCTTCCGAATCCAGACCAACAATAGATTTTTTTTTCCTAACCAATTACTTGAGCTTTCTGTCGCTCCATTTCTTCTAGGATGAGATCTCCATCTAACCCCATGAGGGTACAGGAAACAGTATGAGAAAATATCATAAAGTAGAGTCTACAGAATTGTGGTTAGAAGACTGGTGTCGGGGTTGGGGACAGAATTGTGGTTAGAAGACTGGTGTCTATGCAGCAGAACAGGGAAGGAGAGACGAGCCCAGATCACAGGGCCTTGGATACCAGACTGAAGAGAGTGGCTGTGTCCTGCAGGCACCAGAGGATCACAGTGTTTGAACCCTGGAAAGCCCCTGCTGTGTCTGTAACAGCAGAGTCATATGGTAAATAACTACCGTGTTCATAGCTGCTACTAGACATCATGAGCCAACACTAGCCAGTAGTCTAGAGAAAAAAGATGTCAAAGGACCGTGTAAGGTATGAAGGAAAAAAAATCCATGAAGTTTTAAGAACTCATTGGGAACCTGGAAGTGAGTCCTGAAGAAGTGACAGGTGTGGGGAGGTCCAGGCAGTGGAGGTGGAAGGATGGCAGGAGCCTGCGGCTGTACCTCGGGAGTATTAGGCAGGTTAAATCGCCCAGCACCTGGGCTCCATTGAACAACTGAACACTGAAGTATGCAGAATGACATCTACTGCCTAAAGAAATCAGAGACTCTCTGAGAAGAGAGGGAGAAGAAGAAGAGAGAGGAAAGGAGAGGAGAGGAGAGGGAGGGGAGGAGGGAGGGGAGGGGGAGGGAGAGAGAGAGAGAGAGAGAGAGAGAGAGAGAGAGAGAGAGAGAGAGAGAATGCAAGAGCACCAGATCATACAGAGCAGGCTAAAGATCTGAGTGTTGCTGAGTAAGAACCACAGAAATGAAGAAGAGGGTACGGGTGTCACAAACAAGCCCACAGTAACACTCGTCTTAAGTGTGAGCTCAGCTTGCCGATTTGCTTCTAACAGGCAGGTGGGAATTATGTGATGTTGCATGACTCCCAAGATTAGGTTACAAAAGGACTGCGGCTCCCATCTTGAGCACCTGTTTCTCCCTGCCTCCACCCATCTTTCCCCTCTCTCCAGTAAGCTATGGTGTGAGCAGTCCCATGGGGTGGACCCCAGGGCAGGACATGGAGGCTTCTGGCCAAGGAACTGAGACAACAGCTGTGGATGAGTGGAAGTGGCAGTGATCTTAGACTGGGTCTGGCCAAGCTTTGAGGTGACTGCAACCCTGGGTAGCTGCTTTCCTCCAACCCCACAAGAGCCCAGCTACACCACACCCAGATTCCTAATCTTCAGAAACTGTATAAAATAATAAACACGTTGCTCAAAGCTGCTGGGCCTTTGCATAATCAACACACAAAGGGCATAGGAAGTCCACAGGGAGAATTTGTAGGATGTCATTATCCAGGCTACTAAGGCTTGGCCTGACTCAGTTCGATTCCATAGAATAGACAGATAGGAGGGAGAAATTAAAAGAGAAAGCATCTTCCATTTTGAACTCAATAAATTTGAAGTGCTGGTAGCATTTCAGATATAGTGCCCTGAGGGATGTGGAGATGTGGAGGAGTATTGAAGGGATGAGAACATTGCAGGAGAGCATTACCATACAGGGCAAACATCAAATAAAGGTAAAAGGCAAACCGACATCATATACACGATAGCCCCACAAAAGAAAGAAAAAAAAAAACAAGAAAGAATAACTCAGAGAAAAGGGTAAAGACTCTAAAGAAAATTTGGTATCAGCTTGCTTTCATTGTGGCTATAATAAAATGTCTGAGACCAGATAATGTTATAAAGAAAAAGTTTATTTGTAAAATAAATTTGGGGAGCTTCTTTATTGCCCCTTTTATCTCCAAAGTAAATGACATGGAGACCTTGGTTTTTTTTTGTTTTTGTTTTTGTTTTTTGTTTTTTTTTTTTAGACCAAGTCTTGATTTTTATTACTTAAAAAAGTTGCCCATTTATTTTGCTTTCTGACTCTGTGCTTGTGCCTTCAACACTTTCACAATGATTTTCTGCTCCTCAATAAGGAAAGCCCGCTTGATCCTGTCACGGACACACTTGGCACACATGGAGCCACCATAGGCCCTGCTGACGTGCTTCTTTGTCTTGGACAATCTCATAAGGACTTTGGGTCTCACAGCACGAACCCCTCGCAGTCTGCCTGGGCACACGCCACAAGCAGATTTAGGTGCTTTCCCGACCTTCTTGGTGTAAAGGTAAACAATCCTGTTGCCAGGGGTTCGAGACAGCCTAGTTTTGTTAGAGGCTGTATTGTAGGAAAGCCTACGACGGTATGTCAAACGCTGGACCATCCTGAGTGCCTCTAAGCACCGTCCCCGGAAGAGCGAGACCTTGTTTTTATCACAAACTTTAAGCCCTGTAGTTGGGCAGATACTCAGCTATTCTGACCTGTCTATGACTGTCTACTTCTCAGTCACATACCCCATTACTGCCCTGCTCCTGCTCCATCAGTGTCTTCTTGGTGACTTCCCTGCCAACATGCTCATGGCAAATCTTTCTCTATTTTCCTCTCGGGCACCAGAAGTCCCAACATATCCTCTCCTGCCCAGCTCTTTGTTAACCAGTCAGAGGTGATGGAAGACGATCTTTATACTGCACCGAAACAGAAAATGCTTGACAATGCCTACGTCTGGACTGCAGCCAGATCCAAGGGCACAGTAATTAGCATCTGAATACACAGTACACAAAACCATCCCCCAATATTTATTTAGCTCCTAGTATTAGAGACCAAAAGTCCAAATAGCAAATCAAAAAACTTCAGGGCAAAAAGCAAGCTCTTGGACTGTAGTGACCTCCACAAAGCACTGACCACATAGGCTGTGGCAACCCCACAAAATAAGGACCTACACGCAAAGCTGTCCTAGCCGTCTGTGTGTTTTTTACTTTGAGCTCAAGCTACCAGGGAAGAGAATCATGACCATCATGGACCAACTGTTCTTTGGACAATGGGGATGCTTCAAGTTGTAAAAGAAACTTTTATCATGGGGTAAAAGTACTCAGGAGGCTGGGGAAGCGGGGCTTTCCAGGGCTACTTCAGGAACCTTCTTCAGAACAGAACAGTGATTTCCCAGCAGCTTCCCACTGCAGAGGTCTCTGTGGTAGCCTCCTTTCTCCCCGTTCATCCCTCGCTAACGGGTAACATGGTAACCTTCTTTCCCAGCCCCTGCCGAAGTCATCACCTTGCCTTTCTCCATTTCTGGGTCCCCATCCTTCTCTACCTCAAGTTCAGATTCCTCAAGGAGAGGGCTTTCATTGGTCCAGTCACTTTCCAATACAGCTCCAGGCTACCTGTGGAGAAAAGCAGCCAGCCTTCAGTCAGCTGTTGATTCGTGGTCTAACCAGAGGTGACAAAGAGGAATATGTTGTGTGTGCTCAGAGACTGAGCAATTTAGCCCAAAGAATTCCCCGTGGCTCCATTTTGCCCAAAGGGAGCAGGCATGCTTAGAGATTACTTTGAGTTTTAGTGACTTTTCTAGTAGAAATCCCACAGAGAGCTACTGGGAGAAATGGTTCAAAGCATCCTCTGCTGTGCATGGATTCCCCCCCCCCCCAGAGTTTTTCGTCTTCATATTTCAACTTAGCAGCAACCACACCTCACAGTAGCACTTGCTGGGTGCAGAGGATTAAACACCCAAGTTAAGCAGAAAATGCAGGCACACGGAAGCATTCATTAATGGAAAAATCCAGACGTTGTTTCTCTGACCTCTGCCTAACCCCAGCCAGTTAGTTCCTCCTCTTTGGTCATCATTCACCAGCACCGCCTACTTATCGGGTAGTTTTCTGGTCTGATAAGTTTCTAAAGATGGCTGAGACAGGACTGACCCCCAAGAGAGGAGCCAAGATGGTGTTTTCTCTTCCTCTGGGCTAGTCTGACCTTTCCCCTCCTTCCCCTTCATTTTGGGCAGGGTTTGTTGGCACACCTTCCTTGTCTGTGTTTCTTTTCTATGTTGTCAAGAATTCCTAGAAATTCTTATCAACTATGGCTGTACAAATGTAGGAAGTGGATATGGCTGGAAGGTTGGTAGAGTTTAGAAGAAGGCGGAGGGAATTGGGAGTGGGGAGGCATAATGGGTTTGCAATTTCATAAGCATTTATGTGTAGATAAGTTTTCATAATAGAAGGGTAATTAAAGAAATTTTATATAAAGAAGGAAAAGAAATGGTAACCTATGAACAAATGGAGTTGGTAAAAATTTCTGTGATCCAACTGGTAAGACTATTTTAGTTACATACATATACATACATACACATGCTCATACACACACATGTGTACACACAAGCACACATAAACACACACACACACACACACACACACACACACATCCTCATCCAACAAAATCAGCTCATAGGAAGTATTGTAGAGCAAGGAAGACCAAGCACACTGTCATCTGGCTGAGGTCTTTTGTCCTGTAGACTTGCTTAATTTGTATAGATTATTATTTTTGAAATTTAAGTGGCCATCTTCCTACTTCGATATGGAAAAGCAGCCTTTTGGGAGCTGGGATGTCAGAGGTAGGCAATGGAAAATCCAAAGCTGAGAGGCCAACAGGACATGCTGCTGAGACGTGAGAGCTTCCTGTACTGTGGAATGTGTACGTGTGAACTTACCAGTCAGGTCGTTTGTAATAACTCGATAATGTGACTGTCCCTCCGCCCAGCCTCTTTGCCCACACGAGTTCCAGTTTCACACCAGGCTACTTGCTGTGGCCTTACAAAGAGAGGAGGAAACAGTGTACCAGCAGGGGCGGCAGCCTGGTTCCAATACCACATTCCTAACCAGATGAAAGTCTCCTTCATGGCATGGACAGCATGCTATGACTCTAGATCTTGTATTTCATTGTTTCCCTGTGCCTTGGACCTTTCAAATTCATTATTACTTAAGAGGCTAACCCAGCTGGGCTAGAGCTGGCAGACAATACAGTCCTAGCAAGGATCAGCCTCATTCTTCTCTGAAATTGCACCTGCTCCCTTTTCTGAACCAAAAAGGAAGGAAAGGGTGATATTAAGTGGCCAGCCTTTTGTCTGATGCCAGGAAAGCAACAAGTGCTCCTGTTTCTGCCCTGTTGTGGTTCATGTTGAAGGGTATCCAAGTGTGTGACACTTGGGGGTATTAGCTCCCTGTTCCCTAAAAAGCAAATAGCTCTGAAGTGGAGAGGCAACAGCTGGGCAGTGAAGCCCCATGACCCCTGGCAGCACGCACCAGGGGCAGACAGAAAGTACTGTGTTTGGAGAAACTGATAGGATCCAGAAAGCAACCTCAGCTTGAGGCAGTGTCTTCCCTCTCAGACTTGAGGGAGCAGAAGTAGACAGACGGCAGCTTGGGGAGTGAGGAAGGAAGAAAGGCCCTGGCTAAGCACATTGAAGGCCTGTGCATAGACATGGCTAGTGTCATGGTAACTCAGAACAGTGTGGGATCCTTCAAAGGCATCCTCTTTAATGACTATTTGGAACAGAAGGACTTGCCGGCCACAAAGCCAAGGTATCACTTGCTCTCTGAAAGACAGGTGACCAAATACAGAGATGACCCTGTTTTCTCATGAGATTCTGGGGACCTCTTTCACCAGCGTCTTATTCTTCGCTCCAATAGTATGACACATCAGAGAACAAAAGCACTCCTACCAACCCCCAGAGGCTGGGATTATTATTCTCAAAGCAGTAATGAGAGCTGTGAATGTTGTTCTATCATTTCCAGTCTTCGAAAAATATTGTTCATCTGTCCTTTGATTTTATGAGGCAATCTTGTAAAGCATCCATCAAGGACTTGCCCTGGCTCTCCAGGTGTGAACACGGGAGACAATGGGAGATCCAGATGGTCGCAATAGCAGCAGAGATTTTTATACTTGTGATTGGTAGAGAGGAGGGAGGCTTTGTCTGAGCTCTAGCAGATGGGGCATGCCAATGTCATCCCTTAAAGCCTTAGCCTCACTCCCACCCTACAATCTGCAAACAAGTAGCTGCGTGCTCCCACCTAGCGCTCGCAGTCTTTTCTAGATAAGACAGCATTCCCAGCTGACTGTGTACGCTCCAGGTTAAGATGCGGCCATCTCCATCCCCATTAGTTAATAAGAGGGCCAGCCAGACTATTTGAAATAGATTTGGGATTTTTAAAAATCATTTAGAGTTCTAAAAAGCAAACTGGAAAAACATGCTTGCATGGTTTAAAACAGACAACAAAATGTGTGTGCAAAGGAATGCGCACACACACTTGTAAGCACGCCCTATCGCAGTTTATTTTTAAGGAAGGGAGGTATGCTTTGAATGGTTAATTATCTTCTTTAGGGCAGTTCCACTGCTTATAAAGTCTCTGTAGTATCCAAGAATGTCCCCACCCCTGCTTCAGACAGCTACAAGCACTTTGACTCCTCCTCCCCATGGAAGCAAAGCCATATTTAGGATCACCAGTCCTATGAATGGTCTGGGGGAGGGGAGGAATTCCATGCCCAAGAGGCAAATCCTATCAGATCCCTCAGCCCCGAGCACCACCCCACCTTCAGAGTTCCTTTCCACTAACACTGGGTTTGTAATTTTGTCCTGTATTTGTCCCAGTTTTTAATCATTGCTGCGAAGGGGGGAGGGAGGAGAAGGGCAGAAGAATGAATGGCCCCACCATGAAGCAGTTACAGTAAAAGAAAGCACAAACTGACCTTTTGGATTGAAATTCTTTGGAAACGAAGACTATAAATATAAGCCTGGCTAATGCTCAAAACCCATAATTTTATTTATAATGACAATTTATTTATCTCAAGATGAATCTACCATCATTTGTAAAGATGGTGTTGGCTAATCATCTTTGTTTGTTTGGAAACATTTGCCAGGAAACAAAAGAAGTAAAGAAAATACAGCCTGTGGTAGGGAGAGGGTATGTGTGGTCAGGGAGAGGCTACATCTGTAAGTGACTTTAGGGGAACTGCCCCCACCCCCACCCCCTGCTCCCATTTTCCTCCTTCTCTGCCTCCTCTTCTGATTTGCTTTGTTTTGTTTCTTATTGAGACAAGGCTCAAGTAGCAGAGGTCGGCTCTGAACTCTTGGTGTACCTTATACTGGCCCCCAGTGGGGTACAACACTAGTATAAATTCAGTTAAGTAGATAAAAATATGAACACAGAGAAGTGTTGCTGAGCAGGGAAAATGGCTCAGCAGTAAAGGGCGCTTAATGTCTTCTCAGAGGACTAGGGCAGTTTTCAGCACTCACGGAGAGCAGCTCACAACTGTCTGTAACTTCAGATTGGAGGGATTTTCTGGCTTCTGAAGGTACCTGCACACACACACACACACACACACACACACACACACACACACGATATTAAAGTAAATCTTAAAAAGAGAAAGATATTAGTTCAAATTTATTTTATACACACACATACATACACATATGTTTAGAAAGGTTCATATGTAGGTTGTCATAGGGAACAGAATGTATATATGTATGTGTTTCAAATCTTTAGTAATAGATATTCAGCCTGGGGAGATTAATTCAGTTAATAAAGGGTTTGCCATGCAAACAGGAAGACCTGAGTTTTGGGGAGACAGAGACTAATGATCCCTGGGGCTCACTGGCCAGCTGGCCTAGCCTCCTTAGAAAATTCCCAGCCAGTGAGAGACCCTGCTTCACTGCCTGAGAAATGATACCTGAGGTTGACCTCTTGCCCCCAAATACATTAACATACATGTGAACACATGCCTTCTTTTCTATGCCTTGAAATGTACCTGAGAGGCCATCATATAAGGAAGCAAAGCACGTAATCAAAGATATTCGTCAGAGAACATAGCGTATCATCAGGAACCTGGAATGATCCTGACTCTCTAATAACAAAGGGCTGTTTGAATATTTCAGAAGTCATTCCTTTTATATACGTGAGTACACTGCTACTGTCCTGAGACACAGCAGAAGAGGGCATCAGATCTCATTACAGATGGCTGTGAGCCACCATGTGGTTGCTGGGAATTGAACTCAGAGCCTCCAGAAGAGCAGCCAGCGCTCTTAACCACTGAGCCATCTCTCCAGTCCAGAAGTCATTCATGCAATGCACCATGCAGCAGTGTTGACGATGTACAATGCACTGTGCAGCAGTGTTGATTGATGATGCACTGTGCAGCAACATTGACGATGCACTGTGCAGCAGCATTGACAATGCACCATGCAGCAGTGTTGATGATGTGCCGTGCAGCAGTGTTGACTGATGATGCACCATGCAGCAGTGTTGATAATATTGATAATGCAGTGCAGCAGTGTTGACTGACAATGCACCATGCAGCAGCGTTGATGAATGCAGCAGTGTTGACACAATGTGCAGTGTTGAGCACAATGTGTTGACTGACAATGCACCATGCAGCAGCGTTGATGATGCGCAGTGCAGCAGTGTTGACAATACACTGTGCAGCAGTGTTGACTGACAATGCACTGTGCAGCAGTGTTGACTGACAATGCACCATGCAGCAGTGTTGATGATGCACTGTGCAGCAGTGTTGACTGACAATGCACCGTGCACAGTGTTGATGTGCAGCAGTGTTGACTGACAATGCACTGTGCAGCAGTGTTGACGATGTGCTGTGTAGCAGCACTGGTGTCTGATACACTCCAGGTGAAGGGCAAATTCTGGCCTCGCTTATTGAATTCTTTCAGCTCGATATTCACATGTTTAAAAAAAATTAAACCATGCTGCCTACCTTTAACCCAGAAATGAGGAGTATTGGTGATGTTTGTCTCAGTCTGTCTGCCTCTTGTGCAATGTTCCTGTCGTCGCTTTTAAAGAAACGAATATGTTTTTCTTACAGTCGTGTGATTATTTTTATACTTAAGAAAAAAAACCAACAAAATGATGCCTTTTGAACAAACAATATCCTGCCTCAATCATTTTAATGTTACCCAGCCTTTGTGGAGTGTTTTGCATTTCCCATTGCATGTTTACTTTATACAAGGTGCTTCAAACCAAGTATGCCTTGAGCAGACGAACAACTAATGACCTATAACTTTAATCACAGCACTCATAATTAAACC